>NC_136512.1:37498327-37673327 GCF_053919585.1 Euprymna scolopes | reverse complement strand
TTTCATGGAAAGTGTTCAACTGAGCTTCAATCTATGGTCCCCCCTCGCCAAACTTTCACAAGAAACACTCGTCTAGCTGTAAACACTATCAATAATTTCCCCCACTCTTTATCTGTGCCTAAACCTAAACATAGATTCCATGAACAAAGCTTCTTTCTTAGAACTGCACGCCTGTGGAATTGTCTTCCGTTTTCCTACTTTCCGGCTGACTACAATATGGTTGTGTTCAAGTCTAAGGTAAATAAGTTCTTGATGAGCCGTTCCATATAAGTTATTAAATTTACCAAATTTTCATTACTAATGATTACTATATTGACCAACTTCTACTGTACACTCTTTAACCCTTATCCTTGAGTGGCCTCTGGGCCTTGATAATGTGGTGACGCCTTTGTAAAAAAAAAAAAAAAAAAATACATACATATATATATAAATATATATATACACATATATATACGTATATATACATATATTTATACATATATATACATATATATACATATATATATGCATATGTATATATACATATATGTATACATATATATATATACATATATGTATACATATATATATCTACATATATATACATATATATATGTAAATTTAAATAAGGGAGTAGTCACCAACAATGTGTATTTTTTAACATTATTTTATTATTCCGTGTCTTGGTTTTTCATTGAGAATTATGTTTGGATCATTGTAATAATGTTTTTAAGTCATTGAAATCGTTTACGTACGTTTCAGACGGTCTGATGCGTCCTCGTCAGAAATTATTTTCAAATGTGTAAAAATGGCGATTTTCGTAGTTAGTTTGAAGTTTTTCCAAGGGGTGGAGGCTTGTAAGTGTTTATTATACATTGGTATGCTGAATTTTTATTGCTTTTTTATTGCTTTTTTATTTGGTGTGTCCAGGGAGATTTTGACCTCTCTGTAGTCAGTCGCTATCTCTTTCTGCTAATGTGTTTTTCTTTTTCTTTTAGGGTGGGGTAGGATGTGTGTATGTGTGTGTATGTGTGTGTGTGCGTGTGTGTTTATGTGTGTGTGTGCGCGTGTGTGTGCGTGTGTGTGTTTGCTTTTATTGGTTTGGGAATGTGTATATTGTTTTATAGTATTTTGGGGTTATTTGCTTTCTTAGGAAGGCGGCTGTGGTCCGAGGTCGTTACTAATGTGTATGCGTGGGGAGGGGGGACTTGCTCTTCTGAAGTAAGGGTAGGGGTGCTTTCATTCTATTTTGATATTTATTTTTTGGATTCTTGGATTTTAGTATTGTGATTTTTCGTTTTAGTCTTATACATATATACATATATATATATACAAATATGTGTATATATATGTATATGTGTATATATATGTATATATATATATATGTACATATGTATGTGTGTATATATATGTATATGTATATGTGTATATATATGTATATATAAATATGTATATATATGTATACATTTATATATATGTATACTATATATATATGTATATATGTATATATATATGTGTGTATATATGTATATATATGTATATACACGTGTATATATATGTATATGTATATATATGTATATATGTATACATATATGTATATATGTTTGTATATATGTACACCAGCAGGTGTAGTATCATATTAGAATACTGAAGCAATGCCGAAAGGTTTGCTCGTCGACAATTATTATGATTATTCAAGCAAAATATTTTGTTAGCTAAAATATATTTCAGAATAATCATTATATTTAGAATAAATATTTATTCACATTAATTCAGGAATGCTTGCTTCAAAATGTTATAACAATTTAGTTCACAATTTAGAATAATGACATGTAAAAATATCAGGTGAATACTTTAGTAATTTATAATAATGACGTAACGAGAGAGCTTCAAAGACACGTATCAGTTAGTCAAGAGTCGAGAGCGAGAGAGTTAGCACACTCAGTCCGTAGTCAGAGAGAAGAAGACGGTCGTGGATAACATTGGCTCCATGAGGGGAACACGTCGATAGTAATGATCTAAGATTAGCGTTGAAGCTTTCAAATGAGGAAACATCCGAAATAAAGCCGTATGACAACGTAGAGTCTCCCTGCTGTCGTATAGTAGGGTGCGTAAAGTGGGGTCGTATTGTGGGGTTCTTCGAGTTGTACGAATCTTTATTTGCGGCTTCAGCGAAGATTCGTCAAATCAAGACCAAAGATGAACCAGATATGTTTTCGATCAGCCAGATGCTGAAATCCCAAATAATTGTTCGTGTTTATGTGTAGTTTATGTACATTCTTGTCCGGCCATGAACTGTATTTTAATGTACATACACACGTAACGAATTTTAGACTAGACAATCACAACGATAGACGGTCATAGACGAACATGCATATATATACACGTCATATAGATGACTGTGACACGTATATACCCGCGTATATACTCTCGTGTTCACTCTAACTACTAGAAGACACGTAAATATACAGAACCTCACGATACGACAGCAAGGAGGCCCTACGTTGCCCGGGATCAAACGAGGATCAACTAATGTTCCACCCTCCCATACTTTTATTGTCATCGAAATCGGCGAAATCGTCTATCTTTTTAAATTAAATTTATTGATTGCCTGCTCTAGTAAGGGATCATCCCTCATCCCACAGTGTACAGGAAAGATGAAGCTTTACATGTCTTCCCGTAGTCATTTAATCCACAATACATTGTAGTTTACATTGCACTGTAGAGAATCTATTGTTGATTTTTAAAAATTATCTGTAAATAATGGCTTCACTTAAAGTTTAAAATGCAAAAATCAAGTATCATGGTTCAATTGTATTCAATTGTATTCAATGGCTCTAAACAGAAACATTCATTTCGAACGCACCCCTGTCTTATCAAAGAAGCGAATGCTGATTTTATTAAAATATTTTTACATAAACATTGAATTAAAGTTAAATGCAAAAAAAAGGTCAAGTATCATTGTTCAATTGTGCTTTAAAACGAAATAATCATTTCAAACGCGTCTCTGTTTTATAAAAGAATCTACAGTTAGTTATATAGGCTGGGCCTTTCTGCTTGTGCGATGATAAAACTTCTGAAATGCACATCTAATGCTAGGTTCTATAAAAGATTTTTACTTGGGTCAAAATCGAACTTCCTTGTTTAATCGGATTTTTTTCGATTATCGATTTTCGATACTTATCAGATGAATCCCGATACAAAACTTACGTAGGAACACTTCCAGACATTTCAAGTACCTCCATGTGAAATTTTTAACAAAATCGATTCAGCTGTTTCTGAGTCAATAGGTAACTAGCTCACACACACAGATATAAAGTTCCTTTTTATATAATAAAATATATATACATCATACACATGTGCACGTATATTTCTCAGTAGATTTATATCTGTTTCTCTCTGTTTCCTAATATTTATTCATCTAACTGTATAAGCATTTATACAGCTATTTTCTCCCTCCTTATTCACTCCGCTCTTTTCCCTCTACCGTTACTTCTTTTCCCTTCTCTCTCTCTCTTCCCCTTCCTCTGTGTTCCCTTCCCTTTTACTCGCCCATTTGTTTTTATTTTAACTTTTTAAACGTACGTTCCTCCTTGATGTACAACAGCTGATGTAAATTATCTCTGAATTTATTCAGTCCCCAAAAAGCAAACCAGAATATTGCAACACATTTTTTCTGACTTTTCGTAATGTCCTGAGGTGTGCAAGATCCTTACTTTTGAAGTTCCTATTGCAAAAGAAATTATCCGATCAACGCTAATGAACATAGCAAATGATAAAGCCTTTTTCTTATGCCGGTTAACAGCCAATCAATCAATTGAGATTACGAGAAGGACAAATAACGATTCGTAATAAATGCGAACACATTGATTAAAGATCAAGGTTATGTGTTGAGAGTTGCTGAAATTGCAGTTAAATTGGGGAAAAGGTCCCTTGTGTAAATATATATTTGAGATAAGGGGGGGCTGGATACTTCGAGTGTTACAGGCTGCTTGCAATATTCTTATTACTTTCAGGTTCAGATAAGGAGATAGTTTGCATATATATATATATATATATATATATATATATATATATATATACACAGATATTTAGAAGTATTTTTTAAGTCGAAGAGTAATATGTAAGCTAATAGAAAGGAAAAAGCTCGGAATAAAATTGCGGAAAGTAAGAATAGGGGGTGTAATGTGCATCCAGGAGACAAGCGCCCGCGTGTTTGTGTGTTGTGTGGGTGCGTAAGAGAGACGGACGAAAAGGAAAGACTTACCTCGGGGCCGGCTCGGCGTCGCCGACCGAAAATAGAGAAAGAAAGATCAAGATGGCGGCCGCCGTCTTTTGTAAAGGATGATATCTTGCAAAGTCACATGAATTCTCGCAATATGCAAATTTAGCCGGCCTGCAACGGCCATAAAAGCGGGTGATTGAAAGACGTTGGGAGAGCGATGATTGACTTGGTCGGGAATCGTGTTGCTGTTGCTTCTCGTGCCGTGTGGGTGTGAGCATATCTTACCGTTGTTGGGACCGTTCTGAGTAACCGATTGTTGGGTCCGTTCTGAGTAACCGTTCGTGTCCGTCTAGGTACCTTGCTAGTTGGATTCCGTGCAGAACCGGTGTTTACTGGTTATTGAATTGCTTTACGTTGTTGCAACATTACACATCTACAGAGGGCGCAGTACTTTTAAAGGATTTTCCTTATACATCTACAGAGGGCGCAGTAATTTTAAAGGACTTTCCTTACACATTTTCCACAGGGGGAAGAAAAAACAGAAAAGGAAAAGTGCATTTAATAGAGATTTATCTTTTTAAGTAACTTTTCGTTATCACTAAATGTAATAATTTTTAACTTTTTGTTCTGACGTATTATTACATTATAACAATTAGTTAATAGATATGTTTAAGAGTTAGAAGGCAGAGTGTGACATCGGGTGGAAATTATCCAAATCACGTGACTTCCGGTGAATCCGTCTCACATTTATAGCTGGTGAAACTTGAACGGTATAGACAAATGTAGCCATCTCCAGAACTGGATACAGCATGTAAGAGCGAATGATGTAGTGAATTATATTTAGCCTCTCATTTCTGTTCTTTATCTCTGTCTGTCTGTCTGTCTCTATCTCTTTCTTTCTCTCCCTTTCTTTCTTTCTTCCTTCACTTCTCTCTCTGTCTGTCTCTCTCTCTCTCTCAAAAAGATTTTGTCTCTTTTTGAAAAAAAAACTTTTATAAACCAAGTTTGTATCAGTGATGAAGGGTGACCTGAAACACAGTTGTTATCAGAACGGTTACAGGCAATGAGAAGATCAAGTTATGTGCGTTTCTCATCAACCTGGATTCATTCCGGTAATGTCTAATAATATATAACATATGTTTTAGTTTTTTGAATTGTGTTCTAATTAACTACTATTTTTCTTTATTTTAGTAACAATGTTTTTAGCTCCTTACATAAATAGCGACACAAACACATCACTTAAGCAGAAATAATACATGTCCTTCGACTAATACGACTTTAATCATTTGGTAGGTTATTTATCACCAAATCTAATCCTTTCTAGCTTTTCTTTCCGTCATATGTAACACGGTATATTGGTTTTTACTTTTTCAAGCTAACTATTGGTTTTTCTTTATTCTTAAGTAGAGTCAATAAATTGTTGTATAATAAGGTGTTTTTGTATTTTTTATTATTGGAAGAAAATTTACGGTTATAAAGTCTACTATTAAATATGGTTATCGTAGTTCATATATCTAATTTATTTTCCATTTAATTCTTGCAGGAACACATGAGGAAATATTTTGCGCATCTGGATATGCACAGAATTCTAGAATAATTTTTCCAAATGTCTGGAAAGTAATTATGTAAGAAAACCCGAAGAAAAAATAATGGTGGGAAGAAGGAACATGAGGAGATGGTGATAAATGAAAGAAAGGGCATGTAGAATTTTAGAAAGAAGATAAGAAGGCAATAAAAGATAGGGCATAGAAAAAGATGAAGTAAAAATCGTTGGGAAGAAAGAAAAATAAAAGGAAAGGTTAAAAGAAGGGGAAGAAAAGGAGTTCAATGCAAGCGAATGGAGCTCAAACAAAATGGAGAGAAGCTAGAATTAGTAATTGATAATGGTCTTGTTTCAAAATGGATACATGTTCATTTAATATAAAATCCTCAAAAGGGGACACACTGAGGTTGCAAATAATTTGTTATGCGAACAACACATATAACAAAAAATGCACTAATTAACAAATAAATAGAGATTATTCGAACTACTCTTATCAGTTCATAATGACAAATGATCTGAATAATACAAATTGTCAATCCTCATCTAAAATATTCTGCAACAATGATCTTTATTTAGACAAGTAGATGCTTCCTGCTCCTTAGTCAAGAATACTTAAAATTATCTATCCTACTCTTAACTAGAACTATCTAAATCACCACAATACCACATTCACCCCCAGGCACTGTTCTACTTAAGCTAAACCCAAATTTGAAAAAAAAATTTCTTGAATCATATATACAAAGATTTGATTTCATTGGCAAGGGAATGGCGAATAAACAAAAAACAACAAAAATTGGCTAGTAAAGCCTTCTCAACCTTTTCTAAATAATACATCGCCCACTGTTTTCAGGTTTACAGAAAACAAAAAGGTCAATCTCTATGTAGGAGTGGGATCTAAGTGTGGGGAAAAAGAAAGAAGGGTGAGAGGGTGGAGACTGGGTAGAATCCTTCCAAAATGAGCGTAAATGGGGGAGAAAAGTCACAGACGAAAAGAATTAAAAATGAGGAGTGGGCATCTTAGAGGCTTTCTATTACAAAGGATGGGAAACTCATTCACTCGATTAGCTAAGAGGCTAGAAATTTTAAAATAATTACCCAAAGAACTGCAGCTTGACAGGACCTAGAACCATGTGCACCATGCTTAGGCAGGGAACACATATTCGTACTTGACTCCTCGTCTTACACACAAGCTTGCCAATCTTATCCAGCTTTTTCTATCCCATCTGATCTTGACCTTCAGCTGGTGCTTGAAGCACGCAGTCAGATACTAGTCAGCAAAAGATTCAATCCCTTAGTCCATGCCAGCATCTGTGCTACAGCCAAGATTGCAAGAAATACTATCCGTCTCTCCTTGTTCCACAGCAGGCCGACATTGATAACATAGGAAAGGTTAAGCCGGCAAGAATGTTCGGGATCAATACGAGCCGTCACCTTGTTGACATACTTCCAGTACCATCAGAGTTTGGAACATTCAAAGAAAGCATGTTCGGTCGTTTTTTCTTCGAACGAACCACAGCAAGGACAATCTGATGTCTCCACTATTCTGGCACTGTGTTTTATAACATCAGGGGTAATAGAAAGAAAGATACAGAGACGGCTGGAGAGAGAGAGGGATAGATAGAAATTTTTAAATTAGAATGTTACACCCATGATTTCACTTCTTTTTAATTTTATATGGTCCCAAGCAACACCGAGTAGTCCTGCTAGTCTATTGTAAGTGATTTGGTAGTTGTCGGTCTATACTTGTACTATCTTTAATGCTCAATTCAAAGGATTAGATAGTGTAGTATCTGTTCCATTGTGATGATACGATCCTCTCAACCATTATCTCTCCCTTTGGGGGAGACAGTGCAGTATATGTTCGTTCGTCATTGTACCGTTCTCCAAAGCATTACCTCCTTTTTGTTTGGGGGTGGAGTAGTAATGATGAATGGTAGTCATGATACCATCTTTCCAGGAATTATTCATCTTTCGTTCATCATGATACTCTCCTACCAGGCATTACCTCCTTCCAAGGTGGGGAGGGGTAATGTATGTCCGGTTGTCATATATATTAGCAAAAGTGTGCGACCAGTGGGAGAAAAATGATTGTATTATTACTAGTAAAAATTATAGTATTAAGTAATTATAGTATTAAATAAGTATTAAGTATAGTAAAAATGTTTGTAATATTACTAGTAAAGATGATTGTATTATTATTAGTAAAAATTATTGCATTATTACTAGTAAAAATTATAGCAGTATTACTAGTATAGTTTTTGTATTATTACAAGTAAAAATGTTTACATTATTACTAGTAAAAATGGGTGTATTATTACTAGTAAAAATGGTTGTATTTGTACTAGTTAAAATGATTGTATTTTTACCAGTAAAAGTGATTGATACGTTAAACATTTCAGTTTCAGGATTGGGATCTTTCAATAAGTAGAGGTGATACGCCACCATTTTTTATATAATAAGCCACCATTTATCAAAGTTAAAAGACAATCTAAGATAAGAGTTAATGATATGGATTCTTCGTCAGTTGAACGATGAAAAACATTGTGAGAGGATTGAATAATAACGAGTGGAATAAAGAAAATTAGATTGAGCACGTTTCATGGAAATGAGGATAGTGTATGTCTCTTATGTGGAAAAGAGACTACGAAATAAAAGGGATAATTCCTGAATAGTAGATTTTGTACGCTGTCAAGGCAAGAAAGAATGGCACCTCCCAAGACGAGGTAACAGTGAAAATAATTTTTAATTGGTTGTAGAAATTCTGTTCATGTCGCTATCCAGAAAATGATTGGCTCTGTTTTATCTGGTCTTAGTTCTGATAATTATTTCCACAGTTCACAAATATTTTTCCCTATGCTGTACAGGGTGGAATGATACAATTGTCGCCCTAGAAAAGACGACATGATTCCATTTCCGTTTGATGAAAACGATTTTTTTGTTTCTTACAGATCATCTACTAGTTGGCCAGTTGTGTACAAATCCTAAGAATGATAGGAGCCTTCTATAATGTCTGAAAGTGACACAATCTTCAACGAGCAAAATTGGGGATGCGTCACTGTACAACTCATGCTTTCTACTAATCTAAGTTATGACAACAGGACTATTGCCAACACCTTCAAAAGGCAAAAGCGGTCGGTTCAATGCTCGAGCGCACAGCTCTATGAAGTTTCCAGCCATGGTTATGGTCTTTGGTGTGGTTTCAAGTGAGAGCCACATCATGTCACCTCACCTTCTTCGAAGTCTGCTTCAAAGTCAACATCAAAGTGTATCTGAAAGTGCTGAAGAGTGTGTTGATCCCTTTGATGCAATCAAGTAACCGCTGGCATACACTGGATGTGGCAGCAGGATTTGGCGCCAGCCAACCTCCAAAGAGGCCTAGACTTGATTTCAGGACTTTGTAGCCTTCCCTCCTGCCTCCCCTCCCCTTCCTCCTTCAGCCTGAACCTGCTGGACTACTGCGTTTGATCATATGTCGAGAACATTACAAACATGACATCCCACAATACCAGAGCAAGCTTGATTACCATGGAGTATTTGCCGAGCTCTTGCCAGCAGTTGTGGAAAAGGTATGCTCCCAGACCGGACCTGTGGTGGAGGCTGAAAGCGGCTATATTGAATAGATGTCAGCTCTATTACATAATCAAGTTATCTGAATTGATTTTTTTTTCAATAAAAGCTTTGAAATAAAGTTGTAGTGTTGTTTTCTTTAGGACGACAAATTTATCGTTCCATGCGGAGTTAAATGGGTTAAATCAGCTTCCCTTGGAGGATGAAGTATCTTGGTAATATCAGATTCCCAAACGGTCCTCAGTTGCATATATATATCCTAGTCAAGGAAGATAGCAATCGGATGTGCGACGGATGGCGATCACGTGACCACCATTTTTGCTCTTTTTTTTTCTAAAGTATGGCTCTAGGAGCCAGTTGTGCAGTAGAAATGTAATTTTATTTTTAGATGTGATTTTGGGGCGTGGTTTGTATTTTCTTTTGCCCAAACTGTTTACAGTTTATATTATATGATTGAATATAATCCAATCATATAAATCCATATATTTCATGCGTTATCATTTTGTCTAAATTAATGACGTCATACGGAAAGATTTGCAATCATCTAGAAAGTACATTATATTTTTTGCAGTTATTATAAGGAGATATCTTACATACAGCGCTGGTATTTCTAAATGCTCACCCACCTGGTCCCGACCAAGCTCAATGTTGCTTAACGTTGCGTAAAGAACCGGTGAGTCAACATGATTGTTATGTATACTCGGTGTATCAACTAAGAGATAGTAATCTGTTACACCAGACGGTTTTCTTTCTAATAATTGGCAAAGTTTCTTATTAGAAACTATGGTTTAAGGCAACTGCCGCTGCTGCTGTTGTTGTTGCTAAGTATGAATTTTAAAAATAAGACGTGCAAAAGACAAGTGAAAAATTAATGATGACGTCTAATTATATTTCTCTTCAGACGTGGAAGAAGAAAAATAGAATATATTAACGAAATATCTAGAGAAAGGAAAAAGTGCTGAAATGAACATATTCTCGGTTTCTGTGTTACATAGAGATATAAAAAAAATTAATTACTTCATTAATTCAAGGTGAACAAAACAACTTTGACACAATAATAAATAATATATAAATGTCGAAACATAAAAGCTTGTTGGAATATACATGTAAGCAACATAAAGAGAACTTGTAATTAAAGATGACATAGGCTTATACAGACAATGGGCTAATTGTGATGAAATATTTTCTGTGTTCCTATTAGATTTTTATGTTTACATTTTTTGCGTGTTTTGTTATTTCATTAATTAAATGATGGATAAGTCTAACTTCACTATGAATTAAAAAGAAGAAAATCCTTAGCATCAGTCACATGTTTCGATGTACAATTTTGTCTTGACGTAAATAGACAAAGTTAAGCGCTGAGTAATTAGTCCACTAAACAACAAAATAGCTTGACATACAAATTCAGTTTGTTGGACTAGTTATTCAAAGCGAAATCATGCCAGTGCTTTTCCCGCTTTTAAACAGTTGGAGTTAGGCTGCACCCAAAAAAAAACACAAAACTATACAGTGCAGCTAAAAGACACCGGCTTGATAAACACTAACGAAAAAACTACGCTTCCTTCCTCTTCCTCCTCCTCCTCATCATCATCATCATCATCGTTTTAACGTTCGTTGTAAATAAAACATGTGGCAGACGGCTTTTAGAAATTGACTTACTAACGTATTGCTTACTAATGTATTGGTAGCAAGGTCTTTCAAATCCATTCTCATTACTTCCTTATATGTTTCCTTAGGTCACCAGTGGCAACTGACTCTGCTACCTCAACTGTTTTGTATGTGCTAATCATCATCATCATCATCATCATCATCATCATCATCATCATCGATTTCACGTTCGTTTTTCATGCTGCCATAGGACTTTTAGAACTAATCTATCTCTGGCCAGGTCTTTCTTTCACATCCATTCTTATCACTTCACTCCATATACTTGCCAACTGACTCTGCCATCTCAACTGTTCTACATTTACTAACTTAATCATCACCATCACCATTGACTTTCAAATTAATTAACCTTCAATTGATCAGGTGTTTATCTCTTTTGCTCTCAAATCCATTATTATCCATTCTTTCCTTCTCTTGTCTTCATTGGCCTTTCTCTGCTGACTCTACTACCACAACTGTTCTACAGCTATATCTAAACACTTTTATCCAAACCAATAAAGTCCCCTGTTATACACACATCTCCCTACACTATCCAGATTAAATCTTCCTCGGAGATCATCGGATCAGATCAGATTTTTAAGAGTCACATTACACATTCAAAATTTAATAATTTTTAAATACAAAAATATATATAAAAATATTTGCAAGAACAGGAACTTATCTATAAAGTACATTTCTACCCAAGTCCTTTAGAATTTTAGTAATGACATGAATTTCCTGTATTTACACCATCCATTCCTAACTCTTGCAGTCAGACCAGCACCAACTCATCCTTCGATGCAGCATAATCACATTAACACAGCGGTTATCATCAGATCACCAAAGTTAAGCAACAATGAGCCTGGTCGGTAACAGATGGGTGACCATTTGGGAATACCAGGTGCTGTGTGTAGGATGACACGACACTTCTCTGCAAGAACTGCCAAAAAACCTAACGTCATCCTCTCCCCTGACCAAAATATATATGTGAGTTGGGATTGCTTGTGAACTTGATTTTAGAAATGCTGTAAAAAATAAAGGCGAGAATAGTAATCCAAATATGTTGCCCGGAGGAAATGATATAAGAATGCTATGAACAACACAATCACATTGACACACCAGTTCTCATCAGATCTCCAAAGGTAAGCAACGCTGAGCCTGGCCAGTACCAGATTGGTGACCATTTGGGAAGGCGAGGCACTGTATGTATCACAAGGTAAAATACCAGTTTGAGAAACTGGCGTGGTCTATCCTTCTCTCGATGGTATATGGGACTCTCTTAAGCCATGATAGGCACCCCATCTAGTGATGGCGTCACGATTAAAAGATAACCTTAATGGCCCTGGCGAAGCATCAAGTATTCAGCTACCGAGAAGATTTGAATTATACTACAAACTCGTGTAGTGAGTTCAATCTGGACTGGACTGGACTGGACTGGATGAATGGAATGTAAATTAAAGACAGGCTTAAATCTGATAACGAAATGATTAAAATTGACTTGAGTGAAAGAGGGATAAATAATGATCTGGTTTGATGTAGATTACTTTGGAAGCCAATTTAGTAAAGCTATCCAACTCATTGCAGTATGTAAAACGGATGTTCATCCGATGATGATGATGATGATGATGATGATGATGATGATGATGATGATGATGATGATGATGATGGATAAGTCAAGCGTAGGCTGGAGTTTACTTGTATTGTTTGATTTGCAAAAAAGATGGTAAATTTTATTAACGATTCCATCGCTGTCACTTTTTGAGTCCATCCTGTAACCAGTAAAAGAAGTTGCACATCAGACACTTTATAAATAAAAGTTCGTATGGGTAGGAACAATTCTGCGCTGCAACTCTACATCACTTCCCTTTTTAATCCCTTATTAGAGGAAATGTTGTATAAAAAAAAATCCAGGAACCGCATTCCTTTTCTATGAATTAATGATAGAATCTGGTTGAAATTATCCAAATGTAATGTAAGTTAATTTGTTATGTAAGATAATATAAGTTACTCTTCCATTTACCTAATGGGCTTTTCAATGTTTGATAATTGAGGACAAAAACTGTCTTACCCACTTGGAAACATCTTCATATTACTTCATTCTATGTTGCAGTTTCTGACTGTTCTTGTACCAATCTGATTAAAATTTGTAGGTTGTCACCACATATCAAGGTCCAGAGGCCACTTAAGGATAAGGGTTAATAAGTACCATGATAGTGAAAATTGAATAAGTTCATTTATTTTAGAGGGCGGCTTATAAAGAAGCTGTTCATGTTATAGTCAGCTGGAAAGCAGCTTTGTGGTATTGTGTTCCACTGACGAGCAATTCTAGGAAAATAACTCTGTTAATAGAATTTTTCGCTTAGTTTTAGGCACGGATAGAGAGTAAGGGAAATTGCTGATGGTGTTTGTAACTAAATGATTTACAGGGGAGGAAACTCAGTCGGGTATCTGCCATGAAAATAACGATAGACGTAATCAATCTTTCGCACATCTCTTCTATGAGAAAAGGATAGCCGAGAGGAGAAAAAGACATCGCCCATCAAATTTCAAAGTCAGTTTTGTACCTTGTCGAGGCAGAAGAGAGTGCTCTAAGCAGCTTCTCCCCAGATGTGTCAGTTACAATCAGTTGGAATGGCCAAACGGAAAAAAATAAAAAGAGAAAGAAAATTAAAACTGTAAGTTGAAATTTACAATCAACATTTATTGTTCGATCGAATACTAAAAAAAAAAATACAATTTACAAAGTCCTTATTCCCTGGAGTTTTAAAGAATGTTATTCTTGCTATTTTTCTCATCAGAGAACAGAAAGAAATCAGCAAGTTATATTTGTAGCAATGCTAGAATTTGCTGGTTATGGCATTAAGTGAAACCGCAATTTATTATAGTTATAAATTGTTGGATATGTAAAAAAGTATATAAAAACAAACCACGCATAATATTTCAGTTTGCATGCAGATTGTCTCAAGGTAATCTGAAAGGCGAAATTAATTCTTTAGAGAGAATGAAATCCAAAATTAAATCCTGTGTAATGTTAATAGTCATAGTCCGGTTGGAAAGTTTTCAAAACATCTGAAATAATGGAAATTATTTTTACGGACAGTGCAGTAGGCCAAAGAAAATTTGATCTCCAGGCAAATGGGATCGAAAAATAAAAAGGACAAAAACAACATGTCATCTTTAATCGCTGGCTTAATTAAAAAAAAAGGAAAAAAATAGTCAAAAGGCCTGTGTGTGTGTGTGTGTGTGTGTGTGTGTGTGTGTGTGTGTGTGTGTTTGTGTGTGTGTGTGTGGGTGGGTGTGTGTGTGCTTTACTTTCTATTGTGTGTTGAGCATTTTTATTCAGTTAGGATTAAATTATCTATATATAAATACTGGTATTTATATTAGATTGAAGTTTACTATTGCGTATATCAGGTAAACACTATATCCATTTGATCCCATTTATATATATATATATATATATATATATATATATATATATATATATATATATATATATATATATATATATATATACATATATATACATATTATATACATATATATATATATACATATATAACTTTTTTTACACTTTGTAAAACTTTTTTTAACTTTTTAATTTTTAATTTTCAATTTTTAATTTTTTTTTTTTTTAATATAATAGACGCTCCATTTCATAAACTTAGCCATTTCTTTCTTTCTCTGACTCGTGTTTCATTCTGGGACTTTCACGTGCATATTTAAGTTGACCTAATTATTAACGCTAACTTTCGCGCTTTTTGTCTGGGTCAGTTTGACCTTGCTTTTCAAATTTAAACTTTCACCGTTTTTCCGTTTTTTTTTTTTTTTTTTTTTTTTTAACCTTAATTTACTTGATTCCTCCGGCCTTGGCAGACGTGTTTTTCAATATTCTCTCCAGTGCTTTTCCTGTGCACATTTGAACTTTTCTTTTAATGATTTGGAACTCATTCCATTTGTGATTTTTTCCAAGTAATTCTGCCTTTTGGATCATTTTGGACCATTTGGAACTTACCTGTTGGATTGGAAATTTTTAATTCTACCGTGTTTGGATTTTACCATTCTTGGATTTTTTTACCCTTCACCAGACTATCCATTCATGTGAAATCTTTTTATCATTTTTCTTTTACCTCCTACTCCCCTTACCTCACCCTTTTTTAACCAAGTAAGATCTGTGACTTACTTGTAGTTTCACTAAATACTTTTACATGCAAAATCCGATCCCGCATTTTGCTAATTCCTGTCCTCTGATGAGAAGGAGAGTATTTCTTCGAAACTCCGCGGATTAAGGACTATCCTCTTACTTTTTGCTTCCTTTTTAAAATTAAATATGTTTTGAACTCCTTTTCAAGATGTCTTTTAACATGTTTTATTAATCATTTGTTCATATATACATATACATGCATATATATATATATATATATATATATATATATATATATATATATATATATATATATATATAAGTTTCTCTCATCATCTCAGTATTTTTAGACCATCACATGTTATGAATGTGTCGTTATGTTGGACTTCATTTTTTTTTGTGATAAATTGATTACTATGAATGGATTTTTTACAAATCCACACCCAAGTTGATTGCATTGCGCGTTCCAAAGACCTTTAACTATCATTTCCTTATTTAGGTGCCCATGAAGAAGAAGAAGAAGAAGAAGAAGAAGAAGAAGAAGAAGAAGAAGAAGAAGAAGAAGAAGAAGAAGATCTTAAACAGCTATCTAAATTTCTACTTTGCTTCCAACTAATTCCCGGCTTAGTATCTTGCAGCAGTATCGTCTAACGCCATTATGTGTGATTGTTTGTTGTTATCAAGAATTTCGGAAATGTTTCTTCCAATTGGTTGAAACATTTGTCATATTCGCTTCCCACCCAAAATACACCGCTGCCATTACTGATAAGGTTTAATAATAAAATCTATTGATAAAGAGAAATCATCAATCACAATACAATATGAAATATTATAATCAGTTTTCTTCTAAACAATACATTGTGACCAGTTTCTATTCATCAGAACTCACTCTTCCCCCCTCTCTCTCTCTCCTTCTTTTACTCTCTTTCTTTCTTTCTGTTTATGTCTTTCTTGTTCACTTCCCCTTTCTTTCTTTTTTCACTTTCTCTCTCTTTCACTTTCTTTTTCATTTAATTACTTTCCTTTCTCTATTCTGTATCTTGTACATTTTCTTCCTCTTTATTCCTTTGTATCTCACTTCTCCCATACTTTCTTTTACAATACATTGTGACAATCTTCTCTTGCTCAAAATACTCTCTCTCTCTTTCTCTCTCTCTCACTCTGCCTCTGAATCTCATTCCTCCCTTTCCTCTTTCTCTCTCTTTATCGTGCTTTTTCCTCTTCCCTCTACCTTTCTCTCTCCCTCTCTATCTCACTTCAACCCTTCCCTTTTCTCCTAAAATGTATTGGTAGCATGCATAAGACATTGCTTGGCGTTGCTCACAGCAAAAGTCTCTTTTCCTCTCTTTTTCTGTATCATACTTCTTTCCCTTCTTTTTTTTTCTTTCTTTCTGTACATCATTTTTTTTTCTTTCTCTCTCTTTGCCTCTCTCACTCTCCCCCACCTCTTTTTTCTCTTTGTATCTCATTTCTTCACTTCATTTTCCGTTTCATTTTCTCTTTTATCTATTTGTATTTCTCTCGGTATCTCACTTATTTCCCTCTTTTTACTCTCTCTCCCTCTCTCTCTCTCTCTCTCTCTCTCTCTCTCTATCTATCTATCTCTTTGTCGATCTATTCATATTACTTCTTACCTTTCTCTTCCACTCTCTTTCTCTCCCTCTATGCCTCACCTCTTTTGTTCTTCCTTCATTCTCTCTCCTTCCCCTTTCTCTCTGTTTCTCTATCAGTATCTGTATCTCACTTCTTCCTCTCTTTTTTTTTGTATTTATTCTTCCCTCCTCCCTCTCTTTCCCTCTCATATATATATATATATATATATATATATATATATATATATATATATATATATATATATATATATATATATATATATATATATATATCGCAGTTCTTCACATCGCCTTTCTCTTTCTCTGCCCTTTACAATAAAATTTCCACTGTAAAAACTCGTTACTCTAAATCCGACACTCTGCTCTCAAAATTCGGAACTTCAAAACTCGTAATTTTTCTGTCAAAATTTGCTCCTCCAACATCCAAACTCAAATTGGTCAATCAGTTGTTTTATTCAAAACCAGAAGCTTTTCATTTACATATCAGGTGACAAGATCGCAAACATATAAAAAGAAGTAGTAGTCATATTTTTTCTTTTCTTTTGCCTGTAAACGAACACTACAGGCTGCCTAAAAACAGGTTTGTACCAATTAAAAAAATCATTTAATCACGCATTACACCAAACTCGTTGCATGTGAGAAATGTTTGAGACCCCTTATTTCTCATTATCGTGCAACATGGGAGGTGGAACACAAGTTGAAAAACTTTGCATCGAATCTTGAATCCTGCAACGTAAATAAAATATGAAAATGTCTTTTTTGTTGTATAAATTAAAAGGTTGAAAATAAGAATGATAGCATTATGCTACTGTATGCATACCGGAAGTGACAGGAACCATGTGATCGCATAGCATACTGAGAGATTTTAATTAGGTTTGGAGAGAAATCAGTAAAAAGCAGGCGAGACAAAATGTATAAAAATGTAGTCCTCACAACTATCATCTCTCTTCTTTTCTCTTCTCATTCCTCTCTTCCGCTTTCCCTTCATCTATGTTCCTTTCTCTTACCCTTGGAATCTCTCTGTCTCTCTGTCTCTGTCTTTCTCTCTCTCTCTCTCTCTCTCTCTCTCTCTCTCTCTCTCTCTCTCTCTCTCTCTGTGTGTATTACATAAACATAACCCTATACAGCCATTTAATTCTTTAATTATTTTAATCGATTATACAATCCATACTATTATTGTAAGAACCAACGCTGTGTATTTCTTACATTAAGTAATTCAAATAATACGTTCTTAAAAGAATAAAATGTCTATTCAACCAGATGATTGTCTTGTAGATGAAAGGTTAAAAAGACGTGAAGAGTAGAGAAAGAGAAGGAAATGTTTTAATTATTATTTCTGTTGCAATATTTTTGATGCATAATGGGGTTATGGTCCCTCACATTTGGGAGATTCTATTTATAAACGATGCTGCTAGAAACTGACGAATCAAATAAATCCACGTTCTGCTACCAACCAATCATTGCTCCATAAAAATTAAACCTTTTTTTTTTTTAGCAACCTCGCATGTGTTTTTCTTTGTGTCAACACGGGAAGAATCTTTTGCTATGTGGCTTACAACTCAAGAACTGTCTACTGAGAACCAGTCACCCCCAGGACTTGTATAGAATAACTAACCATCGGAAACTGTTCTGAAACTTAGCATGGCTTCCAACTCAAGAATTTCTTTGTCAGACGTCCAGCGAATATGAATCTAGTCAGCAACAATCACGGCAAATATCGGGATTTCACTTTTCATTATTAATCCAATGATTGTCCAAATCATCAGAGAAAGAAAAGAATAAATATCAACTCTTCCAGGTCAAACAATGAGTTCGTTATTATTGATAATAAGGGTGTCTATTTATATTTGTAATGAGTGTAGTATACACCTGGGTACAGAGTTTGCTTGCAGTGGCCACCTAAGTTCTAACCAGATTCAACGTCGTTTAACTTTGGTGGTCTGAGAGAAATCGCTGTTCCAACGTGATTAAATTCTATTTAATTTTAGACACACACAACCGTACGCACACACACAACCATACACACATAACCACATACACAACCCTACACACGCACACACACACAAAACCCTACACGCACATACACACACAACTCTACACATACACAATCCTACATACACACATACATACTACCATACACACAACTCTACATACACACACACATACACACAACCCTACACACACAACCCTACACACACATACACACAACCCTATACACACAACCCTATACTCACAACCCTACACACACACATACACACACACACACACACACAACTCTATACACACACAACCGCGCACACACACACATACTTCCGCTTAAGTTTGTTATTTGAAAATAGTCACATGAACTTTGATAGTATTATCCTGAGACGATGAATTGTCATAAGTGTGAGAGATTTGACAGGATGGCGTCGTAAGTCAAACCTTTTATTCTCTTTCTGTACTAATAGCTCCCAAGTAGGTGGTGTCGGTGGTGTCGGTGGTGTCGGTGGTGTCGGTGGTGGTGATATAGTGGATACCAGCGCATACTGATTATTTTCTCTGCAGTGGTCAACTTATATCTAATTAAAATATCCTTTTTTTCCCCTTCTTAGTACGTTATCATTCACCGTTTCTTGGATCCTGATTTCTAAACGGGAGACACCAATCCCAAGCAATTCAAATTGCCAAGTGGACATAAAGGGCTACTATTGTGTCTGACAATGGACTGTGGGGAGTTGCGCAGCGAGATGTCTGTTCATATTTTTATTTAAACTTCTGCAGGTTAGTAAAGGAAACAAAGGGGAAAGAAACAATTAAAATAAAAAGCATTCCAGCATCTAAAGACCCCAGAAATGTATGGATGGGATTTTGCTGCTTGAATGTGAACGTTGAGGGGGCACAGGTGCTATGAGTTCATCAGAGCACATTCCATTGAAGTAGCATAAAACAGGCACAGGGATGTAAAATTGGGGAGATGGGACAGAGGTCGGAGCTTGTCTGATAGTGTGAGACCTATTATATTTGAGACTCTGTTTTTAGTCCTGTCTAAGAGTGACGGACTAGTAGTAGATGAACTAGTCCAGATTTGGCAACAATACTCAATGTATGGGCGAATTGTGGCTTTGAAAAGATGTAGAGCACTCTGCTGTAAGTAATTTTCTAGCACGGTAGAGGGAGCCCAGCTTCTTTGCAGCAACCTTGAAAATGTCCTCAATATATTTCTTCCAGTTCATATTTCCTGTAAATGTTTAGTCAAGGAGTTAGGATGGTGAGCTCTCAGTTGGAGTGTTATGTTTGTAATCTCTTGATATAAAAAATTCTTAGTTTATTAAGTTATTTATCTTTGTTAAAATCCAGGAGTTGTTACCCACTTTTAGAAGAGGCCACACTTTTCTCCTTTCCCCGCATTCTATCTCATAACTATAATTTCACCTGAGCAAAATAGAATTTATTACATTTGTTGAGGTTTTTATCAAGAGGAAAAATAACATTTTTAAGAGAATGGTAAATGAGAACGTAATGAATAAATGACAGTAGCTATAGTCATTCATTCATCCATTCATTTTGTATGAATCATATGATTCTATTGTTAGCATTCATTTCCTCGATGTTCTTCTAGTTAGAATTTTTTCTAGAAAGACATTATGTAATCATAGGAGGAAACGATGTGAAGGTTGTCAACATCCTGAGTGAAAGTGTTTTTGTGGAACGAACTGAATTCGAACATGGCTCACTCGGGTTGTCAGTTGATGCAGTAAAACACTTAGCCACCACCTACCAATAGCTATAGAAATACGTTATGGACGCCTCCATTGAAATAAGAAAAACGTTTTTTGAATCTCTTCATACAAAAAAAAATCTTAGTTCATCCACTGATCATCTCTGGGAAAATGTTTTAAAATGTTTGAAACGTGCGTTTCACGGAAGGGTAGAGGAAAAGTTCAATATCAAAGAAAGAATAATAAATTCTATCTATACAAAAATAATCAATTTTTATCGACAACTTTCTAAGACAAAGGTAAATAAAGATTCCGTAATGAATGAAAAATTCAAGAGGTCCAAGAACGTTCTGATTAAAGAAAGATGTTGATTCCGGCTAGTGTAGCATAAATTTACATGTTTTTAAATGTGATATGCATGAGGATGTGTGTATACTAGAGTGCTTGCCTTGTTAGTAAGAAACAGTATATATAAACTTGAGTGCAAGAGTTTTCGGTTAGCTGTATGCATATGTTGGTGCTGTGTTTTGTAGTTTATGAAAGTATTTTATAGCGTCGGCTACGAAGTCATCGGCACAGTGTGTATGGGATTATTTTGTGAAAGCTATTCTTACACCAATCGAATAAGAAAACAGGGACAAGAGAAAGAAAGAATAGTATGTTTTAAGTTTTTATAGTATGCATGAGGTATTGGAAATTAATATTTTTGAAACTGTGATTGGTTGAAACAAACTGCTGATTTGAGCTTTTGAATCGATAGAGTCGATAAGTGTTCATTTTCATTGCTACTTTTAAAATATTTATTTCAAACGACCACTTCTAAAATGTTTTTACAATTAAACTTACACACGGTAGCAAGGGTGCAGGTTTCTCAATGACTGTGTCATAACCCTTACATATATATATACTTATACGTACACGTAGACAATAATGTAAAGGTTAGAAGCACCTACTGTCAGTTTTACAGTTTAGTTTCGATCCTGGCTTGAGGCACCTGCTTGTCTAGCTACATTGAAGAGATGATACAGCAAGCAGTCTATCTGTGGATGACTACATACTTAGTCTTAGGTAGAGTACTTGTAAGGAAATCGCTAACTACCACTAGTTGCTCATTAGATAGAAACAATTTGAGCTCTCTGGCAATTAACAATTTTTTTTATTGAATTTACATGGAAATTTTGCTTACATTCAGCAGGTGCCGAGACAATAGTGTAGGTGCTAGAAGCAGCGATTGTCAGATTTTATTTCAGCTTGAGACACCTGCTTGTCTAGCCACACTGAAGGGCTATGATACAGTGAAAAAGTCTCGCTGTGAATGACTATATATATTATAATATAAAACTCAGGTCATCTTGCTTGGGTGTTGAAACCGTCCATCCCACTTTTCAACTTCCAGTTTCCAAAATTATGTGCATGCGTAAATAAACAAAAATAAAACCATAAAAGCTTTTTTTTTAATCTATTATAATTTAAACTAAAATCGTCTCGCGTGAGTGTTGAAACCGTCCATCCGCTTTACGATTTTTAGTTTCTAAAATTCTGCGCATGCGTCAATAAATAAAAACAAAACCATAAAAGCGTTTTTTAATCGACAGTTTATGGAATGTTTACGGAATTTTATTTATTTTTTATTAGATTTATACCCTTTATTGTTCTATACTCATAACATAAACAAAATGAATAAATAAATAAAATCGAAAATATTTTTTTAGAAATTGGTTTACATTACAAATAAAAAAATAAAAAAAACACGGGCAAGATTGGAGATTGATTGGCAAAATACTCTCGATCCCTACATCACATAAATGGAACTAAATTCCCCTAATCACCGTTATGTTACTATGCAACAATATCGGTATTTCAAAAGTTAACAGTTTTTAATAAGCAGAACTTCTTTTTTTTAAACTAAACAATATAAACTTAAAATTTTTTATATAATAGACTCTTTTTTAATTATTTTAAACAATACATACAGAACTATTTTTAAATTTTAAACAATATGAATAGAACTTTTTTATAATTGTAAACAATATACACCTTTTTTATTTTAAACAATATAAATAGAACATTTATAATTTTGAACGATATAAAGTTTTTATTTTTAATTTTGAACAATATAAATAGAATTTTTTCTAATTTTAAACAATATAAACCTTTTTTATTTTTTATTTTAAACAATATAAATAGAATTTTTTTAAACAAATATTATTCACAAATGCTTTGGATGAACGGGGAAAGACTTTCTCCTTTTCCCATCTTTGTCGCGTGAATTCCATCATATGCGTCCCAAAGTTTCTGTTTCCAATTTTATCATTTTTTTTTTTAACAATGACACCACAGCCCTTTTATGGTTTGCGTGTGTATCGATGGGGTCAATCGGGTCAACGAAGTTCTCTTCGTGAATAATTTCGTTATGTTGATACTTTCCACGATTAAAGTGGTCCAGAACAGTATAGGCCGCCCATCCATCTGATAAAATTTGTTTCCCTGGTAGAATCCACAAATTAATCATCAGTACTGTCGAACGTAGCTCGAACCTGTTGAACAGTTGACAGCTGGGATGAGGATATGTTATATTCAGGAAACTGGGATGAGGATATGTTATATTCAGGAAACTACTTATTTGTGGACATTTAAAATGCCATATTCGTATTCAGCATACCCGAAAACCTATACTCGTCGTCATTTTAAGGGAAAACGATGCGGTGGAAATCAAGTAAAATTTACCGAACAGTCTTTATTTTAACTTGTAAACAAAGAAGAACGACTCTTAGCGAAAGCCGCCATACTTATAGAGTAATACGGTATTTTGCTTACTAATCTGTATTAATCCATAACAGTGCATCGAACGAATACCACAATACTTCGTTCGCTGCACCTTATCATAACAAAAAAGCAATAAAACATTCATCAATTAATAATTTTTCATGATGTATATCAAGTGAAGATAAGCACACACATACATATACTGGGGTATAATTGGGGTTAATGTTCAAACGACTCGGAGAAATCTAACTATCTGTATATCTGTATTTTAATATACTTTCACACGAATGTTTCTTTTATGTAAAATATATATATATATATATATATATATATATATATATATATATATATATATATATATATAGTCATCCACACACAGAACTGTTTCGCTGTTTCACATCTTATCAGTGCGGCTAGACAAGCAACTACCTTAAGCCAGGATATATATATCAGAGGACTTGGAAGCAGAGTACTGCGCCACAAGACTGGTGCCTTGCTAATAGTATTTGGATACCAAAAGGAGATGAATTCAAAAGGTATCCCGAATTTCCGTCCTATATCACTTTTTAAATATTGAAGGAAAAATATTTTTCGGTGTTATTGCTCAACGAATGACATCCTTTATACTGAGTAATAAATATATAAATACATCAGTACAAAAGGCTGGGGTGCCCGGGTTTCCTGGTTGTCTGGAGCATGCGGAAATGATTTGGGGATCAATTATGTCGGCCAAAAAGACAAAGTCAGACCTTCATGTAATTTGGCTTGATCTAGCCAACGCATATGGGTCGGTTCCCCACGAATTAATTGATATGGCATTAAACTATTTCCGCTTTCCGGAAAAGATTAGGGACATTATAATGAAATATTTTCGTTTGGCTTTCATGAGGTTTACAATGAAAAAATACACTACAAGATGGCAGTCACTTGAAATCGGCATTATGATGGAGTGCGTCATCTCTCCACTATTGTTTGTGTTAGCAATGGAACTTATATTAAGAAGTGCCGCTAACACTACAACGGGGTTACGACTAATAAACAAATAATTCTTCCTCCGTCAAGAGCGTTCATGGACGATATTACCATCATTGTCCCTTCCAAAACAGCTGCTAAGTGTTTGCTTGACCGGTATTTTGATCTTCTTACAACGGTGAAAATGAGGATTAAACCAAAGAAAAGTCGAAGTTTGTCAATCATTAAAGGTTCTGTAAGGCAAATTCACTTTAATGGCGGGGAGGATATTGTGCCGACAGTTAAAGAAATTCCTGGGAAGAGTCTAGGACGCCTTTACGAAATTCACTAACAGACAGACATCGGGGTATGGAATTGCAAAACATGGCTCTGAAGGGACTTGAGGCAATAAATAAAACTTTTTTGCCGGGAAAGATGAAAGATTGGTGCTATCAATATGGATTAGTACCCCGTCTTTCGTGGCCCATGCAAATTTATGAAATAGCACTATCTCGTATTGAACGGATAAAACAACACGCAAATAAATATCTACGTAAATGGCTTGGAGTCCCCCCCCTGTTTTTCTAAAATGGGGTTATACACGAATTCTGGCAGCCTGCAACTTTTGTCCTCATTAGTAGAAGAATTCAAAGTTGAAAAGGTGCGTCTTCAAATGATGATGAATGACTCAAATGATGAATTTGTCCGGGAAGCACATTCAACTGTAAAAGCTGGCACCAAGTGGTCAGTTACAAAAACAATTGACGAAGCAGAATCCAGTCTTCGAACTAAGGAAATAGTGGGTCTTGTTCAGGTTGACAGGGCTGGTTTAGGATCCACAAATTATGAGCCATTTTCCAAAATGGGCATTAAAGATAAGAG
Source organism: Euprymna scolopes (assembly GCF_053919585.1). Lineage (NCBI taxonomy): Eukaryota > Metazoa > Mollusca > Cephalopoda > Sepiida > Sepiolidae > Euprymna > Euprymna scolopes. The sequence continues at coordinate 37,648,312 of NC_136512.1, read as the reverse complement.
AGAAATGGTGACCGAGGAAATAAAAATGTTTGAGGAGGAAAAAGGAAAAGCTACTGTTGTTACTCAAGCCAAGCAATGTGCGTGGACATCATGGAGTGATACTGAGTCAGTTAAATTATCATGGAACACCTTAATCGAAATGGAACCATTGGCGATATCATACCTTTTGAGGTCTACATATGACCTACTGCCATGCGCATCGAATCTCAAACAATGGGGATATATAGATTCTGATCTATGCACTATATGTCAAAAAGAGCGCGGTACCTTGCGTCACGTCTTGTCTGCATGCTCAAAATCCCTCCCAATGTTTACATGGCGACACAACCAGGTTCTAGAAGTGCTGGTTGAGATAATATCATCCCAGTGTATATTAGCTAACAAACAGCCTGTAACAACTAGTGAACCCAGGGTTCAATTTTGCCAGGAAGGCAAATGTCCATCAAAGAGGAAAAATAAATTGAATCCCAATATGAAGTTATTGAATGGGGCAAAGGATTGGAAAGTTTCAGCAGATCTGAAGACATCTTTGAAATTTCCAGTGCACATCCTCCAAACAGAAAAGCGGCCTGATATTTTGCTCTGGTCTGACTCTAAAAAGAGTATTTTTTAATCGAGCTAACTGTCCCTTGGGAAGAAAATTTCTCAGAGGCTCATGAACGAAAGAAAGATCGGTACGAATGCGTGCGTGCCGAGTGTATAGAAAAGGGATGGATGTGCAATGTGATGCCTATTGAGGTTGGATGTCGAGGATTTTTAGGACACTCCACCATTTCGCTTCTTTCGAAAATAGGCGTCACTGGAAGGGATTTAAAAAAACAAAAATGTCGCCTGCAAACAATTATTAGACAGGCGTCATGCTGGATCTGGCGCAATTCGAAGACATTTGCAAAGAGAGCATAATATTGTCCGTTCTCGGGCTGCTCTGGAAAAAAAAAGAAAAAGAGAGGGGGAGGGAAAAGGAAAAAAAGGGGGAGAAGAAAAAAAGGAAAGAAAAAGAGGGAAAATAAAGAGAAAAATAAATAAATAAAAAATTTAAATTAAAATTAAAAAGTTAAAAATGAAAAAAGTTAAAAACAGCGTTTTTCCTCTGCTTGAATATGCCAGGTAATTTTTTATTTAAAATTTTTTTTTTATCCTATTTATTGCTTTGCCCAGCAGCAATAGCTGCTGGTGGCGCCAGGGGTGGCAGTCCCGCTTTAGCCACCGAAACTGTGTCATCACCTCTGGTTAGCGGCTGATGAGGGCAAAGTAAAAGCACATGTGGTCACATGTTGTATGTAGAATTATATATATATATATATATATATATATATATATATATATATATATATATATATATATATATTAAATTGTAATTCAATGAATTTCAAAAAACTCTCATTGAAATGAAATGAAGTGGTTGAGTTTCATATCGAAGAATTTGTTATTATTCTAAGCAAGACAAAGAATGCTTTAGAAAATTAATCTCCTTAACCTATAGGGTTTCGATGTCTACCATCTCATCAGAGGAGAGAAAATATTAGCAAATAGTTATAAAGGTATGCACCCTATTTGCTAAAGTCAGTGAGACATGGAAAGTCAAAATGAAAATAATACATTTATCAGAAGTCCTGTAGCAGGAGGATTTGTAGAAAAAGGATATGAATGTTTTTGTAGATCCAGCTTGCTTGGTTAAATCAATTTTATACGTTCTTTACATCCGTTTGGTAATAATGTCCAAGCTATATATTGGGTAATCCGTATAGCTGTGTAGATATCCGAATCGGGCAAGTGCTTGTTTAAATTTGTTTGTGGGTCCAGCGATAATAATTTAAAGTCTGGTGGAAACCTTTTCATTGGAAGTCTATATTATTTTTAGTGGGGCGAAGTGTTAGGAAGAGTAGCTAGTGGTAAGTGGTAGGAAGTGGAGTGAAACATATATGCATATTCATCCTTATATACACATGAACACACATATACAAACACACCCATACAGACAATATACAATATACATATACATACAAATACACATACACACACATATATTTATACATATACACCCACATATGTATATAAACATATATATATATATATACATATACATATACATATACATACATATACACACATAAACATACATACATGTATATAAATAGATATCTCTTCAAATAGAATCAAAGAATCATAAAGTTTGACCAGTCGCTTAATTGAGGTCAGGTCGTGTACTAGATATAGAGACTTAGTTCGGAGGTAAGGGAAGAGGAGGAACAAGAAGAATATAGAGATAAGAACAAAAACAAAAATAAAATTAAAAATAAAAAGATGGACCAAATACGTAAATGGAATAATTCGATTTTTCCGGATTTTTCCTAGTTTAATCTCAAACCTCTTTGTCAATTTAAATCGTATTTGTTCCGTCAACTCAAGTTATATATACTGCCTATGAGGTGCTAATTATTATTGATTTTATACGTATCTATATTTCCCTTAGAAAGGAGGATTGACATAAAGTTTAGAATATACTAATGTTTATGAGCTAATTGTGAAATTAATTCTAATATTATTGATGGAACGTTTTATCTTTATTTTATGATCCTTACGGTAATAGTTGAATGCTAAATAAGTTAAAACAAAGGTAATAAAGTAATGATAGTACCTTACTGAAAAACGTTTAAAATCAGTAATATTCATAACATTATGCTATTCAATAATATTTAACTGGGGAAATTTTCTACAACTGCATTCCAATATACACAAAGTTACCTATAAATACATAAATACATATATATATATATATATATATATATATATATATATATATATATATATATATGTATATATATACACATATATACATATATATATATACATATATATACATATATACATATATATATACATACACATACACATATGCATACATACACACGTACACATGCATGCACGCATACAATATATATTTTACATACACGCAACCATACAGTTTATACACACATACGCTCACTTATTCTATATATACTTACATCTAAGCCCATATATACCCACATATAACACGTGTTCCATATATACCCAGATATACCCTCATATATACAAAAAAATATATTTAGACATAAAGAATGTGTACCATTATTTAACACCATTAATTATAACAATAATTAGTGTATGAAACTTACCTAAGTTTATCATAGATAATTTTTAACCCCTACACTGCTAATTTAACATTAATAAGATGAAAAAAGTGGAGTTGCGTAACTATGGTTATAGAATTTAATTAACCTAGTACCAACAGGGATGACGCATCATTGAGTATAGTTCTTTCTTGTTTATACGTACGGATCTGGAGATTACCTTGCAATGGGGAATTTTTACTCCTTTTCTGGTTAGTAGATGGGGTCGAAATTTTAAATTCTTTATTGGGAAGCTACATGTTTTTGAAAATACTATTATGATTAGATCTTAGAGTGCAAATTATGTGTAGGAGATTTAAAGTGTAGTATGTTAATGTGTTTATAGTAAGGCTCTACTTAACATGTGCATATATACAAAAAGAGAAAGTTATTTTATGTGTTAAAAGAGGTGATTAAGAACGTATCTTTGGAAAATGAACATTATTATATAAGCAAAGTAATTGTTTAGATTTTAGTCAAGACTGATGTGTATTTAGTCCTTTGTTTTTACCTATTTATCATTTATAGAGAAAGTGTATGTTATTTTATTTTAAGATGGCTGTATTTAAATTTTTTCTTGTGTTTACATCTGGACACTAGCTCATTCTTGGTATTAATTATGGGTTTGTTTAAGGTTATGATGTTAACTGCCTCGGATATACAAAGATTGCAAAACTTATCCCCTGGGGCATATGATCTAGATTTATATTCTTGATCCATTTAGGTAATTGTTAAAAATATTTTCTTCCGTCACGAGTATCACGTTTATACATTAATTCTGTATACTCACTAGCTAAAACATATACTGCCTCAACGGGTAACGGGTAGTCTAATATATATATATATATATATATATATATATATATATATATATATATATATATATATATATAACAAATAAATGACAAGAGTTTATATTCCAAATTTAAACATATTGACCAACTTACAGTTTATTCCTTTAAGTACGTTGATATACACAATTCTTGACAGTACTTTTTGTCAATTATTTGTTATATACTCTGTAATTACATTGAACTTCATAAATTAAAGAATTGCTATGAATAAAAGGTCAAACACAATTGAAAAAAAGGATATTTACACACACACAGATGATTTTTGTTACTCGCGTTAAACTTTATATATGTATATATATATGTATATTTATGTATATATATGTATATATATATGTATATATATGTATATATATGTATGTATTATATGTATATATATGTATATATATATATATGTTTACATATATGTATATATATGTATATATATGTATATGTATATATGTATATATATGTATATATATGCATATATACATGTATATATATATGTATATATATATGTATATATATGTATATATATGTATATGTATATATATATGTATATATATATGTATATGTATTTATATGTATATGTATATATATGTATATGTATATATATATGTATATATATGTATATACATATGTATATATATATGTATATATATACATATATATGTGTATATATATACATATATATATGTATATATATACACACATATATATACACATATATATGTATATATATGCATGTATATATATGTATATATGTATATATGTATATATGTATATATGTGTATATATATGTATGTATATATATGCATGTATGTATGTGTATATATATGTATATATATATGTATATATGTATGTATATATATTTATGTATATATGTATATATATGTGTGTATATACATGTATATATACATATATATACATATATATATACGTATATATACATATATACACACACACAGATATATATATATATATATATATATATATATATATATATATATATATATATATATATATATACATATATTGATGTAATGGAATGACCTAAGGTCCCTTCATAGATTAAATGAACTATACCCTCTCACGTGACTGAGAGAGAAGAAAAAAGACCGGAAGAGAATAAGACAAGATATCGAGTAACTTTTATGTCACCTGTATTCCCTTGTAAATAAACCTTCTTTGTCTTTCAACCATAACCCCGTGTTTCTTGCTATTGATGAAACAAATAAAATTGGTTCTCCAAAGTTGCAAAACACAAAGAATATTTAAAGTAAGGATATAACAAATGGCGACAGGATTCGGACTTACAAAAACGGAACTTTAAGCCAAAAATATTGGAAAACAAAAAGAAGAATATATGGCACAGATAAATTCAATTACTGATAAAAAAAAAAGCTAAGACACACAAAAGTAAGTTTTTTTTTTCAGTCTGTTACTGAGAGAAAAAAAAGAGAAATTGACATTTTTAGAAGCATTGAAAGGAACAATTTTTGAAAATGTCCTTTTCAAATTTCTTTTGTTTCATGAGAAGAAAAAAAATACGGCGAAAAAAAAAACACGTGTAGGATGGGTTTTAGTGTCAATTTCATGTGTTTTGCAAAAACCTTGTCCACAGAAGAATGTTTTTTTTTGTGGTTTAAAAGAAAATATTCAGTGAATTTATTTAATTCCTTTTTGCAGGTACTGTTAACCATTTGTTTTATTACTGTTTAAAAAATAAAATTCTTCAACATGGAACAATTAGCCGAGTTTACAAAAACGATACAATTAGCATTGGCAGCGCAGCAAAGTCAGATGGAATTTAAAAAAAAAACAGTTAAAACAAAGTGACAATATTAATAAAACAAGAAAAAAAAATATTGTCGGTTCACTCCGGAAGGAATTGCAAATTCGCTATCAGAATTTTTATATGAATCAACGAGTGGATTAACGTTTCCAGCATATTATCGTAGATACGAAAATATTTTTTCCATACGATGTTAGGCCTGGTCGGATAAAGAAAAAAATATTTTACTTTTGCGAAAACTGGGTTCCCATGAAAATACCAAGTATTTAAATTTTATACTCCCAAGGAAACCCGAAGATATTTCTTTTAAAGAGACTATAGAAATTTTATCGAACATTTTCGGGGAACGGGATAGCTTATTTTATACTCGTTATAGGTGTTTAAATATTTTGAAACAAGATGATGAAGACTTTATCGCCTATGCTGGGAGAGTAAATGCCCAATGCGAGTTATTTAAGTTGAAAGACCTAAAAGAGGACATGTTTAAATGCTTGATATTTGTGCAAGGGTTAACATCCTCGAAGGATAAAGAGATTCATTCTAGAATATTATCCATTATGAACCAAGACATAGAAATAATCTTATAGAAAGTTACTGAGGAATGCCAGAAACTGTAAAACTTAAAACAGGATAATACTAGTATCGAAGAGAAAAATGTTGACAAAATACAAAGAGTAAAGCAAGGTGACCACTATGTAAAAAAAATACTGTAAGACGTGTGGAGGAAATAATCACTTCACAAAAGAGTGCTACTTCAAAAGCAAAATTTGCTATAAGTGCGGACGTAAAGGACACAAGTCAACAGTATGCAAAAAGGAGAAATACTGTAAGCCTGAAATAAAGACCATTGGTTCTAAAAAAAAAGAGTCCATGTATGGTAAAAAAAAGGAAATACATGGAAGTTAGAATCAATAGCCGGAATATAAACTGTCTTTTGGATACTGGAAGTGACATATGCTTAATTGATGAAACAACATGGAAAAAAATTGGTTCTCCAAAGCTGCAAAACACAAAGAAAATTGCCAGAGGAATGTCTGGAAATAGATTAAAATTTAAAAGTGAATTTTATACTAATGTGACACAGAATGAAAAGACGTTAAAAACTAAAATATGTGATACCTGGAAAAAATTATAATCTATTTGGTATAGATTTGATGATACTTTTCAATTTATGGTAGAAACCAATAAACTCATTTTGCCTAAACTTGCCTGAAAGTCCCAAACTACCAGGAAGATTTGTTGGGGATTTGAAGAAGGATTTTAAAAATGTATTTTCTGGAGGTCTGGGTTGCTGCACTAAAACGAAAGTGAAATTTGAACTGAAAGATGAAGCGAAACCGGTGTTTAAACCCAAAAGGAAGGTTCTGTATTCGCCATTAGAAACAATCGAGAAAGAATTAAATAGACTCGAAGAAATCGGAGTAATAAAAAAGTGGACTACTCTGAATGGGCATCACCCACAGTTTATTTAAAAAAGAAAAAAATCAGGGTATGTGGAGATTTTTCGACGGGACTTAACGATTCCTTAAATGATCATAACTATCCACTCCCTACCTCTGAGGAAATATTTCCGAAGTTAAATGGAGGAAAAATTTTCACAAAAATTGACTTGTCAGAAGCCTATTTGCAGGTCAAAGTCCGTAAAGATTGTTCTAAATACCTGGCAATGAATACTCATAAAGGATTATTTTCCCTAAGACGATTGCCGTTTGGGTTGAAAGTAGCACCAAATTTATTCCACCAAATTATGAATGCCATGCTAGCAGGCTTGGATTTTGCAATGACTTATTTAGACGACATTTTGATAAGAAACAAAAATGTTGAAGAACATAAAAAACATATTCGGAAGCTATTCGAGAAAATAGAAGACTCCGATTTAAAGTGGCTCTCGAAAAATGTAATTTTGGTATGGACAAGATTGAATATTTGGGACAAATAATTGATTGGAAAGGTAGAAGACCTAACCCAAATAGGACAGAAGCAATTAGAGACATGCCTAGACCAGACAATGTAGTGAAGTTACAGTCGTTCTTGGGTTTAGCAAACTACTATAATTCTTATATCCCAAATATGCATGAACTAAGAGCACCATTAAATGAATTATTGAAGAAGAATAAAACATGGCTCTGGACAAAGGAATGTGAGGAAGCATTCCAAAAACTTAAAAGATGTTTGTTATCGGATCTAGCGTTAGCACATTACAATCCGAAAAATGATCTAATTGTAACGGCAGATGTGATCGAATACGGTTTAGGAGAGGTTCTACACAGAATGGAAGATGGATCTACTAAACCAATTTCTCACGCCTCGTGGGTTTTATTACCCGCTGAAAGAAAGTACAGTCAGATCGAAAAAGAGGGTTTGGCGATTGTGTATGCCGTGAGAAAGTTTCATAGATTCATTCATGGAAGATCTTTCGTCTTGGAAACGGACCATAAACCATTACTATCGATTTTTGGTTTGAAACAAGGGATTCCTAATCATCGGCAAATAGATTACAAGAGATGGAGTATTATTTTGCTCAATTACGATTTCAAAATGAAACACCTAGCATCTAGTAAAATTGCATATGCAGATGTTTTATCGAAATTGATCCCCAGTAAAACTGAATTTGAAGAAACTGTTATAGCAGCACTAAAAGAAGAAAATAAACTAACAGATATATTAATAAATACTGTAAGGGAACTTCCTGTTACACTTGAGGAAATAAAGAAAGCAGCGAAAACAGATGAATATATTAATAAGATATAAAACAAGTGGGGCAAGACGAAAAGAATAGAAAAGGATTAAAAGTGTTTCCATTTTCTATGTGTGATGAAACTCTGATGTACGCAGACAGAGTGGTAATACCGCAAGTATTACAAAAGAAAATCCCAAAGGAATTCCACATGGGACATCCTGGAATCTCCAGAATGAAGGCCCTAATGAGAGGATTCACATACTGGCCGGGAATGGATCAGGACATTGAGGAAATGGTGAAATTATGTAAATGTTGCCAACTAGCTACAAGATCTCCCCCCCCCCATACAGACGCAACCTTGGCCTAAAAGAGATGTACCCTGGACACGCATCCATATCAATTACGCAGGACCTCTGAAGGGATATTATTACCTAGTAATCGTAGATAGTATGTTAAAATGGACAAATTTTTAAATACAAACACCCTACAGCGGCAAACACAATAAAAGCGCTGGACGTGGTATTTAGTCAGTTCGGAGTTCCGAAAACAATTGTTAGTGATAATGGCACTATGTTCACAGGTCAAGAATTCAAGCACTACTGTGAGGCACTGGCCATTGAACACATTACAGCACCAACTTTTAACCCTCGATCAAACGGACAAGCGGAAAGATTTGTCAATACTTTTAAACGAGCTTTAAAAAAGAATAATAACATCGACACGGAAGAAAAAAGCATTAAAAAACTCTTAGCAATATATAGGATAACACCAAATCCAAATCCAAATGCTAAATTATCCCCAGCTGAAATTATGTTTGCCAGGAAGGTACAAGACTTACAATGATGAGGATAAAGTTTTCTTTAAAAATTATCGGGCAGGGAAGAGTTTTTGGGAAGAAGGCATAATCTCAAGAAGAATTGGGAGAATGGTTTACATTATAAAAGGGCAGACTTTTTTTCCACAAAAAACATATTAACCAACTGAGAACCCGATACATAGAAACAATCAGAAACCAAGAGTTACCAATATAATATATATGACAATATAATATATATGACAACCTCCAAACTATGAAGTACCAGTAATTAAAAAATCCAGTCACTCTCCAAAAGTAAAAAATCGGCAAACACAAATGGTGAGGAGAAGTGAAAGGAAAAGGACCGAATTTTTTGGACAAAGTCTTAAAAGGAAAAAAATGGTAGAAGCAAAATTCTATGGAAGAGCTTAGCTTGGGAGGAAGGTGGTGCAATGTAATGTCGAGTAACTCTTGTCACCTATATACACTTGTAAATAAACCCCTTTGTCTTTCACCCATAACCCCGTGTTTCTTTATGTACTCTTATTTAAAGTAAGGATATAACATATATATATATATATATATATATATATATATATATATATATATATATATATATATATATATATATATATATATATATATAAGTCTAACAAGAGTAGCAAAACTCATTGCGTGCTTGTAAAGAAATATTAAGTATTCTAAGTATAGATTTCCACTCATAAATCATTATCGTATCGTATGAATCCGAAGATTCTATTGTTGGCATTGATTTCTCATAATTATTTCCAGAAAGACATCGGATACTTACGGAAGGGACAACGAGAAAATTGCTAGCATCCTAAGTGAAAGTGATTTTTGTGGAACGAACTGGATTCGAACTTGAAACACCCAAATCGTCAGTCGTGTCATTAACCACTTGACCACCGTCACCTTTCTTTACTCATAAAGAAATGTCATATACAATAAAACAATTCCATTTGCCTGTAATGACACAACAGAAAGACAATATATTTAAAAACATAATGAACTTTTAAAGAAACATCATATAATACATAAGCGTAATGTGTTCTGAAAAAAAGTTCACACCACATTATGCTTATGAATTACATGATGTTTCTTTAAAATATGTTTTTTTAAATTTCTAACTATTCTAAAAGAAACATTACATATTTTGACAAGCAACATTTATTCTTACAAAAAACATCATATGCGCTAAAAAGAAGAAAATCCTAAAGGTCTATGAGGCTGAAACTTATGTAAATGACAGTGGCAAAACTGGAAAAGCATGAACGCATGAACGGCATGGCGCATGCGTGACTGAGTCATATTAAAGTTAGCAGTGAATGCAAAATGCAAATATTATGTTGAAAACGAAGTTTGCGAAACAAATAAAAGGAGGAAGCTTGCGGCATTGCAGTGTTCACTACACCTGAGTCTCGTGAAAAAAGTTGTACCAATGTTTAATAGAAGGGTTTCTTTCACATTTTTTTTATTTTTACTTTTGAGGTCACTGCTTATCAAGCTGAATATCTATGTGAGAAAAAGGCTTAATGAGACGACAATAAATGATTGCCGAAAGATGAGGACCATTAAGGAAGCATAAACATTGATCCACGGTGTTGACAGCGCTTGACTACTTTTGATGCGATCATTGACTGGAATTTGTTGATATTAGATTTGAAGACGACCAGGCACCAAGTTTTAATAAGAGAAGCAATCATGCGACAATGTGTTTGATAGATGATGGGGGGAGGAGTCCTTGCAAATAAGCTGTCTTCATCGAATCCGCCCACTAACATGAACATATATTTTCTAGTATTATTTAGATATTGAGAATATTCGAAATATTGTTTTCGCTTTGGAGAGTGAGTATAGAATTTAATACATGAGAATCATCTTCTATAATATAAATATCATCTATCTGTTTAAAAGTATGTATGTATGTATGTATGTATGTATGTATGTATGTATGCATGTACGTCTGCTTAAGATTTTCACAAGATCAGTATCATTTTGAAGTTCGACTCTTTGGACGACAAATATTGAAACATTGACTAAAAACATTAATTCCTTCACCCTCAACTGGGCACTTTTCTACAGGGAGGGGTCGCTTTTTTTCACCGAAATTTTCGAAAGTCATTCCCTCTTTTCAAATTATTAGTGTTAATTTGAACCTTTGTTACTTCCGGTTTGGCGATGGGCGCAACAGCAAAGACGTCATGTTCTTTTGTTTATTTTTTGCGTTCTTTTCCTCCTTCGGAGTACAGGTTCGAGCCTGCCTGCCTACTACAACCTTTTTTTGCTCAACATACACGTACAAACACACGGGCAACACCGGGCATACAGGCTAGTTAATTATAAATAACAGATAATATTTTTTTACAAGGGAGTCACCACTTATCAAGGCCCGAAAACCATTTGAGAATAAGAGTTAACGAGTGTAAGGTAGTTGTGTTGTAATGGTGTAGATTGGGTATAATTTAGATTATTTAAGGGGACAGCTCAGCAAGAACTTGTTTACATTGAACTTGAAGGCTATTATACTGTAATCAACCGGGAAGCAGTCTAGTGGATATATATATATATATATATATATATATATATATATATATATGTGTGTGTGTGTGTGTGTGTGTGTGTGTGTGTGTGTGTGTGTGTATTAGTGATGCGACAATTCCAATATTTTTCCCAATTCCAATACAATTACCGATTCTATTCTAAATTCCCGATTCCGATACAATTATCAATTCTGATTCTGATTCTTTTGAATTTCTAAATGTATAGTTATTTGTGGAGGAGGGTGGGTGATTGCAAAGACCATTAAATATGTCGATATAATTTTGTAAATGGAGAAATACGTTTATGGAGAGGATCTATAGTTTTTAGTTTTACTAGTAGCTTAAAATCAAGAAATATTTATCATCTCATTATTGGTATGAGCCAAGAAAAATTAAGTTTTAACCAAAAACAAACAAATCAGAACAAAGAAAAAGAATCGTTTTTGGCATCGGAAAATAGGCCCTCATTTTCTCGAATCCGATACCGTTTCTGATACCCTTAAAAGTTCTGATTTTTTTTTATTCCTGATTCCGATTCACATTAATCGTCCAACACTAATATGTCTGTGTGTGTGTGTGTGTGTGTGTGTGTGTGTGTGTGTGTGTGTATGTGTGTGTGTGTGTGTGTGTGTGTGTGTGTGTGTGTGTGTGTGTGTGTGTGTGTGTGTGTGTGTGTGTTTCATTATATAATCTAGAAAAGTCATCTCTACATATTTCGGTTCTGATCCTTTCTACACCGTCAGGGATGCTTAACAATCAAGATTTTAGGATATTTATAGAAGTGATTTTTTTTCATCTAGTACATCACGTGTTATTAACTATATTAATATCTAGTACATCTATCAAAGTAAGAATGTGTGTGTGAGAAGACACTTCTCAACCTATATACTCCACGAATTTTTTATCTATAGACTTGAAATTTGGTAAATAGGATATTCAGGCATGTGAAAAACTGTTTAATCCGTTTTTATCCAGAAAAAGGGCTTCTAAAGGAGTAAAATTAGCAAATTAGTAAGTAGAGGTCATCGGAGTTTTATATGTTTGTCAACTGTTTCACGACTGTGCATGCACAGTCGTGAAAAATGACAACTTATTTATCTTAAGAATAAGAGTTTTTCTAAAACAATGTGTAAATGTCGTGACAAGCTGGTGTGATCATTATCGTACTCGACTTAATGTCTTTAGGTTTGGGTTTCGATCTCAGCTCAAGTATTTTTTTTTTACAACAAAGAAACTGTTTAGGAAAAATATATGCACATGCCTCAGTTTATATATTAATTCAAATATAATATTTATGTGTATTTTACGGCCGGACAATGCCGGGCAGCTTGTTAGTATTCTATATTACTTTTAAAGTCGTTTAATAATGTTATCACTGATATTGAAATTTATTTTGTTAATATTTGATTCCCCCCCCCCATAATTAGTAGTGCTTCTAGTATATGAAGTCTATGTTTGTTAGTGGTATGTTAGATGTATAGATGTGTTGTTTATCGAAAGTTTTCAAAATTGGGAGCGGAGACAAGAATGTTGGTTAATAAGGTATTTAGCAAAAATGCTGTTGTCAGAAAAAGGTCAAGCTTATGTATGTTTCTTTTTCATTGCCAGAGACTCAGTCTCCCAATAGGCACATATAAGGTTTGTCCTATCCAAAACCCGAATCGATGGAAAAGAGTTATTAGTAATAATAAAGTTTAATGGTTTAAATTAATATTATGGTAATAATAAAGTTTAATGGTTTAAAATTAATATTATGGTAATAATAAAGTTTAATGGTTTAAAATTAATATTATGGTAATAATAAAGTTTAATGGGTTAAAATTAATATTATGGTAATAATAAAGTTTAATGGTTTAAAATTAATATTATGGTAATAATAAAGTTTAATGGTTTAAAATTAATATTATGATAATAATAAAGTTTAATGGTTTAAAATTAATATTATGATAATAATAAAGTTTAATGGTTTAAATTAATATTATGATAATAATAAAGTTTAATGGTTTAAAATTAATATTATGGTAATAATAAAGTTTAATGGTTTAAAATTAATATTATGGTAATAATAAAGTTTAATGGTTTAAAATTAATATTATGGTAATAATAAAATTAAATGGTTTAAAATTATTATAGAAAATAATTAGTTTCATTTTTTATTAGGGTCTATAGGAAGTATGCTTTCTTAATTATATTTTTAATATCTTTTCATCTACTCTATAGTCATCGTCTATATGTATTTAGTGGAGGGTTGTATTTTGCGTTCTCTTGGTGGATATTATTGCATAACATAAGTAAAGTGGGTTATTTTTAAGTTAAAGATTCTTTTTTCCAAGTTACACATATAATAATTACTAAAATCTATTTGCCTTATGTTAACGACAACCCAATCCTTACCAAAAATATCGATGAAATTAACGCGTTGCAAATAACTTTAAAAAAATAACACACACACACACACACACACACACACGCACGCACACACATACACACACACACACACACATATATATATATATATATATAAGAATATAAAATATATAATATATATAAATATAAAAATATGTATAAAAGAATAATTATTATTCAATTATAATTATAAAGTCCCTCTAAAAATACTTAAAGTTGGGCACTGTCTGGGAAATATAATGTAAAACTAGCGTTTATGCGAGGTTCACGATTTTCTGTCGTTCGAACACTATGGATTGTCTAATGTCCACACCAGAATTGGGCATTTAGTAGTTATTAATTCTCTTTATTCTCGTAACAATTGTTTAGTGGCCCGTAGATAGAGGCTTAGCAAATGGACTCCTACACTGATGATTGCATAAGCATGAGACACTAGTGTCTTTGGGTATAAAAGAATAATTATTATTCAATTATTATATTGTTGTGGCGGAACTAATCTATATTATCTACTAATAGATTATTCCAATCTCAATAAATACCAGAAGACTAAGCTGTAAGGTGTCAGATGACACCCGGTACTTGTACAGATGCTGCACTCAAATTAATTGTCCTTAGTCAATGGAGGGAAACCCTTTTATACTAAGGCAATTTTATTTTTGCAGAATCCCTTTTGCGAGGAGCTAGTTATCTCCCACATTAAACCGACCTTGTTTCATATTTTGTTTCATGGGGAACAAATAAATAACCAGTCGATATCCGGTTGCGCTCGCATCCTGGACTGGTTGCTGAAGTGTGGTGTCTGCTCAGATGCTGCACTCAAATTAAATTGTCCTTTGTCAACGAAGGGAAACCCTTTTATACTAAGGTAATTTTATTTTTGCAAATTGCCAGAGTGCCCCTTTTGGAGGAGCTGATTTTCTTGCACATTAAGAACGATCTTGTGTCATATATTGTTTTCATGGGGAAGCAAATAGATATTAGTCAATATCTGGTAGGTCAACCTAAGTCGTTCTTCAGTTACGACGACCAACCCACCTTTTGTATGCTTTGCAATATATGTTACTTTATTTTGACGTTCTGTTGTCCTTTGTAATCCTTTAGTAGGGCTATAATAATGGCGACGTCGGATTTCAAGGTCGCAGAGGTCACTCTAATTTAAAATACCATCAGGATTCAAAAGGACTCAAGAGGGAAAGCTGAATTAAACCAAACAAGTTTTCAGAAAACACGGATGAAAGGGGGAAAAACAGGAACTCGCGAAAATAAAATAAGTGCGTGGACATATATTCATGACCATTTGCATATGCATAAGATGCCTGCCAGATGGATTCCCAGGTTGCTCACATCATTCCAGAAGAGAGAACGCGTCGAGTGCTCGAGGATGAATTTGGAGATGTGCCAAGAAGATGAGTCAAAGTTTTTCAAAAGACTGATTACACAGGATGAAACCTGAGTCCATCACTATGATCCAGAGACCAAAGCCCAGTCAATGCAGTCGAAGCACTTGGACTCACCACCTCCAAAGAAGGCAAGGGTCCAAGGTCCTGCTCACAGTCTTCTGGGACCAGGATGGAGTAGTGATGACAGATTTCCTGGCAAAGGGTACCACGATTACAGGAGCCAATTATGCTTCATTTTTGAGGAAATTAAGGGAAGCTATCAAAATCAAGAGGCGGGGCAAGATCAGCAAAGATACCCTTCTTCTGCAGGACAACGCTCCAGTCCACAACTCTCATGTCACCAGATCAGAAACAAAGCATGGGCGTGTGGTTATGAAATCCTCCCCATCCTCCTTACTCTCCTGACCTTGCACCCTCTGACTTTCACCTCTTCCCAGCCATGAAGTTGTTTTTGAAAGGAAAGCATTTCCCAGATGATGTAGCCTTGATTTCTGAAGTCACGCCGTGGTTGGGGGACCAACCTGGGGTGTTCTATAAAAACGGTCTCCAGAGCTACAGAAAGAAATGCATAACTCTGGGTGGGTCCTATGTAGAGAAAGACTAATAACTGTGCAAAGTTTCGTTGCTCTACTGCTATGGGAAGTAGGTCAAGGGCATTACTTATTGCACGCTCCTCGTATTTGGGCATCAGAACCGCTCAGATGAAAGACAACAAGAACAACTAATGTGAAAATCAACAGTACATGAAAGAGCTACTTACACAAGTCATAAAAATAATACGTCCACCGATAATAGCAATGCATTTTTACAAAACTTAATGTGGAATGCGATTGACAATTTCTGCTATAGACCTGATAAAAGTAAGTTATTTAAAGCTTAATATCGTCGGTATAAAGATTTGTTAGGATCGACTGCACACTATGGTCGAACCAGAAAAAGGTTCATTTACTATTACGGAAATTGAAGACGGCCGAGCATAACAAGTCTGTGAATTTTATTTTACGGGATAAAACGTCGGAATTATCTTTCATCGAGACCGTGCATCTTCTTACAGAACTATTTCTCCCGAAAGTCTCTTTATTCCATAAGCATTGGTTATGTCTGAATTTACAGAAGAATGACGAAGGTGGTTTCGTAACGTACACAGCCATGGTAAATAAACATTGCGACGAATTCAAACTTGCAGACCTCAGTGCAGACAATTTTAAATGTTTAGTATTAGCGTAAGGACTGACTTCTGGTCTAGATGCAGAAATTAGGAGTCGTGAACTAACAAAATTAGAAAATGAACCAAACCGAACCCTACAAAAGTTAACGGAAGTCTGCCAGAAAACAGAAATTATTAAAAGATTCGATGGACATCGAAGCTGGAGTCGCGCAGATAAAAAAAAAAAAGCAAACAGACATTAAAAAAAAAAACACGTAAAAAAATAAAACACAAGTTAAGGGAAAAGGACACACACATATCGACCCATAGCTAAGAAAGAATTTGAAGAATCCCGTCTCCGTGTATTCGATAGAAATAAAATTAAATACAAAACCCGAGTGTTTAGCGGAGATTAAAAATAACGAAGATGGATTGCGAAAATATGTAATTATAAAAATTCATAATGAAGAAATAAAAAAAAAAAACAACTCGATTCGGGTTCAGACCTTTCGACAGTGAATTTAAATATGTGGAAGAAATTAAACAAACTCACAATTCTGAAAACACGCAAAACATCAAAGGCCGTTAAAGGTATGCAAATTAACTTCGAAGGTGATTTTTGAGCGAACGTTACATTATTGGGGAAGACGAAAAAATTCAAACCTTATGTATTAAGGAATACCACTAACCTACTGGCCTCAGACTGGATTCATGAATATAAATTATGGAATTAACCAATCAATAATTTTTGCAAAACGAAAATAAAAAGTACAACAAACGCCCATGCCTTGAAAAACAAAACAAGTGAAGCATACATGGTCCCCTGTGAGTGCATAATGAATGAGACATAAAAAATGACTAAGTTCAGCACCCCCACCCATTTAGCCCCAAAAGTCCTCAGGGCACGTTAAATCCTGGTGAAAGTGAACAAACGGTGAAGTTTTAGGCCTTAACATATGTAAATTTGAGTTCTACACCATGCAACAAAAGAAATGACTAAGTCCATTATTCCCCCCCCATTTAGCTCCAGAAGTCCCCAAGACCTTAACATATTTAAATTTGAGTTTAGCACCATGCAAAACTGCTAAATAGACATATGCAGAAAATTTTGGACAAATATGGTAAGATAGTCCCAAAAATATTGTTTTTATTAGCCTTAAAAGAGCCCTTGGGGCACACACAAGAGTTATCACAGAGTATAGACAAACAAAATTATATACAAATCAGTTAGTTACAACTTTTCAGAAATTTTTATAAAAATTCAAGGCATGAATTTTTTTTAATCAGCACAAAAATGTCAATTTTAGACATTTTAACTCAAAAGGCACCCTTAGGAGGGACAACCGGAGTTTTCCCGGAAAATCTGTTCTGTTACGTTTTTACTCATATCATGTTTAATGTTTGTGCAAAATTTTTAAAAAATTCCAAGGCATAGTTATTGAGAAAAGTGTGGTCAGGCGAACGGACGAACAGACAAGGGTGAATTTACAGGTTCATCCTCCTTTTGTCGGGGGGGGGGACCAAAAATGAAACTTTTCTTGTTCTAGGCCACGAAAAGCTAAACAGAAAGCGCAAACAAACTGATACTGATGAAGACCGAACAAAAGTATCTCCCCCCACCCCAACGAGAACAGCGCCTGACCACAAACCAAGAAACCAACATCAGCCAGGGTATTCTATCGCTAGTCCTAACATGATGACACTCTCGCCAACCGACCCAGTCGTAAATGTCGATGCAACTACTGGCGATTTAACAAAAACTTCAGCTACACCACAACAGGTACCAGTTCCACATCTATTTTTCCCAGTATTGGAATATTTTCTACATTTTTAAACAAATATTACTTCTTGTCTTGAAATCTATACTTTTATTCAGGAACTGAGTTTTAGCAAATTGGAAAAAATCAGGATTAGCGTTCTACTGGGGGTATATTTTGCCAATTATAAAAATCCAAAATGGATTTCTGTAATTCTAACCGGCTCCTGTATTTCGGAGAATCAATGCTCTCAGATGACAACGATATAAAATGACAGATTAATTGTTGTTTATTTGCGATCATTGTTAATTATGAAATCATTTCATTAACTGCCAGGTAATAAATAGTTTTTTAATCTGTTTTAATGCTCCTTCCTGCACACGCACCATCTGTTCTCCATTAATTTGATTTGAACATTTTTCTGCAACTTAATGCTTCATGGATGTAACACACGTGTTAATGTTTAAAACTTTATATCTCTTCTCTTTTTTTTTATATATATCAAGGAAGAGACCAAAAACTGTCATGACAAAATTTGCGGGTTTTATTATCCTCAACAAAATTTTAACCCAATCTATATATGTAAAACAGTATATGTATATAATAATGTGTCTGAGTGAAAATATTTAACCGATAAACTCTTACACTACTGGTCACATAAGACAGAAATTAGCAGGAAATAGTAATCATACACCAACGATGGTTTATAACGATTTGCTTAGATGAATAAATAACGCGTACAGAAATATGTTGGCAAATTGAAATGCAAAATGTTCATTTCAACTTGCCGACATATTTCTATTACTTTTGCGTGTGTGAAAATTCATTCATAGCTTGAAGTGGTTTAATTTAAAAACCTTTCTTGTATATGATAGGGAACGTGGCTGAGGCGCAAAATGTTTTGGCTTCGGTTCTTGCTGATGACACCGAAGTCATTTTTTTTCATTAATCTTTTTGTGAACCATCAGCGATCCCTAATAGGTATCTCCTTTATCACATACGAGTCAATCCTCAGTCTCGAACCCCAATGTGATCTGTTCTCCTCCTTCACAGGGAACTCAATCGATCTGGTCGGAAACACTTCACCTTCGGTAGTTGGTAGGCCGCTGGTTCGTCGGTCTGTCACACTGGAAATTAATCAATTTCATGGACATAAAAGAAAGACAGACTCGGATATATCTATTCTACTGGTTAATTCAAAATAGATGTACAAAATATAACTTATATTGTTCAGGTGTTGATTTGATAAAACTCGATCAAGTCCCAATTAGATTTAATTACTCTCAGGTTTGTGGTGGCGACAGTCAGGAAGAGGGAGAGAGGGGGTGACGACCCTTCGATTAGTATTAGATTCGCTCAAATCTCAGCTCCAATTGTGCTCCAACTGTCGATTTTGGCACAGGGACTCGCTTATGTACAGAGGTGATGGCATAGGTTTGGTCGCTCCCCAGACCAATCACCAGTAAATACGTCACCTCAGGGGAATCCCTGTGTGTGTGTGGACCTGTGAATCTGCAAACGTTCTCAGGCCTGTTTCTCACAATTGGCAAAGGTCAACAACATGACCTCTCGGTCTGGTATTATACTCAGAGGCCAGTCGCCCCTGAGTTGGGGCTCGCTGGAACCGGAAACGAAATTATATTTTGTTATGTCTCTCGAAGTGACATCAAATTGTCACTTTCACCAAACAATCGGATTTATATGTCGGTTTCATAAAAATAATGAAATTCATAATCCTCAGCAGGGTTGGATACCGATGCCCGGGCATACAATAATACTTAACAAATAAAACAAGCATATCTGCCCAGCATTCTCCAGTGTTTCGGGAGTCTCAACCTCCCTCCAATAGGAAGCCTTACCGCTCCTAGAGACGGTCATGTCACATTCAAAATCACTACTATCTATTGAGTACAATATAATATTCAATAGAGAATTGGCTCTGTAATAATAAATACGAAGTCTGCATGACTTAAAACATATTTAAGCGTGTTTTACAACTGAGCAAGGTCGGGTTTCAATAATCAGATAAGATTTTCGGTTGATAAGAAATAGGATTCTTTTGCACTTTACAAGTATAAAGTATGGGACCCCGTGTTTTTTTTTTAAATCAAAATTAACTGTTAATTTGAATTAACTATTTCTAAATATTTTTGTAAATAAAGGAAAAGAGTAGCAAACATGCAATTTAATTGACTATTGACATTTATGAAACAACCATTATGACTACTCAGCGTTGTCCGGGAGCATGAAAAGCAAAATAGAAATAGTGAAAAGGTGTATGCAGCATCTTTCTTTTAAAATTTCCCTCTTCTGTCAACTCTTTTTTTTTTTACAAGGAAATCGTTACTTATCAAGGCCTGAAGGCCACTCGAGGATAAGGGTTAAGGAGTGTAAAGGGGTAGTGTAGTAATCTGTAATGGTATAGATTCAGTAGAATTTGGATTATTTTAGGGAGCGGATCAACACAACTTTGTTTACATTGAACTTGAAGGCTACCATATTGTAGTCGGTCAGGAAGCAGGCCAAAGGAATAGTGTTCCCTAGGTGGTCAGTTCTTGGAAAGAAGCTTTGTTCATGAAAGTTGCATTTAGGCACAGAGAGAGAGAGAGAGAGAGAGAGAGAGAGAGTTGGGGAAATTGTTGATAGTGGTTGTAGCTAGTCGAGTGTTTTTGTGAAAGTTTGGCAAGGGGGAGGCATAGATTGTAGCGCAAACGAGCACTTGCTATGAAAATAATGATAGAGCAGAGATAGACTTACAATGTCTCTTCTATGGGAAAGAGATTGCAGGGAAGAGAAAAGGGTATCACCTAC
The DNA here is from genome assembly GCF_053919585.1 of Euprymna scolopes. Taxonomy (NCBI): domain Eukaryota; kingdom Metazoa; phylum Mollusca; class Cephalopoda; order Sepiida; family Sepiolidae; genus Euprymna; species Euprymna scolopes. Next base: position 37,626,980 of record NC_136512.1, on the reverse strand, counting down.
TAAGTTTCGGAGTTGCTTTGGAACTCTATCAAGGAAGGATAGGGAACACTGAGCAGCAGATGTGGTGACAGTACTACATTTTAGGATTTATTTGGCTCTTATACAGATAGAAGATTACATCGACAGTGAGATAGCTACTGGAGTGGTAGAGTAATCCAACCATTTCTCCAGCTATCTTAGCAACAGATTTGATGTAGGTGCTCCATTTCAGACCAGGAGTGAAGGTCAGTCCCAGAAGCTTCTCAAGAAGATGAGAGCCATTCATTTCAGTTGGAGCTAGACAGGGTTTGGAGCGATCGTGATGAAACGAGAGAAGCTTTTTTCTCCCAACTCCCTACTTTACCTCTCTCTCTCTCTAAGAAAGCTATCTCACGGTAATGTGTTCCACAGACAGGAAATCTTTGCAAAGAAGCTTTGTCCATGGTAATGCCGTGTAACTTTAGGTGTATGGATGGAGAAAGGAAAGCGAAAATCTTTTTTTCAATCTGGTAGAAGACGAATTCTTGCTGTGAATGCTTTAAAAGGAGGAACCAGAGATCAGAGCTCAGTCGAGCGGCATAATTGAAAATAATAATAGCGTAGAAATAAACTAGCAACGTCTCTTCTGTGAAAGAAGGGCTGCAGGGAAGAAAAGCAGTGATCTCTAATAGATTCAAGGTTAATTTAACCAAACATCACAGGATCCTATATTTTAGACATAGTGTAAAAGTGCTGAAAATGGTTATCAGACTCTTGCAATCGAAACACGAGCCGACAACGATGGAAATTGTCTTGTTGATTTAACGATCGATTCTATAGAATAATTAGGTTAATTACTTTTCAAACGCACAAATATTTGATCTTATCCCCCCTCCCCCCACACACACTCACCAAATGCAAAAAAGTAAAAAATAAACAAAAACTGAAATTTTGAATTGAACTAAACTAACATGATTGCCAAGGGTTGTCCGGAGGCATAAACAACAAAATAGAAGAATTAAAAAGTGTACGTAACGTCTTTCTTTTACTCTCTCTGTCTCCCTCTCTCTCTCTTTCTCTCTCTCTCTCTCTTGACCTGTTTATTTCACTTCTTGCCTTCTTTTTCACTATTTCTCTCCCTCTACCTCACTTCTCTCCTTCTTGTTTCGTTTTCTCCCCCCCCCCTCTCTCTCTCTCTCTCTCTCTCTCTCTCTCTCTCTCTCTCTCCCTCATTCTCTATCTGTATCTCACTTTTTCCCTTCTTTCTCTCTCCTTCTATATTTCTCATTCTCCTTTTTCTCTCTCTCTATATATATATATATCTTTCTCTCTCTAAACAAGTTCTGGGAACATATACCAGAAAGAACAATTAGAAATAAATCATACGCCATCAACTATGACTACACAATTACTACAGCTACATGGCGAGGAAACGATGTTATTAAACCTGAGATAATAGTATGATATAAAAGGTAAAAAAGTAGCAACCCTATTTGAAGTCAATATGCCTAATGATGCCGCCTTAAACAGAGCTGAGATAAAAGAGATAATGAAATATCAATGTCTTATATATGACATGAAAAGAAACTGGAATCTTAGGAAGATCTTTCATCATTCTAAGAGCAACCATCCATCATTATAAGAGCAACCGAACTCATGAAAAAATATTTTTTCATTACATGATGAATATACCCAATGAACTGAGTGCAAATGCGACACAGATAACTGCATTAAAAGAGCAGTTAAAATCTTAAAAAGATCTCTCGGTTGGAATGTATGATACAATGGATTAATGCCTGGCATCCAGTAGGATGCCCTATCCCAGCAAAAAACAAACAGAAAAGAAACTCGGAAACGTAAAAGAAAAAAACAGCGCGCGCGCACACACACACACACACACACACACACACACACACACACACACACACAAAATGCTTACTAGTCATTCGAACACACTGTCATACACATAAAGCGACACATACACAATGCCAAATTTTTTATTTTTATCTTTTTATTTCATGCGCCATAATGGAATATCTACAATGTTATAGGCGCAAAAAGAACACAACATTTTAAAGCAGACGCAAGATGCTTATTACATTAACGAATATTAATACCAAAATGTGACACTCACAACTTCGTATTTTATGAATCTTCAGCAAATAACACAAAAACTAAAAAGTAATTTTATGTTGAAAGAAAGCAAAACCATAAATTTTTCTAATCTATGAACAAAATAGTGTAATGTTGCTGTTACGCATGAACTGTGTTCGTTACAGGTCAAACTTCCCTTGGCCCCTCATGATGTACGCCACCGTGAAAAAGGAGCAAATAAAGAAAAATAAATAAATCTGGGTCGATATCTTTTCCTTTTAACACAAACATTTATTAGTTATTCTCTCGTCTCAACACTACTTAAAAAGTCTCTTGCTGCCACATGTCCATCTAGCGAGGCTGATGTTTCTCCTTCCTCTGACCACATGCTAGCCACAGCCGGCCCATTCTCGTCTTCGACTTTACACGTCAATTTTCTTTGACCTACACATTGCTTGCTTTTCTGACCATGTGTTGCATTTTTTCTTCTTTTTTTCTTTTTTATTCCGACCTTTTCCTAATTTGCATATGTGCTTTTTTTGGCTACTGCTGCTAAAATCTTCACAAGCCAGCCATCTTTCGCTGCTGCTGATATTTTCCTATGTGCTCATATGCACTATGCTACAATAGCAACATGTGTTCAATTAATCATACACAATGACTCGTCTAGAACAACTCAAGTGGTTTAGCATTAATTAAAACGATAACAAAAATAGCGACTGAAAATGAGAAACGTTGCTCTTGTCCTAAGTCAGTATGTTAATGACTTTTAGTTATATGACCGAATCCACACGAATCTCAAATAACCAATGATAGCATACATAGATAAACATGATGACCAAAACTGTAAAAGATGGAAAGAAAACAATTAAAATAATAACTTATTCTGACCTTCGTTAATGACCAGGAATAAAGACACAAGAGAAGAATTGAGCAAATAATTATATTAACAAATAACAGTAGCACAAAAGGGTATACAAATGAGAGGGTTACCAGCGAGACTGATTGATCCGAATATCAGTGCTGTCTAACTGGATATTGAATTTTCTTAAGAGCAGTACCTGCTGCTATTTATAACTGGAACAGTTTGTGCATTGGTTGGTTGGTTGGTTGGTTGGTTTTGTTTTATGGCATATCAACCCTTTTCGGGTTATTTAATGCTGAATCCAAAGATTTTGAAGAAATTTTTTTAATAGAATATATTTGTTGTTTTCACGTCGGTTTCTATTTAACCCATAGTTGGGACCCTAACAGGTACTACCACTCCGGGTCAGAGTGGACCTGGGAGCAATGGTAATTAAAGGGTGGCTCCACACTCCCCAAAGCCCACAAGCTGGAGCCTCACTACTGGATATAGTTTAAGGTCATATCCAGGACCCCCATTGAAGGACTTTTACCCTCTGCAGAGGGGCAGTCGGCGTATTCTAATGCCCCGCCGACAGGGCCATGTGCATTGGTAAATGACTGTAACATAAATAGTAATAGCTAACAAAAGGGTAGATTTGCTTTAAAAAAATTAAATTATAAAACAAACGAAAAACTATGAGATGCACCGTTTCTCTCTTTTCTCTTTCTATTTCATGTACGATTGTAGAATATTTACAATATTATGGATAAAAGATAAACTTTTTAAGACAGACACAAGGTTAGCATTGCATTAATGAATCAAAATAAATGTGCCACTCAAAACAGCGCAAGTTGTCAAGCTTTGTTTTGTTTTTGCAACATCGAATTTTTTTTTTTTTTTTTGTGTCCAATGTTGAAATTGTCTCCAACCCGTTAAAACTGCCAACAATAAAAGTTGATGTCTCCTGAGGTCACGTGTCGGGAAAGGAACTCCCAATAGGTTCGATGATCAGTAAAACTTGAGTGTGAAATAGACATTTCAGTACTAAATGTGAAGATTCAATGGACGTATCTATCTATTACTGGTATGGCTATCCGGCATTGCCCGGGGCCATGGACAATAAAGCAGAAGAGTTGTATGTGCAACATCTTTCTTTGAAAAATTATCTGTCTCGATATTCCTCTATCTCTCTACCTGTATCTATGTATCTATCTCTCTCTATCTATCTATCTATCTATCTATACCCCCTCTTTCCTTTCCTCTTTATTCCTCTCTTTCTTTTCTCTTTGCCCTTCTCTCATCCTCTCCCTCACCTCTTTCCATCTCTCTTCTCCACGACCAATGACAGAATAGATACTACACTTTGACCCCAACAGTTTTTTTCTATATTTATTTATTACTTCCTTTATTTATTCATTTATGTGGTTAAACTAGTCATACCTCAATTAATTTGACACACTGCTGTCAAAATTCCTTAGTCCAAAAACTCAACTGTCTGCTATTACTCTCTCAACTTCAAAAGCATCTCTGCTGATGGAACTCACTTCTTTAAAATTCAACTCCAAAATGAACGCCCTCCATGAAAAATCAGGCCTCTTTTACCTCCAACGAGGAGCATCTCATTTGCATATCAGGTGGTAACATTGCAGGTATAGAAAGAGATGATATTTAGTTGTATCGGCCCCGGACCTGGCATTATCTACTGCCAGGCCCTCATTTGGGGTCCGATACAACTTAGGCACCAAGGCCAGTAAGGGGGAAGTGGGGAAGAAAACGGGACTTTGCTAAATTTGCTAACTAGACTTGCGTTGGAAAGCAAGTATTTTATTTAGAAAAATAAAACCTATACTAGTTTCTATCATAACACATCCGCCTACATTCTTACCAGGACCTACTTAAAAAGACAGCTCCCCAGCTTATCGGGATGGCGGGCGACACTCGTACTGTAAAAAGAAGAATATATACAAAAACAAAACAAAAATTATATGTACAAACTTAAGAAAGTATTTCTTTTTTTTTTTTTTTTTTAATATATAAATGGGGGTGAGATGATGGGGAGGGGGGCAAACTAAAATACACCCAAAAAGAAAGAAAAAGAAAACAGCTTAATAAAATGCTTATGGGGGCGGGTTAGTAAGGGGACCCTCCCTACCTAACGGCTGGTCTGTCGTATGAAACGCCCACTGTCTTCCGGTCCACTTCCCCCGGGGGGAAAGGGTGAAAGCAAGCAGGTCGTTCCCTAGGGGGGAGTGGAGGAAATAGGGACTTGTAAGAAAAATAACTTAGGGTCGGGAATAACAGGGATGGATGGCGTCTTCCAAGATAAAATATGTAAAGGGTACAATCGGGCCGAGGACAAAATAAAACTGGTGGACTTTGGGCATCGTTGGAAGCTCTCCTAGTGCCAATCTATCAAAAAACAAACAACTACAGGGGGACAGGATCAAACTCACATACACCCTAGTCTAGGCTCTAAATAACGTATATGCTTTCCACTCTAGGTGGTTACTCCGCCTAACTAGCAAACCTACTCCAACCCATGATTACGGGGTAAACCCCGTATTAACATATGAGGGGCTGGGTTCCGAGTGTACGACAATCGAAACTTCAGCACCTCCAGACGAATACTACTAGGGTGGAAACACAAGCTCATACCTAGCTCCTCGTCAGATGCACAAACTAGTGTTGTGTACCCATCTCCTATCAAAGTCGATGCGGGGCAATCTTTTCCAATCACATCTGATTTTTATTTTAAGTTGATGCTTAAAATAAACAACCAGATCCTGATCGGAAACGGATCGTCCCTCATAGACAATGCCCAGACGTGAAACCCATGTCACTAACCTAGCTACAGCCAGTATCGCCAGAAACACCGCCCGTTTCTCCCTGATAAACGGCGGGTCCACACTGTCAACCACGTACGCCAAATCAAGTGGCACCGACCGCTCGGGGTCGATGCGAGCCGTTACCCCTTCGACATACCTCCAGAGACTCCGCACCCCAACATCGACCACGACCAGCCTCCCATGAGCGTCCGCATGAACAAGTGTAACCGTCGCAGATAGGGTGCGACTTACTAGCACAGAAACCCCCCGGCTCTGGATACTGCCATATGCTGAGTAAACGTCAAAATCGTTCACCAGCACATCGCAGTCCCCAGCCCCAACAAAGTGGGTCTCCTGTATTGCAGCTATGTCTACCTCAAGGGCCACAAGATCCCTCAGCACGCGAGAAGCCTTGCTTCGAGACCTCATGCCCCTCGCATTCAAACTAGCTAGGTTTAAACTTGTTGCCATGTTTCCCTAACTAGTAATATTCTTCTATCAAGGGTCTGAAATCCTCGGGGGAAAGGACGTCGAAGGTCTGCCCAAGACTGCTTGTGAGCAGGACAGGCGTAAGCCGCCCGTCTTTGGCCAGACCACCCACGTCCAGAGGGAACGTCAACTTAAGCACCCTATAAAAGGAGGGGTGATCATAAATAGGGACTCTCCCTTCGCATCGCTTCGCGACCTGCTCTAAAGATGGGTGCTCCCCGTCTATCAGTTTTAGTCCCGGGAACGCTGTTTTCCCCTCCTCCAACATTCTCCAAAGGGCCTTGCAGGTATAGAAAGAGATAAGGCGGCCATTTTTTTTTTTTTCACATGAGTTTTAGTCAACCCAGATTTGTACAAGTTGCACAAGGCAAGTTTGTAACAACTATTTAAGCATTTAAGACCACAATTTATTTATTTACTAGCGGGGGTACCCGGCGTTGCCCGAGTGTTTGTTTCCGGGACGGGGGGGGGAGTTTTAAAAAATGTTATGGTAGGTAAGTAGGAAGGATCAAACCCGGAGTCATGAGTAAAAGTAGGAAAATAAAGTGTGAAAAAAAACAAAAAAAAAACATCTGCAACGTTAACAGTTCGGCCACCAAGAAAAGTCCATTCCAGTTGTTTAGGAAAAAAAAAAAAAAGAAACGACTACGGTAGGTCGGCGCGAACGTGAAAATATAATGTGAATTGTCCAGCACGCTAACCACTACGCCACAGAGCACTGCAGCTTAGTTTAGTGATTTTAAATAACTTCACATGAAAGAACTACGAAGCCAAACCGGTGTTCTCTTCTCAACTGTTCCTTGTGAACGATCCCCAAACGGTGTTAAGTGGTGGCAGGGGGAGGAGGAATTTATTAGAGAGAAAATATTTTACCACTTCCATTGATTTTAACCGATTTTGGCCGTGACTTCTCGGCAGAAAAGGTATAGAAATCTAAGATTATCGAGGAATTTGAGAAATAATAAGCCTATAACACACCTCAGATATTGTTCTGCCGTTTGTGCATATTATATTTGCATGAAATATCTTGATTTTTAATCCTATTAAGGTCAAAATCCGATGGGAAAAAATGAGTTCATTTTATTTATATAGAGATTACTAACATGACTAGCCAGCGTTGTCCAAGGGGTATGGCCAATAAGATAGAAAAGTTTATAAAATAATGAAGACAACAAAGGAAGTCTCATTTTAACATTAAAAAGCAACTTTATTGATTGTCGTCGTTAGTAGCGTGTACAAGAGAGAAACGGGTTAGTAGCTGGAAATGTTCTGGTGTGGAAAAGTAGATGGAATATTATACAGGTCTGTTGAAAGAGAGAATAGTTCAGTGAACATATGTTGTAGTCGGTAGTAGGAGCTTGCGTCCATGTAGAGACGAGGACAGAAAGTTAGACAGAGTCGTAGATTACACAGGCCGGTGAAATGAGAAAGAAAGAGAAAAGTGTTCATGTGTATACGTGTTGTAGTTGGTAGTAGGAGCGTGTGTCCGTGTATGGACAGGGCCAAAGGATCAAAGAGTCCTGTAGAAGGAAGTTCGTGTTTGAAGATAGCCATGTTAGCTTGTTTGTACTCACACTAGCCCAGGGCCCAAAGGACCCAGGCGATGTCTGCTGCTAGAGAAAGAGAGCAAGTCTGTTGCCGGTTTCATGTTTTATACACTCAGTCACGTGATTGAGAGGTGGTCTCCGATTGGATAAGCCAGGAAGAAAATTGATTTCAAAATCTCGAGCCGCGAGAATTAGCTCCTGCTTGTGCTTGTTGCAATTTCGACTGGCAAAAGTTAAAACGTGTTTGTAACATCTTTTTTAAAACAGAACAAAGAATAAATCACCTCGTGTATATGGACGATTTGAAACTATTTGAAAAACGTAAAAGTGATCTAAAAAAGCCGATAAACACAACTAAAATATTCATTCAGCATATTTAAATGGAACATGGAATGGAAAATACATGCAATGCTAAATATGAAAACAGGAAATATAAATACATTATATGGCATGGAATTGCCTAATCAAGCTAAAATGAGGACACTTGGTGTTTACATGCTTGCTACAAATATTTGGAAGTTCTGGAACAGAAACCATCTATGGAAATAAAAGAGAAAATTGAAACAGAATGCCTGAGAAGAACCAGAAAACTCTTTGAAACAAAACTACATAGCAGGAATCTAGTTAAAGGAATAAATACTTTGTTAATATTACCAGTAAGATACTTATAATCATTTATAGGCTGGACTGAAGTAGATATTAGATGTCTTGATCAGAATACAAGAAACTAATGATAATGCATAATGCATTACATCTGAAAGATGACACTGACCAACTCTATGTGGAAAGAAACGAAGGGAGAAGAGAACTTATAAGTGTAGAAGACTTTGGAATACACAAAAACGACTTGGAAAAATACACAACTTGAAACGGAGAAAGGCTGATCACCATAGCAATAGACACTGTAAAAATGAACAATAACAGAAAGGGTAAAACCATAAACAAAAAGACAAAAAAGCAAAGAGGGGAAATAAACAGTTATAGTTAAGAATAACAACAGATGAGAATTGCGAAAATAAGTGGACATGGTTTAGAAAAGGACACATGAATAGAGAAATAGAAACGCTACTGACAGCTGCACAGAACAGCACAACTACAGCTAACTACTTAATGATCGGGCTCCTTGTCAGGACCAATATGACTCTCTCTCTCTCTCTCTCTTTCTCTCTTTCTCTCTCTCTCTCTCTCTTCAGATTTCCCTGTTTTCTATCAGCTACATCAGATCTTACCGTGGAGTCCATAACAATACAGTTCTCACCAGCTCTTGCTTGCTCCTCTGGCAATGACTGGAAAATCATAGACATCGCTCTATGATGGTAGTAGATATGGCAGGTAGGTTGCCATAAAGTTGCTGCCCCATGGGATGATCTTGCCAAGATATATTTAACACTGTTCATAGCATACGGGTGTACATGCCGTCTAGCTTTCTTTCCAATCTTTTGGTGAGTGTCAAGGTTGTAGCACTGTAAACAAGGACAGACTACAGCACTGCCTTTTCAGTTTGTCAGTTATCCAATGCAGTCCATGCTTTTGAGATGTAAATTCGATATCTCTCTCCGTATAACCCTATGTTGCTGCCCAGATACGTAAACTCAGCGACTTCTTTCAGTGTTGTTTCATCTAGAGCTTTGCTCCCCCTCTCCTCATTGAAAGTCATAAATTTTGTCTTATTCGCATTAACGTAAAAACCAATGTCATTTGCAGATTTTTCTAGCTCACGTAACAACGTTTGCACATCAGTAGTGTTATTCACGAACAGAACAATATGGTTTCTGTAATCTGTGTTAGTTATCTAAAAACAGACGTCATCCATCAGCATACGCTGATGGATGACGTCTGCTTCTGGATTCATTTATGATGAAACCCAGTGTTCTATGTATATCAACAGCTAACTACATTAAAGCTAAAATAGATAAAACATAGGAAAACAATAACTGTACACTCTGTTGACAAAGAAATAAAACGGTAAACCACATAATAAGTGAATGCAGAAAACTAGCCTAAAAAAATACAAGAACAGACACAACTGCGTGTGGAAAGCAATACACAGAATTCTGCAAACAAATCCAAAACATACGATATACTTGTCAAGGAATCCTTGTTTCTGACCTTGGTGTAAATTTTAACGGCGAAACCTATACAAATCTATACAAACCTAATCAAACCTATACAAATCTATACAAACCTAATCAAACCTGTACAAACCTATACAAACCTAATCAAACCTGTGCAAACCTATACAAACGCTAAGTATCCTTGATGATCATGAAGATGACGACAATGCACACAATCAAACATACGGAACTGTTAGAAACTGAGGGTGAAGATTGTTAGATTGTGGAATAAGAAAACTTTCATAGTGCCAATAATCATAGATGCGCTTGGCTCAATTCCTGATGATCTTATAAAACAGTTGAACTCCTTGAGGATCAGATATAGTATCACTGTACTGCAGAAGTCAGTTCTGCTTGGTTCAGTAAGCATCTTACACCAAGTGCTTTCCATCTAACTGACTCTTTGATTATCCTCGCTAGCTTTGATGAAAAAGCCAGCTCTTGAGGGGGAAAACGTGTAAAACATCACAACACTGAAATTAATGGAATAAATAATAATAATAATAATCATAATAATCATAATAATCATAATAATAATAATAATAATAATAATAATAATAATAATAATAATACTGAATCCATAATAACTGCCACACAAGATAACATGATTAGAACCAAATATATCAAAGTAAAGATCCACAGGGTGCAAGAAAACAACAAATGCAGACTCTGTGGACAAAAAGACAAAACAATAAACCATATAATAAGCAAATGCAACAAACTAGTTCAAAAAGAATATAAGAATAGATACAATCAAGTGTGGAAGGTAGTACATTGGTAATTATACAGACAACTGCATCTTGAACATCCAGACAAATGGTACAAGCACGAACCCGTAACAGTACTTGAAAACAAAAGTCATAAAATCCTATGGGACATGAACATACAAATAGATAAACCCATTCCAGCAAGAAGATATGGTTAACAAGAAAGAAAAATACTGCTAGATCGTAGATTCTGCCGTTCCAGCTGACCACAGGATGAATATCAAGGAGAAAGAGAAACAGAGCAAATACACAGAACTGGCCAGAACATTGAAAGGGATATAAAAAATGAACAAAGTCAAGATAACACTAATAATAGTTGAAGCACTATGAAAAAAGCAACAAAAAAAACTTGGAACAAAGGATGGGAGAGATTGGAATCCGAAGGATGGATGGGAAGATACAATGGATAACAATAACGAAAACGGCTGATATATATATATATATATATATATATATATATATATATATATATATATATATATGTGTGTGTGTGTGTGTGTGTGTGTGTGTGTGTGTGTGTGTGTGTGTGTGTGTGTGTGTGTGTTATATTTAAGTTTTAAAAAGCATTTTTTTTACTAAAAGCACCAATTCAGTGGATGCATCTAATTTTAAATGTGTCCAAGACTTTCCATAAGAAGTTCGCTGTCCACTAGTTGGTCTGTCACATCTAAATTTTAGGTAGCATGTTTTTGTTCATGCATTCATCTTTATCAGGATCTCAGTTGGTGCCTCCGTTAGTACCACTTCTTTTGAAACAGAATTTTCATCGTTAAACGTGTGGATTTAATGGACGCATTTTATTATTTTTAATTCGTCCAAACATCTATCCGTCTGTTAACATCTCATGTTCAATATTAAATTATTGTTTCGTTTCATTGTAATTTGAAAGAGCACTGTTATCGCAAAATATGCATATATCAAATGGACGCAATTTACGTTAGATGTGTCCAAGTCAGTCTGTCATGCCTAAGTTTGAAATGTGCAGATGTAATGAACGTATCTTAAGAATTTACCTGCTCTAAATAATTTGTTATAAACTAATTTTTGTGTTGAAAGATGATGTTTCTTTTTAAATCCTCATAACCTAGCATTTTCAGTGAGTGATTCAATATCTCGTCTGCATTCATAATTATAATTAATGGATATTTTTGTATTAATGAAACTTTGTTTTAAACGAATGTCTTCTTGGGATTGACGCATTTTGATAACAATAACACTAATTGATAACATTTTATTATTAGTGACTTTTATTTTGTTATATATATATATATATATATATATATATATATATATATATATATATATATATATATATATACTAGCAGGGATACCCGACGTTGCCCGAGATTAAATATTGACCAACGAATGTTTCACGCTCCCATAGTTTTATTGTCATCGAAATCAGTGAAATCGACGATTTTTTAAGCAAATCGATTGACTGCCTGTTCTAGTTGCGGACCCGTCGCGGTGCGCTGGGAAGAAGCTTCAGATGTCTCTCCTCATTTACTTAGTCCACAATACATTGTAGTGTATATTGCACTGTAAAGAACCTACTGTTGATTTTATAGAATTATTTATATATACTGGCTTGAATTAAAGTTTAAAATGCAAAAGTCACATATCATACTTTGCTTCTAACACAAATATTCATTTCGAACGCGCGCCTGTTATATCAAAGAGTCTACTGTTGATTTTATATGTCGGGCATTTCGGCTTGTGCAGTAATAAAATTTATCAACATTTATTTCGATTATCGATACTTATCAAAGAAATTCAGACAGAAAACCTTTCTAAAAACACAAAGTATCATCGTGTGAAATTTCATAAAAATCGGCCCAGCCGTTTTAGAGTCCATAGCGAGCGAGTTTACATAAACACACACAGATATACACAGTGCCACAGGGCTTATGAAGAAGAACTTGAAGTCCTACCTAACTAATATTCCTGGTGAACTAAGTGCAAAAGAGATCCAGACAATTGCACTTAAGGGAACAATGAGGATACTAAAAAGAGCTCTCGGTTGGTTTAAATAAACACAGGGCAATGTTGGCAGCTGGTTTGGCTGCCCCATACACAGCGTTACAATCTTCAGAAGAAGAAAATTAAAAAAATGAAATGCACACACAGACAAAGTTCCTTCTATATATTAGTGGTCTGGCAAGGCCAGAGGGGAGACAACCAAGCAAAAAAATCCGGAGCAAAATTCATTCCAAAGCAGCAAAACTAAAGCTGACTTCCTAGGACACTATATATATATATATATATATATATATATATATATATATATATATATATATATATATATATATATATAGACATACACATATATATATATATATATATATATATATATATATACATACACACATATATATATATATATATATATATATATATATATATATATATATATGTAAATGCAAGCACTTGTGCCCCCACGACATGAACACCTTCGACAGACCCGACAGGTTGTAAAATCCCACTCCCACACTGTAGAGATCCCTAGATGTAAAAGATCCTTCTACTTCAGTAGTTTCTTCCCCAGAACCGCTAGACTTTGGAATTCCATTCCAGGTCCCTGCTTCCCCAACTGTACTGACCTGCAGAAGTTCAAGTGCAACGTGAACAGACATCTTGCTTCCCAAATCCCTACATAGTACCCCAGTAGTTGTTGCCCCTGATAGTAGTCCCCTACACCAAAGTGGCAATTTGCCTTGTTTGGGGTGAAAAATGTAATAAAAAATAAAATATTTAAGAAAAATGTATGATAATTTCGGCATAATTTATTGGTTTCAAAATAAAAGTTCTTTTTACCAATTATCATAAAATTTTAACCATAGAATATTATTATAATCTTCTGAAAGCCTGCAAATTTTTAAGTAGTTTCGGCCCATAGAACCAAAGATATGAGCATTTCAATATTCAATTTGGCTACAAGTATAGATATATCCATTTATAGATATATCACTTTTGGGGGCAATTTTATAATTACGAAATCTCGGCAACTACTGATCAGAATTTTAAAAAATGAAGGCTCGTTGAAAAACTACTGAACTGAATTGTGTAGTGGGCTATATGACATTTGCTCTTAAGGTCGCATATTACTGTTTCAAAAAGTGGGGGATCACTTTTCTATATTAATCTAACGTAAAATGAGCATGCACTTTATGACTAACTTGGCTATAAAGTGGATATTCATTTTATGTTAAATTAATATAGAAAAGTGATCCCCCATTTTATAATTTCTTTGTATCTTAACAACTACTCATTTCGTGGGATTTTTACTATTATTTTCGCTTTCAGTATCCGCGAAAACTTTTAATAGCGGTAATTTAAAAGGATTTTTTTATGGGTGGAAAGATACTGTACCTTTACCAGTACTACAATCATAGTAATTTGTTTTCTTACTTTTGCATATGAATTACAAAATATCTGATATTTTCCCAAAACCTCTGTCCTTGATGGAGTGGAGACAAAAACTTGCTGCTATGGTTTCAAATGATCTGAAATAACAGTAAGGGGAGACTTGATTCCAAATATTTCTCATATGTTATATCTCTCTTCTTTGGTTTTCATACATAAAGTAAATTTCACAGGATTATTTGATACTGGGAATATGAATAATCGTATCCTATTTCCAAAAGAGGGGAGATATAACATATGAGAAATATTTGGAACCAAGTCTCCTCTTGCTGTTATTTCAGATTATTTGAAACCATAGCAGCAAGTTTTAATCTCCCCTTCATCAAGGACAGAGGTTTTGGCAAAATAAATAAATATATATGTAAGCATATATATATATATATATATATATATATATTATAAGATAAAATTAAAAGCCAAGAACAATGCGAGATTTTTTTTTTATATAGAGTAAAATTAAATGCAAACAAAAGAAATAAATTTCTTTTTTTTTTTGTTGTTTGTTTTTCCTTTTTCACACAAATTTTAACTCTAAACAACAGTAATTTTTTTTTTCTGTTGTATTCAATGGTGTTGTAAATCTCAATATATTTCAGACTTATTAGTCCATTTTCAAGAGAAGACAGCGGAAGAGTGTTCAAAATTGGAAAAGTAGCCGCAGAGTTTGCCACGTGATACCGCGAAATATAGAACAAAAAATGACGTTAGGAGAACGTTAAAATAAATCAGTTGATGTTTGAAATACTTGTTGCGTTTGTGAATCAAGGGAGATGACTATTCAAGCAAGGTTTTTTTTTTTTTTTTTTTTAATTATTGTTTTTCTTATGTTTTAAACTTATATTATAAAAGCGGAGCTCAATTCCAGTCTATTGTTTAGTGTGGGAGTATTTTTTGAAATAATTAAAGATTCGAGGATACGAAGTTGACCTACGTTTCTTGAAGAAGCAAGAATGTTGATGTGAAAATCTGGTTCTGAATTAATGCAAGTGCGAATATGTTTATAGAACGACGAAGCAGTAGTGTTTAAGTGCTCTTTAATGCGGTGATGAAGCAATCTGGTAGTGCTTCCGATGTAAGATGCACTGCATTTAGCGCATTGTAGGTCGTAAACAACGTGGTTCTTAAAGCATAAACCTGTGTGTGTCTTCTCTTGAAAATGGACTAATAAGTCTGAAATATATTGAGATTTACAACACCATTGAATACAACAGAAAAAAAAAATTACTGTTGTTTAGAGTTAAAATTTGTGTGAAAAAGAAAAAACAAACAACAAAAAAAAAAGAAATTTATTTCTTTTGTTTGCATTTAATTTTACTCTATATATAAAAAAAAAAATCTCGCATTGTTCTTGGCTTTTAATTTTATCTTATAATTTTCTTCAACAATGCTTCAAGCAAACTACAACCTACTTATATATATATATATATATATATATATATATATATATATATATATATATATATAGTTTTTAAAATATGATTATCCACTGACACATGCTTCAACATCTACAACTCATAAGAGTGGCTAATCTAGCAAGATTCGAAGTCCTAAGGAGCCTGAACTCTTACCATTGGACCACCTCGCACAACTACTTGGAAATATCGCGATTTACAGAGATTTTATTTTATTGTTTATTTTTTGTTTTTGCAACACGTTTTTAAAATATAATTATCTACTGTCTGTCGTGCGAGGTGGTCCAGTTGTAAGAGTTCAGGCTACTTACGATGAGGTCCCAATTTCTAATCTCACTAGATTCAGCCGCTCTGATGAGTCATAGACGACAAAACATGTGTCAGTGGATAATTATATTTAAAACCAATATATATGACGCTCCCCATTTGGGGTTACCAAATTGGTCAGAGGGAAAATTATTCCCAACTCATATTTAGGTAAAAATGCACTTTTTTTTAAAATAAATTATTGAATTCATTCAAAACGTATTACAAAAACAAAACCAAGTAAAATAACATCTATGTAAATCGCAATATTTCCTAACAGTCCTGCAAGGTGGTCCATGAGATCCTGATTTCGAATCTTGCTAGATTCAGCCACTCTGATGAGTTGTAGACAACAAAACACATCTCAGTGGATAATTATATTTTTAAAATAATATATATGCCGCTCCCCATTTGGGGGTACCAAATTGGTCAAAGAGAAAATTATTCCCAACTCGCATTTAGGTAAAAATGCGCTTTCCTATAAATAATTGAATTCATTCAAAATGTATTGCAAAAATAAATAAAATAACATATATATATATATATATATATATATATATGTTTATATATATATATATGTTTATATATATATATGTTTATATATATATGTGTGTGTGTGTGTGTGTGCGTGTGTGTGTGTGTGTTATTTAAGTATTTTTTCTGAAAAATAAAGAAAAGAACAAGAAAAATGTAGTTTAAATAACTAGGTATATTAAATTCAACATATCATATATAGATGTGTTGTCAACAAAAATCTTCCTAAATTGGGAGAAGGAACAGGAATGTTGATCAATCAAGTGGTTAAATATAAATTGCTCATTGGAGAATGACTCTATGCACTCAGACGTCATATACACATGCACAGTGACAGAATTGCATCTCAGCACAGCAGACAACCCTATGACTCCAAATAACTAGAACTACCCACAATGATACTCATAACTTAACGAATAATAACGCATTTACCAAACAACCAATCCTGCAACCAGTTGGAATAGACATAACTAAATCACGAAATGAATAATCTTTGGGGCACCTGAACTCAACTACTCCTCCTATAGACATTAGACCCCCGAATATACCATATTCCAACCCAAAAATACACACGTACATAGAACTTATCCCCGAGTGGCTCCTGGGCCTTGATAAGTGGTGACTCCCGTGTAAAAAAAACAAAAAAACTATTCTCTTTCCCGATAAAAACTAGAATATCTTACTGTTACATATAGGTTTGGTTTAATTGAGAGAGTCATAGTGAGAGAATGTCTTGAGAGAGTCTTAGGGAGTGTTCTTGTCTTATTATATAGATGCTTAGAAAGAGTCTTATTACAGTGAGGGATGTTGTAAGACTCAGAGAGAGAGAGAGAAGTTGTTGTAAGAGTTCTAAAGAGATAGTTCCTGTTATGAGAGATTCTTATATATGAAAATGTTCATTCCTTGTTGTGTAGAATGGAAGAAGAAGAAGACTCTTGGAGTGAAGGGATATAGTGTTCAGACAGTTCGGACATTGTGTAGACATGATGATGTTGAGACGTGTATGTAAAGACATATATTAACACAAATACATAATACAATTGGACTTTACCTTTCTGTAGGAATCATAAGACACAAGACGAACTTTACAAAAAACATAATAGTTTATTCTTCACACGGCCGTGATTCCATCATCAAGAATTCAAAGTTTCACATTTTTCCTTGAAGTGACGTCTCGCTCCTGACGTCTGACTCTCTCTGAGTTTTCTCACTGACTGTCTGTCTTCTCTATTCTAGAACTTTCTATTTTTCCGTGACGTCATACACATGTTAAACATATGCATTCTTTCACGTGTCCTGGACATACGTGTCCAAACCTTTTCCTATTTCTACAAAAGGAATTTTAACCTATATTCAATATGTTAAAAACATTATCTTATAAGCTGCATTCTTTCAATTTAAAATTTCATAATAAACTTGACAGCTCACATTCTTTTCTTGAAATATTTATCTATTTCTAAACAAATGTTTTGTTTTACATTTTTAAATTCTCACACGTAATCTATTTCTAAACTAGATTACGATGTTCGAATTTCGCCTATGCTCTTTCATTTTCATTTTAAACTAAATTCTCCATTTTTATACTTACATGAAAAGGGGACAGCCCTTATCATGTAACATTACTACCTACAATCGTTCTCTAGCAAGACAACTAGAGAAAAAACTACCCTCTCTAACCAAGTAAGAAACTTAAAAGAAAAAACAAATTTTCTCCCTAAAATCGAAAAATATTAAGAAAGTCTAGATCGTATAATACTGGCTCCTCTGCAACGCAGGGGCCACAGCGATTATAACAGCACCAGAAAAATTGAACACCAGGAATAATATCCATATGCAGGCACAAAAAAAAATTTAAATATGGAAACACCCTAAACTCTGCCGATAAACCTCCTCCAAGCCAGGACTAATATCTGTAACCTCTTAGTTCAACCGTCTGACATAAACCCTACCTTCCTCACTAATTATAATTTTCTCCTTTGCTATAAACGGTTGACTACCCTCTCTAACATGCTCAATCTAGCATCCAGTATTTGACACTGGATAACCCCACCTTTTTTTTTTCAAGTAATTCAACAAGTGTACTCCTGCCAATCTATGTAACCCCTACTTTGCCTATTATCCCACTAGAGCTCAGCTATAGGGATTCTCTTCCATTTACTCTCTCCATTACAACATTTATTTTTAAGCGACAAAATATAAATATCATCGGATTACTCTCAGACTACCCCTGAACACACCTTCCCCCTCCCTTGTCCTATTGAACCTATCCATACCAATGTTGATATGTAATAGTAACAAAATATCCTTATATATCCTCTTTATATATTCATCAAATTCTCCCCAGACAGCTTTTACTCATAACCCCTTTATTTTCTTCAATTAAAGTCTAAATTAAAATTTCTCAGTAACCACCGCCCCCTCCCTCCACAATTCAATTCTAATATCTGAAAACATTCTCTTAGTCTTCCCCTTTCTAGAATTTAACATTCTCCTACAAATAGACCCCTATAATTGCCATCTCTTAATACAAATTGAACATTCAACATTCTGGCCTGATATATTTTTAATTACAGTAGAGAATTCTCACAGTTACTACCCATGACATATAAACCCAATATAAGCGGCAAAACCGAAAAAAAAAAAAAATCTCGATAACTAACTCCCTCCCCCTAACTAAACCGGCCTTACCAGTGATTTTAAGCGCACTCTTCCCTCCTACTCTTTCCTCATCTTTTTGTTCCTCATCTTCACTCAGTTACTGATATTTTATAACCCTGTGTCTTTTAACATGGGTCTTCCTCACTCGCTTCAATTCCAAACTGTGTTACATTTTATTCCCGAAATTTTTTGTTTCCACTTATCTATAACCAATAGTTACTCCTAGAAGTAATTATAATATTACTTGGATCATTTTGGGATATGCAAATTGAAATCATGAATACCTACATCATCAACCAAGGACCTATGTATTTTCACTCCGGACATGAGAAACTTGGAATTAAAAACTACATTCTGAAATTAATTGCCGTTTCAAACGTTTTTCTCCCGAAAAAGTAATGTCCACTCATTATATTCTCATCCCAGCTTTAATATCCTAAAAAATTGCAAAATTTCCATCACCAACCGCAACATGTTATCTTGAATCGCCATTTAAACTTGACAGAGACTGCATTTCTCACAGAGGAACTTCTATTTATTTATTAATGTTTTTTTTTAAATATTTCGATACTGCTTTGTACTCCACAAGAACCTAAAAACTTTATAAAACATCTCCACTCCTCTGCCTTTAAGAACTTTCTTTTACTGTATATTTTCTTTGTTGTATTTTCATTTTATTTTTTTATTTTTTTCACTTAGCTATTTATATCTTTATATTTTGAGATTTATTATTTCATATCCATTTTTGTTCTCCTATATTTAATAACTCTGTATTTGTTATACCTTAATTATTTATTATGACTCTATAATCCTTTGTATTTTTCATCCCTTTATTCTACCATCTGTTTATCCTCTACCTTATTCACTTAAAAAATCTTTCTATATTGTATTCATTATAATTTATCCCCTCACATTTATTATCTTATTATTATTCTTATTATTATTCATTTAAGTACTGTTATAATTTCAGATACTAAAATATACCAACATAGCATGAACTCCCTATTTCAAATAAAATCCTTCCATAGCTATGACCCATTAAAGCATATCAACAGGATCTGTGGAAATTCCACAGGGGAGTCATTCATATAGTAGCGTCCTAAACTAAGGGACAAAATTTTAAAACATAATATTTGTTAGAAATAACAAATGTGAACAGCTGACATTTTGACAACTGGTAGTCGTTATCATACATAATAACAAACTAAAATCTGAATCATTTGGAAAGGATAGAAAAATAATTATAACAATTTTTTTTTTCAAAACGTCCAAAAGTAAGGGACAAAACTGAGAAAAACAATGTAAACAGCCAAAAAACAATAAAAATACATGTACAATCAATATTTAGTAAATGAGCCCTTGCTCTCAATGGCAGCTGCACATCTTCAACTACAAAAATGAAGCAGTTTTTGACAATCCTCGATACTAATTTTAGACCATTCTCCTTGAAGCTTCACCCACAAATCTTCCATGTTAATGGGATTTCTTTCCATAACTTTCACTCCTAAGGTCTTCCAAAGATTTTCTATTGGATTTAAGTCAGGACTTTGCGGTGGCTAATCCATAATTTCGAAATCTTGCTCGCTCAAATGACATGTGACATTATCTTGCATAAAGGTAGCCCTATCGAAACGTGAATTCTATATGATTGGCACAACATGATCTTTAACAATGTTTTTATAGATCTGCGCGTTTACATGAGTTTGTAACTGGACAAGAGGCGTTGTACATTCCAAATACCATGATGCTTCTGCCCCCAAACTTGACAGTTTTCTTAGTACACTTTGCACTTAATCTTTCATCAATACGTCTCTTTACATTGTTTTTTTCCATCATTTCCAAATAAATTAAACTTGCTTTCATCACCGAAAAATACTTTTGCCCAATTTTCATATGTCCAAATTACATACCTGTTTGCAAACTCTAATCTCTTCTTTTTATTCTTCGAACAAACGAGTGGTTTCTTTCCTGGGGTTCGATTAAACAACCCTATTTCTTGTAGTCGTCTAAAAACAGTTTGTCTTGACACATTAACACATGAGGTACTATTCATAACCCTTTTCATTTTTGTGAAAGACTTAAAATGGTCCTTTAAATGACATACGCTGCATTATTCGAACTTCTCTTGCCGAAGTTTTGCGCGGTCTGCCGGTTTAAAAAGCACTAACTATTTTACCAGTATCATTGTTCCCTTTCTCCACGTTAAAAACCGACCCTGGTGTCTACCTCTGTCCCGTGGGGAGGCATTGTAAATAGGTACAACACTCTTGGAACGTTTCACTTTCTCTGAAATCTCTTTAATGGTGTGCTTTTCCTTGTCTAGCTTCACAATAGCTTGTTTTACAGAGTAATAAAGTTTTTGGCGTTTCGACATGGTGCCGGTTGATGCAACGTTTACAAATGACTAAGTAAGACTTATTCTTTAGAGGAAATCCGAAAATTTGAATATAGCATACTGTTTACATTGTTTTTCTCAATTTTGTCCCTTACCTTTGGGCGTTCCTATTTTGAAAATAAATAAATAATTGTTATAATTCTTTTTCTATCCTTTGCAAATGATTCAAATTTTAGTATGTTATTATGGATGATAACGACTACCAGTTGTCAAAATTTCAGCTTTTCACAGTTGTTATTTCTAACAAATATTAGGTTTTAAAATTTCGTCCCTTAGTTTTGGACGCTACTGTATGTAATATATTGATGTTGGCATTCTGTAGATGTTCAGTGTAAATGAAGATGCCCTGATATTATTGTAGCTCTTTTGTTAAAACTGCAAAAGAATCTATCTAAGCTAGCAGAGACGCCTGGAGTAGCTTCGTCGTAAAGTACGCTTAGATATGATATTTTAATTCTTGCAGATTTCTTATATATTATTATAGAACTAATGTTCTATCGATTTTTATATATTATAAAGTTGCGATTTCAAAAATCAAAAAAATATATCTATATGACATGGGTTCCTCAGCTATAATCGAAACCGAAATCAAAACTTATGAAGAATTTTTGGTAAAATTATTTATTACAAGAAATGGAAGTCCATAACAATTAAATGACAGTCACTCGGATGTAAACATGGCACAAAATAAATAACACACACGCTATCCTATTAATAGATGATTAAATAAGTATCTTCTTTCAATTAACTTACTATATATTCTCCTAGAGAGTTTAATCACGCATATTGTACAGACATATTAAACCCACCATGACAGATATGTTATACAGCTACCTTCATTATATAATAAAAGCTATATATCCTGTGATATATTACAGATATAACTTTTGTTCTCCCATCTTCAAATAGTCTCAATATTTGATCCCTCACTGCACAATTATTTCGCTCCTAATGTAACTATCGCTAGACGTCGCATCCCTATTATGTCACCTAGTGTCTTCTCTGCTCTTCTGATGAGAAGCGTTAAACTTCGAAATACCATGGTACAAAGAGTTTTCACTTACCTACACCCCTAATTGATGTATCACCCTAATTGAATAAATGAATATATCTCTCTATATATTAGTATATATATTTTTATATCGTCATTTTATTTTGATATATCTTCCACCAGACTATCCATTCATGTGTAATCACCTTTTTCTTCACCATATTCCCTCTGCTTTACTTTTTTTGTTTTCAAGTAAGATCTTTGACTTACTTTTTGTTTCATCAAATACTTTTGCATGCAAAATCCGATCCCCCATTTTGCTAATTCCTACCCTCTGAAGAGAAGGAAAGTATTTCTTCGAAACTCTGCGGATTAAGGACTATCCACTTATCTAGTGTTTCCTTTTCAGATTAAATATTTTTTTAACTCATTTCAAAGTGTTTTTTAACATGTTTTATTAACTGTTTGCTCGTATATATATATATATATATATATATATATATATATATATATATATATATACACACCCACACTCACATATATATATGCGCACACACACACACACATATATATACGCACACACACGCGCACACACACACACACACACACACATATATATATATATATATATATATATATATATATATATATATATATAAAGGTTATACAGTCACCGAATACATGTATAGATAAAACATTGATATTTTGAAAATTCCTATAAATAAATGTTGCATAGAGTAATTTGTCAAAGTTTGTAAAAAGTGTTTTAGCTGTATTATTGAAATTTTTCCCCAATGGATGACCGCCTCAATTCAAAGATTGAAAAATGTCTATGCTCTGCTGTAAGAGCCTCTGTCTGTTGGTTTGTCAATCCATCTGTCAGTCTGTTAACGTTCAGTGCGAAATAGAATTTCCATCGCTAAATGTACATATAGAAACTTTTAAAAAATTGGTTCACCCCAAACAAGGAATATTGTAACTGAGACATGAGAGGCTACTGTGATTAGGGGGCAAATTTAATGGGAGCATCGTAAGGGGACAGTTGTGCAGCAAGATGTTTGTTAAGTTTACATTTAAATGTCTCCATGTTGGTATAGTCGAGGAATTTAAGTATCTTATTTTAGATTTTTCTACACGTTTATAAGAATATTTGTCTGTCCGTTGGCATCATCATCATTATCATCATCATCATCATCGGTTTAATATCCGTTTTACATGCTGGCATGTTCGATGGCTTTAAGATATTGATATTTGAAACCAGATATTTTTAGATATTCCAAATTAACCTATCGCTGCGAGGTACTTTATCCTTCTTTCTCTGAAATTCATCCTTATCACTTTCCCCATGAACTGAACTTGCTACCTCGACTGTTTTACATCTGTCATTTACAGGAGCTCTCATCCATCTTTTTCAATCGACTATACCATCCAAGTTCACTCTTGTGTATGCATCTCCAATACTGTCCAGATTTAATCTTTCTCTGGGATGATCAGAACTAACCTGTCTTTAAGACCCACAGAACATCCATTATATCAATCTGATATATTTTCTCACCAAGCAACGCATATCCTCAATCCTCACTGTCATTCTTACGTTTAAAAATTATTTCCATTGATCTGTCATGATTAAATTGGAAATATTACGTTGGTTTGTCATGATTAAATTGGAAATATTACGTTGAGAAGAAATGAAGGAATTTTAATTTTGATTTCAAATAAGTTTTCATTATAATATCTTTACTTTATATATCATTTTAAAGAGTTTTTTTTCTTTTTTTGCTCTATCTAATCGCTTAAATTACAATTGTTTGTCTTCTTTTCAGAAGGTTGAATTCAAGATGGAAAAAGCAAATTCACACAATTTTCTTTTTTTGATTCAAGCTAGGCCAAAAAGTTGCTGAAACAGCTCGCAATATCAACAAAGCATTTCGCCCAGGAAACACTGCTAAAACGCACAGCACAGTGGTTGTTTAAGAAATTTTGTGGCGGCGACGAGAGTCTTGAAGATAATGAATGTAATAGTCTGACATCGAATGTTGACAACTATCAATTAAGAGCCTTCGCCGAAGTCACTCCATGCATAACTGTTTGAGAACTTGCTTCTGAATTAGATGTAGCGTCCATTTCCAACCACTTGAAAGGAATTGGAAAGACAAAAAACCTTGATAAATGGGTGTCTCATGAATTGAACAACAACCAAAACAAACCCTCTTATGAAGTGTCATCTTTTATGCAACAAGAACGACTCGTTTCTCAACCGGGTTATGACTTGCAATGAAAAGTGGGTTCTTTATAACAACCAGTGATGCTTAGCTCAGTAGTTAGATACCAACGAAGCTCTACAACACTTCAGAAGCCAGTATTGCACCAAAAGAAAATCATGCTGACTGCTTGGTGATCTGCGATTAGTCTCATCCATTACTGTCTTTTGAATGCAAGCGAAACAATTACAGCGAGAAAGAATTGTCAACAAATGGATGAAATGCATCAGCAACTTCGACAACAACACCCATCATTAGTCAACAGAAAAGGCCCAATTCTCCTCTACGATAATGCCCAACTACATGTTGCTAAACCGACCCTGCAAACGTTGAATGAATTGGGCTACTAAACTCTGCCTTATCCGCCATACTCTCGAGACCTCTCGCCTACCGACTACCACTTTTTTAAGCATATTGACAACTTTTTGTGTGAACAATGCTTCAAAAACCCAAATGATATCAAAAACGCCTTTAGCAACTTCATCGCCACCAGAATACAAGATTTTTATGTTACTGGCATAAATACACTTGTTTTGCGTTGGCAAGGTGTGTTGATTCTGATGCTGCTTATTTCGATAAATGAATTTTTTTTTGGAGCCGAGATATGTATGCTCATTTGAATTCAAAAGTTCAAACCCACAAGAACTTTCTGATCAACTTGATAGCATTTTGAAACTCTAAATGTAAATGTTCGAATAGTATTTTCTGTCATATTTGAGCTTTCAATAGCATTTTTTTTTTCAGATAAGTCAATTCTTCTTTATAAAGTCATTTTGTCTATTATGTTTAAATTTGAAATCATCATCCTCATCTAATAGTGTACAAAAGTCTGATGATGCCATGGGCCAACTCCTTGATTGCATGCGCCAAATACTTAAGTATAAGTCCTAGTACTGAGAAATATCATGTGAATTAGACATAGATTCAATATGATTCGATGCTTCCCACCCCCATTTGGATGCCTGGAATCACGGCCACATCGCTGTCTCGCCCCCTTTCTATTACTAACACAGTCACTATCATCGTCATAATCGTCATGGTCGTCGCCATGGTCATCGTCTTCCTCATCGTCGTCATTAGCAACATCAACATCCAATTTACATTGAATAGACACATTGTAAGAATATCTTTTTTTCCTTTTATCTTTGTTGCTTCACTGAATGGACAAAACATTCCTAATTTAAAACCAAAGTTTAAATTAAAAAGAAAATCAAGATGTTGCTTAAGACGAGGATTATTCAGATTATTTGGATTATTTGGACCTTAACAAGTATTGTTAAGCTCCACTGAAATGAAGAATCCAAAGAAGAACTTTTTTTTCTTACAATAGAATGTCGCGTCCAATTGATACATTCCTGCCTTACAGATGCAGTTAACTCTCCGATTCCAACTGAGGGGAGGAAAAGTTGACGTCAACTCATTTCGATTTTTTATTGTAAATCTTGTTGTGATGTTTTTCCGGGTCCTGTCTCAATAAGTGACGTCATTCTATAATTGTTTCTAATGCATTCCACAATCTGCGAGCCTCAGAATAAAAGCAATATGCTTACATTTCCATTCTCGTCTCGTCAACTCTAAAATTATCAAAACAATCACAATCGCTTTCTAAATACGATGTCTACCAACACCATTTGTATAAATCCCGTTATCATCTAGATTATAATTTTTATTCATTATCCCGCTTCTCCGATAATCCTGGGTGATCTCGTTACAGTCATAAAGAAATATGGAGTCACATTCTAAATAGAGAATATCATATTATAAAAGACAAAAAAAAAGTAAAGCAATTACGGTTTATATATTCTATTTTTTAAAATTTTATTTATATTTATGTTTTCCTCTCAATCTTGAAATTATCAAAACAATCACGCTCGCATTCTAAATGTCTACCAACACCATTTATATAAATCTCGTTATCATCTAGATTATAATTCTTATTCACTATCCTGCTTCTGTACTGAAAGATATTATGAAAAATGGAGATATTTTGATAATGATTGGATGCCTCCACCACGATCTTCGTTAAAACATTCGTTCACTAAGTCTTGTTTATTTGCCAGCGTCATAGCTTTTGGTACGTAGTCCCGCTTAAGTAGATAAAACAAGACGCTTTGAAAGGAACATATATGTAGACATACAGTGGGTAGCAAACGTATTTGGTGCATGTTAAGATTTTTGTTCCTTAGAAATGCTGGTTGAGTTTGAATAAAATAAAAAACGTATTATATATGTTTGAAGCCAAAACAACGCATTATTACAAAATCAACAGACATTTATTTTGTTTGTAATTTATATTGAAATTCATAAATATATTTCGAAGGAACTTTCATCGTCAGTATGTCTTCTTTCTTCTTTTTTTTTTTTTGTCACGTTGTTGTTGGAGCAGAGAAGGAACAAAAATCTGAACGTGAATCCCGCGTGACCAAACGCACCGTTCCGAGATTTAAAAAACTACCATGAAAACAACAAACGGACTTCTACTTTCTGATTCTCTGCTCCAACAACAACATGGCAAAAAAGAAAAAAAAGAAAAAAGGCATACTGAAGATGAAGGTTTCCTTTGAAATATATTTATGAATTATATATAAGTTTCAAACAAAACAAACGTCTGTTTATTTTGTAATAATGCGTTGTTTTGGCTTCAAACGTATATAATACGTATTTTATTTTATTTGGTGCATTGTTTTTTTTTTTTTCGTATTTCTCAAAGAATATCAAGTCAATTTGAATGAAATTTACACTCAATCTTTGAGCAGATATTATCTATCTAAAAATAAAAGGTAAATTAATATATATTTAATTGACAAATATTTATCAACAAAAATCAAATTACCCATATGCAAAAGTATTTAATACATTTACTAATATTTAGTTGTATATCCTATGTTCTGCCTTACAGACTCCAAACGCTTCCATAACTGCCTACTAGTTTCTTACAATCACTTGCTGGTAGTTTCAGCCATTCTTCTTTGCAAATTTTCTTCAATTCTTTGATATTCTTCGAATCTCTTGCATGCACCCTTAACTTCAAAGTTTTCTACAAATTTTCGATAGGATTTAAGTCGGATGACTGGCTAGAACACTGTAGAACACTAATCCTATTATCCTTAAACCATTTCATAGTAATTTTACCCTTGTGTTGGGATCATTACCTTGCTGGAAGATAAAAATCACGGCCCAATCCTAAATCTGCGGCGCCTTTAAACAGATGCTTTGACAAAATCTTCGTGTATTTTGCTGCATTCATTTTCCTTTCTTTGTTTTCAATTCCCCCAACTTCATTTGTAGAAAAGCAGCCCCAAATCATCACACTTCCACCTCCAAATTTTACAGTAGGAATGGCATTAAATAGATTAAATTCTCTGCCCCTTTTCCTCCATACATGGGTGCGCATGTTTCTTCCGAAAAGCTCAATTTTACTTTTATCTGACGAAATAACTTTGTTCTAGAAGTCATCGGATCCACATTGATATTTAGGAATAAATTTCAAACGATCTTTCACTTGTCTAGGATTCAACAATGGAGTCTTTCTTGGTAACCTAGAATACATGCCTGTACGATTCAATGATCTCTTGATTGTGTCCTTGCTTATTTCAATACCTGCTTTTTGCAAATCCTTTGGAATTTCTGAACGAGTCAGAAATTGTTCTTTCTTCACGTTACGAGCAATGTAACAAACAGTTACATCAGTTAATTCACGTGTCTGATCATTTCTTAAGTGATTTGTAGTATTACCACCCGTTGTTTTCCAATTTCTCACAACAGCCCCAACTGTACTCACCACCAAATTTAATTTTGAAGCTATTTTCCTGTACTCCATTCCATTTTTATGCCTTGCTATGGTTTCCTGGCGCATATCATTAGTCAATTCCTTTGTTTTAACCATTTTAAAACAGTAATGAAAAAAGGCAACCTGCGCAGTATCTGAGAGCTGTTATCAATTGACCTATAAGGGACCAGAACCCTGGGGTACCTTCTGATTAGGTGAAATATTGTAGTAAGATTAAATTACTGCTTAAGAATTATTGGTTGAAATATTGTAGCAAGATGAAATGACTGCTTAAGAATGAAATTTGACAATGTGTTAAATAAGTTTGCATATGGTTAATTCGAGTTTTTTGTTAATAAATATTTGTTAACTAAGTATATCTTCTTTTCCGTTTCATTTTTAATTAGATAATTTCTGTTAAAAGATTGAGTGTAAATTTCATCCAAATTAACTTGATATTTCTTGAGAAATACGAAAAAAAAAAAATAATGTACTTAATACTTTTGCTACCCACTTTATGACGATGGTAAATTCTCTTTTTAATGATTTGATATCGTAATTGTTTGGTATTAAAAAAAAGTTCATGGTAGTTTTTTTCGCGTCAATCCTGATTGTGATTTAAGATACCACTATACAAAAACGCGTTTAAACAGAAATTCAAGATGGATGACAAACCTGGCTTGATAGGAAAATATTAAATACAAATATATGCTTGTCTCCTCTAAAGTTTGAAATATTTTTACGCAGTAACAAATCTGTATATAACACATTTTGTTTGTCCTGATACAAAATTCTAATTTAATTTGGAACGTATATGAAATTACACTTTTATGTCCACCTGTCGACGCCACTTATTTTAACAATTTGTTAGCAATAAAATATCATCGACCGTTTAAATGTGTTTCTTCAAAGTTTTTTGTCCGAAGATATTTATTGTGTGCAATAAAATTCTAAAGCAGTTCAAATATGTTTGCTGCTAGAAAAAAAAATTATTAAAACGTTAATTGCATTAAGTTAGCATAACGTCGCTTTTCCAGCCGACAGGCCCTCTTAACGAAAGTCGTGCTTCTACTACTACTACTACTACTACATCATCATCATCATCATCATCATCATTATTCTAATCGATTTAATAATACAGATCAAACTAACCCATCTTAAGAATGGGTCGCTTATTGTTTTGAATGTAAGTTTCTTATGAAAAAATCACTTGGCTAAATTAACCTATCAGATCATACTTTTGGTTTTGTTGCTGATCAGATTGGTATTCCCATTTGCCGAGTTACGTAGAGAGGCGTTCACAATGAAGATAATGCATGTTTAATGTGAGTAACTTCGTGATCAGCTGCCATGTCTGTCATTTTCTGCATCTAAGATGGATTCTAAAATGGGCTTTTGTTCTCTTTACGGGCAAATATATTTTTAGTCGGCCCATCTCATATCAACCAAGTGCATAACTGTCAAGACTAGAACAACGGCTATGTCGGCTTTATGTTTCAACAGAGAAAATACATACGCGCGAATATATATGTATACATATATATATATATGTATATATATATATATATATGTGTGTGTGTGTGTGTATGTGTGTGTGTGCGTATATACTTTGTACATATATATGTGTGTGTGTATGTGCATATATACTTTGTATATATATATGTGTGTGTGCGCGCATGTGTGTATGTGTGTGTTTGTGTGTGTATGTGCGTATATAGTTGTATATATATATGTGTGTGTGTGTGTGTTTGAAAAGAAGACACATACATATATATATATATAGATAAATATATATATAAATATATGCGTGTGTGTTTGAAAAGAAGACAAACAACCAAAAATTTAGACAACTCTAATTATAAATTTATTTCAACTTAAAAGAGCCTTTTCAAAAGAGTAAGCTATTTGCCTGTCTTCTTTTAATTTTTTATTTTTGCTCTGCTACGGATTGATATCTACTTAAGATTTCCTACGGAGAGTGCTTCATTCCTTATGGGCACAGCACATACATGTTATGACACACACACACACACACACACACACACACACACATATATATATATATATATATTCAAATAAAATGTACGGAAATTTCTCGAGAGCTCTTTTGGCTATCATCTCGTCAGGAGAAATCGATAGCATACAAAACAATATTACTCGCGAAATTAAAGAGCACTACGAGGGAATTTAGATGTGCCAATTTGTCAAATTGAAGAAGAATCATATCTAACCATACATTCCTAAACTTACAAAACTATATCTAACCATACATTAACTCATCTATCTCAATCCAATACTGTAGCAAATTTAGCTGCTTCCACTGCATGAATTTTTACCTATACCCTCTCCCAGTAAAAATGAAAATGGAAAGCATAGTAATGTCCTTTTTTAACCACGTTTGAGGAGTGAAAATTTTCTGTAGAAGTTAACCTAAATGCCCGATTTTTTCAGGAGATATTAACCTAAATAACCAATAAATATTAACTACCCATGCGGGGTCGCAGAAATACCTGGATTAGGACCCAGGCGCGGGGGCGAACCCCCTCGGAGCTGATGGACCCGTAGGTCTTCCCAGGTCATCCGTCTAGGAGAAGGAAAACTCTGAAACTAAACCTAGGGGAGGGAGGCCTCTTCAGTCCTGGACGACAACCTTCCTAGAGCTGGTGACTCAAACAAATCACCGCTTGGCAAACCTAAACTGCTTAAGGAGGAGATAGGCTCTGTCTATCGCCCGGCTTTCATACTTCTTCTTTGCCTATTGGCCAGGCGTAGAGGTACTATCACAGGGACTCGTCTGAATCACCCAGTGGTTGACCTTGTTTCCTGACTAGGGCAATGAATGCCGCTTTTCCCCGCTCCCGCCACATCCCATCCCCCTTAACTGGAAACAGTGGGATGCTTCAGTGCCATATATGTCGGTGCAGTTGGACTGGGCTGGCTTTGCCTAATGGATTGAGGGTACCGGATTGACAGTTCCTGGATGCTGTTTCCGACTGATAGTACAGGAGCCCTAACTCTTTGGTAGCGCTTAGAACGGCTGCTCCATCAACAGTTGTAAAATATCGGGATGTTTGTAGTGCCATGTCACGCATGGAAAGGGACCCTGCACTCATCCCCAGTGGGCTTTCCTGAGGCCACAATCCTGTGGGTGAGGACAGCTGATGGTCTACTTGTATAGTATGTCTGGTATTCTGCACAACTACTTGTCCAGCACCCCCTCACTCACTCACCCTAACTGAAACTTTTAAATAAAATAAAATGAAATTACAGCTCAAGCAAAAGTTACGTTTAAACCAGGACCAAACTCAAAGAAAGCCAACCTGCCTCCTCCCTTGAGGCTTGCATTTACTAATATCCGCGGGCTTAGAACTAACTTAGATGATGTTGAGTCATTTCTCCTTGTAAACACCCCGGATATCTTAGCACTAAGTGAAACTAACCTTCACTCCTCCATTCCCTCTAACCACTTTAACATGCCTGGTTATCTCCCACTCTACCGTAAGGACTCGGACAGACATATGCATGGACTTGGAGTCTATATTCGTAACACCCTCCCCCTAACTAGAGAAATAAAACTAGAATCAGAGGACTAGGCCTTTATGTGCTTCAGACTAAATATGCAACACAATATTAGCTACTTGTATTTTCTCTACCGCTCTCCCTCAAACCAAGACTGTACCCTAATAAACAAAGTCTCAGACAACATAGATATAGCACTCTCCCTCGATACTAGCGCACAAATACATGTATTTGGTGACTTCAATGTCCACCACAGTAACTGGCTAGGATTCTCTAATCACACAGACGTAGCTGGTAGCACAACACATAGCTTCTCTATATCCCATTCCCTATCTCAGTTGGTTACATTTCCGACACGTTTCCCAGACCAGCAAAATCAACATGCCTCACTTCTAGATCTCTTTCTGACAACGGTTCCCAATGAATGTACAACAAATGCCCACAGCCCACTCGGGAATGCTGATCACGCTGTGATAATGGTAGAAATCAGCCTAAATTCTCGCCCTAAAACTGAAGATCCACTACTCAAAACAACGAGGTATTATAAAAAGGCTGATTGGAAAGCCATCAGGGAGCTCATCAGAGATGCCCCATGGCAAAATATCTTTAATCTTCCAGCGGAACAGTGTGCAAATGAGACCAATGAATGGTTCAAAACTGCTATTGAAGCACATGTTCCCGCACGGAAATTCTATAGCAAGCCCCACTCTCCCCAATGGTTTACTTCTGCTTGTGCAGCTGCCATTTGTCAAAGGCAGCATGCGTTCCGCAGATTCAACCGACATAAGTCCAGCTCAAATAAACAGAAGTTTATAGAAGCTAGAAATAATTGTAAGAGAGTGATAGAGACAGCTAAGACAGATTACTCTGAAACCACCAGAAAACGCATCGAAGCACAGAAATTAGGAACCCGGGATTTTTGGAAAATCTACAACAGCGTAGTAAATAATGAACAGTCCACTATTCCCCCACTATCAAACAATCATGAGGTTGCTTGCACGGCAACTGACAAGGTTAATCTGTTTGCCAGTCGGTTTGCCTCAAACTCCACACTGAACTCGGTACACCACTCACTCCCTGATTTTCCTCTGCGAACAGACGCCACACTAGACGATTTGTAAATCACCCCTTCTCAGGTACATGCTATTATAAAAAACCTAGGCACCTCAAAAGCATGTGGACCAGATCTCATCCCGGCTGTGCTATTAAAAAAAATGCTCTGCCGAGGTTGCTCCAGTTCTGTCCAAACTTTACAATAAATGCCTTAACGAATCTTGTTTTCCCGACTGCTGGAAAACCGCCTCTGTGGTACCAGTCTTCAAGAATTCTGGTGAAAGAACTGACCCACTAAATTATCGCCCCATTAGCCTCCTCCCGCTTTTCGCCAAAATATTTGAGTCCTTAGTTAATCAAGCCCTAGTCCAGCACCTAACAGCTGCTAAACTCCTGACTGACAAACAATATGGATTCAGGCAAGCCCGTTCAACAGCAGATATCTTAACTGTAGTTTCTGAACGTATATACCGTTCATTGGATAAAACAGGGGAGGGTAGAGCGGTGGCCCTTGATATTTCTAAGGCTTTTGACAGGGTATGGCACGATGGTCTTCTAAGGAAAATTAGATCATATGGAATCACTGGAAGAATTCATAATGTAATTAAATCCTTCTTAAGTAAGAGAAAAATCAAAGTTGTCCTCGACGGTCGTACATCCAAAAAATATGACATAAATGCGGGAGTACCTCAGGGGTCTATCCTTGGACCTCTATTATTCCTGATATTCATAAATGACCTCCCTGATAAAATTGTTTCGGAGATGGGTATATTTGCCGATGACACCACTCTCTATAACAGATATGAGAGTAAAACAAATGAACACATATCCAAGGAAATGTCAGAAACACTAGAGGATGACCTCCAATCCGTAGTGGAATGGGGACAAAAATGGTTGGTCACATTCAATGCTGCTAAGACTAAGCTTGTTTCCTTCAATAACTACAAGAAACCTTCTCTGCCACCAATAGCAATGGCCAAGAACATATTGCCTGAAAGTACTTCTTTTAAACTCCTCGGCCTAACGTTTACAGCGAATATGAACTGGAATAGATACATTGAGAGCATTGCCAAGGCTGCTGCAAGGAAAGTTGGCTCCCTCTACCGTGCTAGAAAACTACTTACTTCTGACAGTATCCTATACCTCTATAAGGCAACCATTCGTCCATGTATGGAGTACTGTTGTCACATCTGGGCTGGTGCATCTGCTGCTTGTCTCTCGCTCCTGGACAGGATTCAAAAGAGAGTCGCCAACCTGATAGGTCTTCTAGGCTTCGGCCTCTGTCCTATCGACGAGATGTTGCATCCCTCTGCCTGTTCTACAAATACTTTAATGGTGAATATTCTGACGAACTGCAAACACTTGTACCTCCCCGACGTAACTACCCCCGACAAACCCGACAAGCTACTAAGTCTCATCCCTTTACAGTAGAGATCCCTAGGTGCAAGAAAGCCTTTTACTCCAATAGTTTCTTCCCCAGAACTGCGGGTATTTGGAACTCCCTTCCGGGATTCTGCTTTCCCAACTGCAATGATATGCAGAAGTTCAAGTGTAATGTCAACAAACATCTTTCTACTCATCTCCCTTCATAATGACCCCGCTAATTAAGTCCCTAATAGTCGCCCCCTGCTTCAAAGTGGCACTGTGCCTTGTTTGGGGTGAAA
Source organism: Euprymna scolopes (assembly GCF_053919585.1). Taxonomy (NCBI): domain Eukaryota; kingdom Metazoa; phylum Mollusca; class Cephalopoda; order Sepiida; family Sepiolidae; genus Euprymna; species Euprymna scolopes. Next base: position 37,592,354 of record NC_136512.1, on the reverse strand, counting down.
ATTGAATAAAAAAAAATAAAATAAAATAAACCGAAGGGTTAAAAAAAATTAAAATTAAAAAAGAAAAAAAAAACAACAACAAATGTATAAAAACGGAAGTAAAGAAAGCGAGAAGATAAAGATAAGAAATATACAAAAAAAAACATCAATAAAAAGCTATCAAAATAAGGTATGGAGATAGAGAAATATATAGAAATAGAAATAAAAAAATAAAAATGAATAAAGGTAGATAAAGAGAGAATACGAGAGCGAAAACGAAATAGGAATCGGGAATATTGAAAGGAAGGGAGAGAAAGGAGGGACCGATGACGTTGCAGAAATTAAACGGACACATAGGTGAGGAAAGAGAAAAATGGAAAGAAAATCTGGAAATGAATTGATAGCTTTAAGCAAAGGACAAAATGGAAAAAGATTATTTAAATATCAGAGTGAGGAAAGGGACACAAAAAAGTAAGCACGTCTTATCTAGCGTCGAAAATGGTGTAAGACAGACGCATAGAGGATAGACAAACTTAAGTATTCGCACATACGTACTAATAAATGTGCATACATAGTCACAATCACAAACAGCAGACATGTCAGATTGTAAGATTATTATAACAATAGGACAATCAAAAACGCATACGTACATAAATGTCCAGATATAGGTACATTCATACAGACACGTAAACATATATACATATAGATATGCATACAAACAACTACAAATGCATCTATCTATCTCTCTCTCTCCCTCTCTCTCTACATATATATATATATATATATATATATATATATATATATATATATATATATATATATATATACAGGGTGGCAACAAAGTCACGCACCAATGAACTTGAATTTGAATAAATGTTACTACTATAATTTTTTTTTAATTTTTTAACTTTTTTAATAAACATTGGTGCGTGACTTTGTGGCTCCCTGCATATATATATATATATATATATATATATATATATATATATATATATATATATATATATATATATATACTTAAATATAAAATTATCTAACAATCAGCTGGTATAGAAACCTGTGATTATAAGATTTACAAAATATTACTGGCAGTAATATTCTATAAGTATTATCCCACCTAAATAACAATTGCTCGATATACAAGATAGAGCAAATAAATCAAGATTTTAGTCATTCAATATATATATATATATATATATATATATATATATATATATATATATATATATATATTTATATAAAATGGGTTAATAAATTCCAACGAAAGAAAGATGTATATTTAAATAAGGGAGTAGTCACCAACAATGTGCATTTTTAAACATTATTTTATTATTCCGTGTCTTGGCTTTTCATTGAGAATTATGTTTGGATCATTGTAATAATGTTTTTAAGTTATTGAAATCGTTTACGCGCGTTTCAGACGGTCTGTGATGCGTCCTCGTCAGAAATTATATATATATATATATATATATATATATATTAAAAACAAGGACTATCGACTTTACTTACTACAAAAATGCTAGTTTTATTTTGGTTTCTTACACTCTCCACCTAACCCATCTTTTTGTTGATCAAGACACTATATTCAAAAGCACAATCTTTGTCAATTATTGTTAATGGTTATTGTCAATTTTAATGAAATGAATATCGCTTCCGAAACACTCAATTTGATTTTGTTTGCTGATCCTTTTAAAACTGATTTATAATTTATAATTATTAATCTTTATTCTTATATATATATATATATATATATATATATATATATATATATATATATATATATATATATATATAGTGGAATGATGAATTTGTCACCCTAAAGAAAACAACACTACAGCTTTATTAAAAAAAATTTTACAAAGGAGTGACCACTTATCAAGGTCCGAAAACTACTCGAGAATACAGGCTAATGAGTGTACAGTAGTCATTGAGACAATATCGTAGTAATCGGTAGTAATAGAAATTTGGTAAATTGGATTACTTAAGAGAACGGCTCATCAAGAACTTGTTTACATTGGACTTGAAGACGACAATTCTGTAATCATTTGCAAAGTAAGGAAACGGAAGAGAGTTCAACAGGCGTGCAGTTCTAAGAAAGAAGCTTTGTTTATGGAATCTACATTTTGGTTTAGGCACAGATAAAGATTAGGGGAAATTATGGAAAAAGAAATTCAGGTAATTTGATTATGTAGTAGAGCTGACAGCTGTTCAATGTAGCCGCCTTCAGCCCCAATCACTGCCTGGATTCGTGTCTGGAACTGGGAACATGCCTTTTCCACAAATACCGACAAGAGCTTAGCGAATACTCAGTGGATGGCGGCGACCAGGCTGGTTTTCGTTTTGTGGGAGGTCATGTTGATGATGTTCTTTACGTATGTTCTCTCCGAAGTAGTCCAGCGGGTTCAGATCGGAGGTAGGGGGGCAATGAAAGAAGGTTACAAAATCGTAGCACTACTTCTGAAGCCAAGCCTGGGTCTCTGTGGACTGGCACCAAGTTTTGCTGCTATACCCAAGGTCTGCCAGCAGCTACCTGATTGCACCAGGGGATCACAGCACATCCAGGTACACTTTGGTGTTGACTTTCAAAGTTATCAGTAATTATTTGAAATTCCTTATCTATAATTACTGATACCCTATCCAAGAATGGGTACCCTCTGGATGTGATTAGGTCAATTATGCAAAGTAAAATAGCTAAGTTCTCTGTAACTAAATGTTATACCGGCCTTTCTATGCATAAGGGAAATTACACCGGTTCTCACTATATATATATATATATATATATATATATATATATATATATATATATATATATATATATATATATATATATAGTGCCAGTAATGTCTACACTGGTCAGAAAAAGTTACAGTACTCCATTGCCTAGCTAGTCAGTTATAACCGTATTCCTGCCTCTTTTACTATTGTGTTACGACACAACATTAAAAATCAAACAGTAAATAAGTGTTCAATATATCTACGTTTACCGTGGTTGGGGACAATAAGTGAGAAATTCGCAAAGCAAATCAGCTGAACAGTGCAAAATCGTTATTTTACTTCAAATGTGCGTATTGTGTTCTCTATGAGAACGTTAATGCCATCCTCTCAAAAAGATGTTCTACCCTCTCTTCATAATGATAATGTAATTTACAATTTTGAATGTAGTTGCAGTGCCAACTATGTGGGTCGAACGACATTGAGATTGGATGGAAGAGTTCAACAGCACATACCAACCAAAATCAGGAATGGGACATACCAAGCAACAAACATACTTGCCAACGCATACGGGTCTTCAATCACTGACCATCTCATTAAAACCCGTCATGTGCAGCAAACTTTAGCACGAACTCATTTTCAATTCTGAGTCATACTACCTACGTATATGTCACTGTTAAAGTAAATACTTAAAGTTTACACATAAATTTATACTTTCGTATATTTTTATGTGAGTAAATCTAGTTATATATATATATATATATATATATATATATATAATATATATTAATTAATATATATATATAATATATTATATATATATATATATATAATAAAAGTTACAATAAGTTTACTAAGGTAATCAAAATGGTAAACTTAAAATATATTATAAATATTAAAGAGTTAATATTTACAAGTAAAATAAACTCAGCCAGATGTAAAAAGCTCAATAAAACCGAAAAGGAAATAGAGCTTATAATATGAACAAATGATTAATAAAACATGTTAAAAGACATCTTGAAAAAGAGTTAAAAACATATTTAATTTTAAAAAAGGAAGCACTTATCTTGTGCTTCCTTTTTTAAAATTAGATATGTTTTTAACTCTTTTTCAAGATGCCTTTTAACATGTTTTATTAATCATTTGTTCATATATATATATATATATATATATATATATATATATATATATATATATATATATATATAAACAAACTGGTACACGGATCATAGCTATCAAGCTAAAAAAAACTCGAAAGATTCATAAGTTATTTCAAAGAAGCTTTCAGATAAATGCTCGTAGCAGGGAGAAACAAAGAATATATGTTACCTATTGGATTAAATTACCATAACATTGCCGTAATGTATCAGGGCTCGTGAAAATTCCGCAACTTTATCCCTCATCTCTTGGAAATTGATGATGTGCTTATGGTGCCTTTATACCAAACTCTATATAATATATTTTCAATTTATGAACGTTTGGCATGAACACAGACCCCGGGATATTATCATTCTACTTTATAATTTGAATAGTTTAAAAATAAGTGCTTTCTTCCTTCTTGCTGCAAGAATAAACTTAATATTTTTTAAACAAAATAAGCTAAATATTTTTTAAACAAATAACTCTTCAAAGATTCGGTGGTCCAATCTTTAAAACAGGGGTGGCAGATGATAACGTATGTACGTACATGAATGGACTTGGCATATTATTATATGCTTTAGTGAGACTCTATGAAATTTCAACGACTGTTATCTCAATCTCTTTGCATAAGAGTTATGGATACTTCCTTTGAAATAATCTAAATTATATTTATCTTAGTCTGTCCGCTTGCCTGTTTGTTCGTTCTACTTTTTCTCGGAAACTACTGTGTCGACCTCGCTAAAATTTTGTACGGGCATTTGTAATGATAAGTTGCAGCGAACTAAGTATTATGATATTCGTTTAAGGCACAATTTGAAAACGGATTACTGTTTAATGCAATGAGTATAAATTTAACCATAATCAACAATTAATTTGACATAAGGTACTCATTGTAAGTCAAAGGGCTGTAACTTTTGCTCGTTTTTAACGCGGTAAAAAGTTCAGTACATAATATTAAGCCAAATTTGTTTCTTTGTTGCAAGGTGGAAAAAAATGTCAGTTAAATATTATTTAAATAAATAAAATGAATATATCTCTTCTTTATTTGTTGGTACGTGTAACAAATTATATCGTTTAAAATAATAAATATATTCTTTCTTCTTGCCATAAAAAATAATTGTCAGCTAAATATTATTTTAAATAAATATTTCAAATTAAAAAAATGAGTTACGGGTGGCAACGTACGTACAAACATGAAAATTGTCTTAGATATTATATAGATTATTTGTCATGATTTTTAATTTCTTTAGAAATAGTTCCATATTCTTTGCAGCAATCGGATGTCCCCGTTGACCTAATCAAACGGACACAGAATAGTGCTACTTCCAATCGTCTTTGGAAAAATTGTGTCCACTTATATAATCAATATGTAGAGTGAGTGGTTTGGAGCGGTCATTTCTGGTCAACAGATCTACGGACATAAAGCGCTGGCGAAAGTCGCCTCAGCTGAGCCAAGCTAAGTACTTTTCACGGATATAGTAGCTAATCGGATTTGGGGGTGAGGCTCACTGGCAGTTCTTCAAAATGGATCGTTGGTCGAGGATGGACCACTTCAACCAATGACAGGAAACGGTTCATTGTAGCAAGCTTGTTAGGCATTAAAGACTTCATAGAAATTATATTAAACCAACACACATATGCACAGATACAAACACACTGATATATAAACACAGCAATTAAATCATTGTATATCTATATATATAAGTATATATATATATATATATATATATATATATATATATATATATATATAATAAATACAGCAGAAAAGGAATGTTTACCCGATTTGTTTGTTTTTTTCCTCCAATTGTTTCATGTATGTACATATATATATTTTTAAACTGTTTTCTTGCAGTTTATGGCTAAATATCATAAATTGTTGTTTCATCTAATGTATCAACCAGCAAATTCTAGCTTTGCAACAATTATAATTTGCTAATTTCTTACTGTCATCTGATGAGAAGAATAGCAAGAGTGGCATTATTTGAAACTTCACGGAATAAAGATTTTGGAAATGGTTTTTGGAGTTTTCTGTCGGATAATACACTTAATTGCAAATTTTAATTTACAGTTTTAAATTCTTTTATTTTCCCATATATATATATAATTGTATGTATGTATAATTATATATAGGATATGTATATGTACATATGGTATTGTTTTATTAATACAAACCTTATTGGCTTATAATACTGTTTGCATAAATACAAAATATATACTGTAGTATGGCTTTACCTGTTATTGAGCACTATTTTATAAACATTAGTATCATTAGATTAGCATCTAGGAAGCGACAACAATACAAGTAATATATCTATAATATAAAGCTGAACGTGTGTGTGTGTGTGTGTGTGTGTGTGTGTGTGTGTGTGTGGTCACGAATAGACTCCTATATGGTTGACTATTTAAAAAAAACTGATTACATATAATGATAGAAGATGTATCGAGGATAAGGAATGGGTATGTTTGATCTGGTAGAACGGTGCTTCATAAAAATTGTGGGGTCTCCATTCGCGCCTGGCCCCCAAAGTATGGAAATAAAAAAATGAAAGAAAAAACGTTTACAAGGGTTTTTGATATAGACGTACATAAGAATATTTTGATAAGTATGTTTCAACTTAAATAGGGATGGTATAATAAAATTGTGGGGTCTGCGTTCGCGCCTGCACTCCATGGAGATATGGCACAAACTTTAACAAAGTCTTCTCATATCTATTTGCGTAAGTATACTTTGATAATTATGTTTCAGTTTGAAGAAATATGGTAAAATAAAATTATTGGGTGTTCATTCGCGCCTGACCTCCATAGAATGGAAGTATGTCACAAAGTTTAACAAGGTTTTTTAAAAGGGGTGAGGGTCCACAATAATACCTTAACTTTAATCTTGATTCACGTTACCTTTTATTTATTTATTTTTTTAGTTGAATCATATTGTGTCCAATAAATTCACCTAATAAATTTACGTTTTTATTAAAGTGAAAGCAAAAAAAAAAAAATGTCGGAACTTTAGACAATTCTTTACACAAATTTTGCATAACTCTGTTTTTTTTCCTTCTCCACTTGCACGTGGCACTCTTTTGGAAATAGATAAATAGATAAATAATAAAGAATAAGAACGTTACTTGTCATCGTGTCAAAAAAAGGAAAAATCTTGCTCACGTAATTACGTGTCTTTTTAAAAACATTTACATAACCTTTTTTATTTTTATTTATATATCTGTTTAAGCTTTTTTGTCAATGTACTAGAAGGAATTAAGTTGATTATAACCCTTTCTGTGTGTTCTTTACATTACAATAGTACAACCCTGAATCCGACGGCGCAATACTACACCGTCCAATACTGTAAAACTGAAATGAAGCTGTTCTGCTTGAAAAGGGCGTCATTTTCTTCTTATTCATATTTATATCGATTCTTTGCTTTAAAAAATTAAAGAAATTACGTGTTTACTTTTTTAATATCCCATTTTGCTGTTTCGGATTATTTTACTAAAGTAAAGCTTCATTATTTTTCAAAACTGTTTTTGTTTCTTTGTTTTTCGATATTTCGTCGATATTATTTAGTAAGAGTGTTTAGCAGAAAAGCCAACAAACGACTACCCGAAAAAATAAATATACAAGAAATAAATGTTACCATAGTCAATAAAAGTTCAGTTCATGTTTTTTTTTGTTTTGAAATAGTTTGTAATGCTCTTTACTTGAAATAATTTCAGCGAACCGAAATTAAAACGAAATTTGAGGCGATAACCACTTAAATGAATTTTTATATAAACTACACATGCCATAATCGAATATTCCTCAAGCACAAAATAACGGAAAACATTAAAATATGGTAATAAATATTCCTTACATTGACGGAACTCTCTTAAATTGTTAACACAGAATGCTCAGGTGTTCCTCCTTCAAATTAAAAACGAGGCTCTTCATTTCAAAGTCGCTGCCATTTTGATTATTTTTTAAACCGGTTCGTGATTAAAAAAAAATTTTTTTTACACACTACTTAAATATTCAAACCAATGAACTTTTCTTCCATAAAAGCAACTTTTATTGACTATGGTAACATTTATTTCTTGTATATTTATATTATTATATATATAACATTTTCTCTTTGTAAGGAAACATCATTTTGTTGGTCACTCTTGGGTACGAATGGAAACAAAGTTGATATAAAAAAGTTTTGAAAAATAATGAAGCTTTACTTTAGTAAAATAATCCGAAACAGCAAAATGGGATATTCAGGAAACTAGATATTTGATTATATTTAACTAATAATGCTTGAATAAATAAAGAAAATTATACAAAAATACAAATTTACTTGCTGTTGAGCACTATTTTATAAATATGAGAGTTTCATTGGATTAGTATCAAGGAAACTACAACAATTAAATTATTGTATATATATATATATATATATATATATATATATATATATATATATATATATATTTGTTTATTGTTATATAAACATGCCCACATCCTGCTGCTACAAATAGCCACTTGTTTCAATCAAACAACAGATATCAGGCAGCGACTTGACTATTCAAACGTTCAATGAATAAAAGATTATTCATTGAACTTTTGAATAGTCAAGTCGCTGCCTGATGATATCTGTTGTTTGATTGAAACAAGTGGCTATTTGTAGCCACTTGTTTCAGGATGTGAGCATGTTTATATAACAATAAACAAGTATTATCAGCTCTTTTTATTGAGCACTATCTAACAACCTCGTTGAATTCATTAGTCCATTACTTTTGAATAAAAAAACCCCGAGTATATATATATATATATATATATATATATATATATATTTGTGGAAATAATTTTTCATTCACTTATATTTCCTTTTTATATATATACTAGTCCTTATTTAAGAAGGTCAATGTAATTACAGAGCATATAATGAATAAATGACAAATGTCTATATTCTAAATTTCATTATGTTGACCAGCTTACAATTTGTTCTTTTGATTTAGTTGACATTTACACTTCTTGGCAGTATAACAGTACCTACTTACTATGCCTCCCCACGGGACAGAGTTAGACACCAGGGTCGTTTTTTAACGTGGAGAAAAGGTACAAAAATAAAAATTGTCTCAGTCGTGAAGGATTTCTCCTCCACCGAAAGAGAACAAGAAGTGGAAGTGCAGCCTCTGAAGAACAGATACTACACATTGATCTTGTTTATATATTTTATTGCTTTTAAAAATTTTGAAAATACAATTAAGTAAAAAACAAAAGATTCTTAAACAATAAAATTAGGCGCAAGGCCCTACAAGAGATTGGGGAGGGGAAGGGTTCAGGGTCTTTGTGACTAATGTGATTAAAAGTAATAAATGTAGACTTTAGAGTCTTACTCTTGACTGGCAACATTTACCAAAGGGCCGAGAACAAAATCATTCACTTAATTATTATATCAGTCAATGAATATATCTTGCCCTTAACTCATCAGAAGAAATAGCAACTATCCATCCACCAAAAGGAAATAAAATGCATTTGGATACGATTATAAAATCCGAAAATTGGAAGAGAAGCTGCAATTACCTTGTTATTTGCTTCCATTACGCCATTTTGAACTGTGAGAAATTAAAGTTCAAAATGGCGTAATGAGGTAATTTCGGCTTCAATTCCAATTTTCGGATTTTTAACAAAGTCACTCGTTAACATATATATATATATATATATATATATATATATATATATATATATATATATATATATATATATATAGAGAGAGAGAGAGAGAGAGAGAGAGAGAGAGAGAGAGAGAGAGAGACAGACAGACAGACAGACAGACAGACTGACAGACAGACAGACAGACAGGACAAAGAGAGAGAGAGAGAAAGAGAGAAAGAAAGAAAGAAAAAGATTACTTATATATTTATTCTTTCCCTTACGTTAATCTAATGGAACTTCAGTCTTTTTTTTAAATAGTGCCCAATGACAGGTAGAGCTGCATTATAGTATAAATTGTTTTTAAATTCAGTCGACAATTTCCCGAATTGAAAGGATTTCGGACAAGTTATAGGTGTAAAGTCCATGCATATATGTAGCCAATAATGTTTGCATTTATAAAAATATGAATGAATATGTATGAATTAAAAATTTGATATTAGATATATGCTCTTTCTCTTGATATGTAACACACACACACGCACACACTCACACACACATACACACTCACACACACACACATACAGTCTTCTTGTCTGCACTCATCATCAATTGCAAGAAAATATTTATGTATGTATATAATTATTCCTTCCTCTGCTATAAAGAAATCCATGAGAAGTTTAAGAATTAAAGTGTAATATTTATTTATTTATAATGTTACAGAAATTCATACCACACTTGGAGAACGGATCTACACCCCCCCCCTCACTGCAAATCCGGGTTTCCTTCAATTTTAAACCGTTTTCTGTCTTTCGTAAACCATATTTTTTGTGGGATTTTTATGATGGAAGTCGATTGCCTTCTCGTAGAAATTCGCTATTTTTATTTCAATATTTTAATTATTTTTCTGCTCTGGTAGTTCTGTTGGGGTTCTCCAGAAAAACTTCCAAAAAGACTCTGGAAAAATAACTTAGAAAACTGAAAGAAAAAAGGTAATGAAAAAAGTTACAAGAAAAATTAAGGGTTTCTTCTTGCAGTTCAGCTCTATATTCGAAACTGCTGGAAATAATTATCATCCAGATACCAGTCCACAATAAAAGTGTTTCTTGTTCATCCGTTGTCCTGTTGTAAAGTAAGAGGTGGATGCGACAGAAAGAGGATTAGTAAATTTCCACGTAAGGTTAAAAAAAATTAGTTATATGAAATAAAATGAGAATTTCAATAAAAATAGATGTTCTATACTTATATAACCTCCACTAATGTTTTCCTTGCATTTTATCTCGCTACCTCCACTGTTCTATATTTATTAATCCAAACACTCGCATCCGTTCTTTCATCACCGTATCTGGTCTAACGTCTGTTTTACATGTTGACATGTGTTGAACGGCTTTAGAAATCGACTTCTAACTAACCTATACTATTTCTTTTCAAATTCATCCTTATCATTTTCTCTCTCGTTTACCGTGGTCTTTCACTTTCGATTGACCCTGCTGCCTCAACTACTCTACATCATCTAAACAAGAACTCCAACCCATTCTTTCAATGTGACGAAACCAACAATGTATTCTATTCTGCACACATCTCCTGATATTGCCCAGATTAATTTTTCGCTAAGATCAATAGACGAAAGTCTTTAACACTTACATTCATCATTCATCGTATCATGTTCATATAATTTCTTTTCATGCATTGCGTGTCGTCAGATCTCACTAGCCAGGTTTCATTTCCATACATCGTCAGACTGTCTAGACGTGTCTGATAGATTCTTCCCTTAGTCGAGAGTGCTAAAGCTCTGCTGAGTAATAATATCAGTTTGGTCAGATTAAAAGAATCCACTATTTAACCAAGTCTCCTGATCTGTATTCATCATCAACTGCGAAAAAATATTTTTAAAAATGAACACTGTAAACTTTGCTGAGTCTTTTTTTTATTTCAATTAATAAGAGAGGAACCTATCGCTATACTTCCCCTAAACATGTTAATTAAACTTATATTAAGTAGAATACTTATTATTATTATATTTTTTTAATGGAGAGTAGAAAATTCATTCTGCATGCGTTATCGGCAACTCTCATAACTCTCGCTTTTTCTAATTTGTCCCTCAGTCCTAATTTAGAATGATAAAGAAAGAAGAAAAGGCTGTATTTAAAAATTCAGGTGATCGGTCATCTCCCTCTCAGTAGAGACCAATGAGTCTCCTCTGCGTCATGAGTAAGTTGCTGAAATTTGTGTTAAATAGAGAAGTAGTCAACCACCTCAGCAAAAATAACCTCCTCAGTCACATGCAATATGATTTCCGTCCTGCTAGATCTACAGCAGATGTGCTAACAGTTATATCTTATAGGATTGGCGAACCTCTCGAGAGAAGCTTCTTTTCTAGGGCAATTGCTCTTGACATATCACAAGCTTTTGATAGGGTATGGTATATAGGTTCATAAAAGTAGTGGTTGATGGGTAGAAATCAGAAGCTCACAATATTAATGCTGGAGTTTCTCAAGGGTGCATCCTGGGCCCAAATCTCTTCCTGATCTACATCAATGATCTCCCAAATCACATCCTAAGATCATTCGTTGACATTTATGCTGATGACACTACCATCTATGGTAACACTTCAAAGACTGTAAATGTCCAGGTTCTGTCTGATTCTCTCTCCTCTGATCTTGATCACGTGGTACAATGGGAAAAGAGGTGGCTTGTTACTTTTAATGCGTCTAAAACCAAGCTTCTATCTTTCCATCATCAACGCTCTGATCCTTGTCTGGCATCATTCGAAATGAATATCTCTTGTCTTGGGGAGGCTTCATGTTTTGACAAGCTTCTGGGTCTGACCTGATCTGAGATAGAACACTTATATCAAATCCGTTGTCAAGGCTGCTGGAAAAATAGTGAGATCATTCTACTGCTCCAGTAGATATTTCACTGCTAATACAATTCTCTACCTATATAAAGGATGGAGTACTGTTGCCACATCTGAGCAGGAGCTGCTAGAAGCAGCTTATCCTGCTTGACAGAGTTCAAAATAGACTTTGTAACCTAGGGGGGATTTTTTTTCTTTTCTGCAACTCTTTTTCCACAGCGAGCCCACTTCTGCTTTATCATTATTTTCATGGCAAGTGCTCGTCTTAGCTCCAATCTATTGTTTCCCTCTATCCTGACCTTTATAAAAAAGCACACATCTAGCTGAAACCATTATTAATAATTTTCCAACTCTTTATCTGTGCCTAAGCCTAAATGTACATTCCATGAGCAAAGCTTCTTTCTTAGAACTGTACGCCCGTGGAACTCTCTTCCGTTTCCCTGCTTTCCAGCTGACTACAATATTGTTGTCTTCAAGTCTATCATAAACAAGTTCTTGGTGAGCCATCCTCTAAAGTAATCCAATTCACCAAATTTCCACTACTAACGACGACTAGGATACTGTTCCATTGGTTACTGTACACTTATTAACCCTTATCCTTGAGTGACTTCCGGTCTTGATAAGTGGTGGCGCCTTTGTAAAGAAAAAACGCAAAAAAAAACGTAAACATGTTACCAGGTGTTTCCTGATGAGGAGAAATTGCTCTAAGGCCTTCAATCATGGTTTATTCAATTTATCAAAAGAAGTCATCAGCCTCTCTGGAGATTCTACAAGTTTTCCGGTTGAGAAACTGCGCTCTTGCAAAAGGAAAGTGAAATGTCCAAGTTTCAAGGAATTTACCGTTTCTTCTGTTGATTTCTTTTAGAACTGTACTCGTCTTTTGAATGACAGTGCCTTATTCGATTCGAATTTGGTGGTAACGCATCCAATTTGGATTCTCTCTCTCTCTCTCTCTCTCTCTCTCTCTCTCTCTCTCTCTCTAGTAAGAAGAACTTCGATGTTCCCTAGGGTTACGATGCGACGGTCCCAATTGCTCTTCAATAATCAACAATCTAAATGAGAAGGAGCAGTTCAAAGAGACGGCAACAGCAAACGCCATTGTTCAATCGAGATTCGCTATTATTCATCTGACATTCTTTGGATCTTCGCCAAACTCTCTCGGTTAAACGCTCTAATAACAGTGTCGTTTGGTTGTTTTCTTTTACGACACATCAACTCTCTCCGAATTATTTTGATACAAGTTATTAGGTTGGCAAGATGGATCTTGCGCAATTTTTTATTTTGATTTCAAATGATGTATTTTCAAATAAGATTTCCTCATAATACCTTTACTTTATATATAATTTTAAAGAGGCGTTTTTCGTTCTATCCAAACGTTTAAATTACAGTCGTTTTGAAACAATTTTGTCTTCTTTTCAGAACGTTGAATACAAGGTGTAACAAAGCAACTTTGCACAATTTTATTATTTCAATTCAAGCTAGGCCGAAAAACTGCTGAAACAACCCGCGATATCAACGAAGCATTTTCCCCAAGAACCACTACTACGAGCACAACACAATGGTGGTTTAAGAAATTTCGTGGCGGCGATGAGTCTTGACGATGATGTGCATAAGTAGTCGGCCATCGAATGTTGATAGCGATTAATTAATAGCCTTAGTTGAAGCCACCCATGTACAACTATTCGAGAACTTGCTTCTGAATTAGACGTAATGTATACGACTATTTGCAACCACTTAAGAGAGATGGGATAGACAAAACACTTGATAAATGAGTGCCTCACGAATTGAACGACAACCAAAACAAACGCCGCTATGAAGTATCATCTTCCCTTTTTTACGCAACAAAAATGACCCGTTTCTTAACGGTCGTTTTGACTTACGATGAAAAGTGGGTTCTTTACGACACTCAGGTCAGTGGTTAGATGCCGACGAAGCTCCACAAAACTTCCAGAGATCATGCTGACTGTTTTGTGGTCTGTGACCAGTCTCATCCATTACAGTTTTTTTTTTTTTTAATATAGGCGAAACCGTTATGCACTGTCAACAAATGGATGAAATGCATCTGAAAATTCAACAGAATTAGTCAAGAGAAAAGGCTCAACTGTCCTCCACGACAATGCCTAATCGCACGCTGCAAAATTGAACCTACAGAAAATGAGAGAATTGGGCTACAAAACTCTGCCTCATCCACCATACTCTCCAGATCTCTCACCTACCTATAACAACTTTTTCAAGCACCTCAAAAACTTTCTGCATTAGAAATGCTTCAAAAACCTAAGCAATATCAAAAACGTATTCAGCGACTTTATGTGGTAATTTACTTACCGGAACTCGATGTGCAGGGGTGAAACAATGGAATTCTGTGTGCCAGTCGTTCAAGCAAAAGGTTTGAAAGTGCTTGGTCGACTGCTTTTATAATAGTGTTTGTTTTTTGTCCACTCACGTGGGTCGGACTTAACATTTGCATAGAATCGACTAGTGGGTTATAAAAACACCCCTATCGTCGATTTGTTTTGGTTGGTCTTTTTGTTTTAGTCCAGCAACCCGTTTCATAGTTACTGTTACAAAGACGACCTGTCGGTGTAAGCAACGAGGCAATTCGTTGCAACTAATGTTGACCAAGAAAAGGCGGGAAAGGATTCACCACGTAAGGTAAGGGTTTCATTGTTTTTTCCTTCTACGTCGAGTTCTGGTTTAACCCGTTGAGTTGCAGAAACGCCTCCCCCCTCCCGTTTTAGTCGGTTAAAATCCAACAGAACACAAGATTTTTACGTTACTGGCATAAATACACTTGTTTTGCATTTGGTAAAGTGTGTTGATTCTGATGGTGCTTATTTCGACCAATAAATTTTTGTTTGAGCCGAGATTTGTTCATCTGAATTTAAAAGTTGAAGACCGCAGGAACTTTCTTGTCAACCTGATGTTCTTCAAGCTCCTAAATTCCTATATAGAGTAGAATGCATTATCTCTGTTTATTTGTCACACAGTGAGAAATGTGACACAATAATCGGAAAGTGAGATTGAGAAGTCAGCTTCTCCAGGAGCACTGTGACTCACAAAAAATGCCTGGGCAGCCTCATCGACGTTCCCCGGTAAGAGAAGGCAGAGCTTAAGAAGATGGAACTCGTATAAGTGCACAAGATCAGCATCATACCGCGATCCAAAGAGAAAAGACTATTATTAGACTCTCTTGATTTTAGTGTTAAGTTTTTTTTTCTATTTTAATCTTTTTAATAGAATTGATTATTTATAATCAATCAATCTGTGATCCTTCCATATTTGAAATCATTTAAACCGGTTTAAATTTTTTAGTATTCATGTATCGAAATACTAGAAGGTTTCCAAACAATAATTTTAGAAATACACATTAAAACGTAAACAAATCATTAGTTTTAATTGTATAATGAATTACAGTTCATGATTTGATGATCAAACGACATCGTAAGAATGAAATTTAACTTCCAAAATTTAAAAAGTAACAAAGGCGACCGAAAAAAGGAACTTGAGACACACTGAGAAGAAATCGCTAATATATATATGTGTGTGTGTGTGTGTGTGTGTGTGTGTGTGTGTGTGTGTGTGTGTGTGTGTGTGTGTGTGTAGTGATTGCAAAAGTAGTATCCGCAACCATATAACATAAGGAGAGATGAGTATCAAAACTTTACAAATTAACGCAGTTTAACGTATAAATGTATATATGCGCATGCACGCAGGGGCACTACATCAGCTTACGCCAGTCAAGTTCCAATTTTTCAAGTTTAACCCCTTAGCATCTATCTTTCCGGATAAAACTAAATCGAATTTATTCCATAGGTTTGATCTTCTATATATCAAGTTTTAAGTCTGTAGATCAAAAATTAACAGAGTAGTTTGTAAGAAACCGCCCCCATACAAACGATCACTTATATATATATATATATATATATATATATATATATATATATATATATATATATATATATATACTAGCAAAAGTACCCGTCGTTGACTGGGTTTAAAAACAGCCTACAGAAAATGGACTCTGATTTATTAAAGTATGATAGGTTATGAAAAGGAAGGGTTGTAAAGAGATAGCTTCGAATTCGGGGGTATCAAAACCAAAGCAAAATATCAAAGTAAAAATAAAATAGAAAAACCCCATAATTTATTATACCATACCTGTTCACACTGAAACACTTATCACAATATTCTGTGGATCTATATTAAAAAAAAACCTTGTTAAACTTTGTGACATATATCGATTCTATGGAGGTCAGGTGCGAACGAACACACCATAATTTTATTATACCATATTTATTCAAACTGAAACATAATTATCAAAGTATACTTACGCAGATAGATATGAAAAGTCTTTATTAAAGTTTTTGCTTATTTCCATTCTATGGAGGCCAGGCGCGAACGCAGCCCCCACAATTTTATTATACCATCCCTATTTAAGTTAAACATACTTATCAAAGTATTATTATGTACACCTATATCAAAAACACTTGTAAACGTTTTTTTTTTAATTTTTAAATTTTTTATTTCCATACTTTGTGTATCAAGCGCGAACGCAGACCCCACAATTTTAATGAACCACCGTTCTGCAGGATCAAACATACTCATTCCTGTGTCTCGATGATCTTCTATCATTATATGTAATCAATTTTTTAAAATAGTTAACCGTATAGGAGCTTATTCGTGACCAGACACACACACACATTCAGCTTTATATTATATCATATTTTATATATAAATATATAACTACTATACGAAAGTATAGATTTATGTGTAAACTTTAAGTATTTACTTCAAAAGTGCTCAATACGTAGGTAGAGCTAGTTAGTAATTTATAAAATATATATGGCGATTAAGTTACACTGAACATTCGGCATTTCATCCACTCTAGGACTCCTCAGGCTTATGCGCGAATTCTGTGGTTGTTTATCGTAATCGTATGCGCATAAGCCTGAGGAGTCCCAGAGTGGATGAAACGCCGAATATTCAGTGTAGCTTAATCGCCATATATATTTTATAAATTACTATATATATATATATATATATATATATATATATATATATATATATATATATATATATATATATATATATATATACACACACACACACACAAGTATTCGGCGTAGTAGTTTCAAAGAAAAAGTGTTAAAACGAGCAAAAGTTATAGCCGTTGACTTAGATTAAGTGCTTTATACTAAACTTCTATAACAAACGTTGTATTATGTGGACTAATCTCTATTAATCCGACCTAATCCTAATCATCTCTAACTCTGCATCGAATATCATAGTACTTAATCTGCTGCTACTTATAATACCAAAGGTCTACACAGAATCTCAGTCAGATCGACCCAGTAGCTTCCGAAAAAAAGTGGAAAGGACAGGCAGACAAGCAGACAGACTAAAATGATATATAAATATACATATAATTACAAAAGTAAAGCTTTCTGGATAAGTCAAACTTGTGTGACTGCTAGTGAGATAGATAGATAGATAGATAGATAGATAGATAGATAGTGAGAGAGAGAGTGTGTGTGTGTGTGTGAGAGAGAGAGAGAGAGAAAGAGAGAGAGAGAGATAGAGAGAGAGGTGGGAAGAGTTTACACATGATCATGCTTACCGCCTCCAAAACATTGAGGCCGTGTTTGGATCGAAACTTATGTATAATACGGAAGTAACCATCGAAGTATGCATCACCATACATTTTGTTGTCATTTTGTCTTTATAAAATGATACGAAATAGAAATTAGTGTCCTGGAAAGGCCACAGGGGAGACTACCAAGCAAAAACAGAAAAAAAAATACCTAAACAAACTTCATCCTGAAGCAGCAAAAATTGATTTGAAAATATAGGTTCTTTTTTACCAATTGTCATAAAATTTTAACCCTAGTTTCGTCCCATGGAACCAAAGATATGAGCGATTAAATATTCAATTAGGTTACGAGTATATATATATATATATATACATATATATATATATATATATATATATATATATATATATATATATATATATATATATATATATGCAAAGAGAGACAGACAGGGGGAATGATAGATAGATAGATAGATAGATAGATTAATAGATAGATAGATATACCATCTTTTTTGTGAGTTTTAAATCTCAACGACTATTGATCAGAATTTAACGAATGAAGAATATGAATATATACTTATATATATGGCATAATCACATTGACACACCGGTTCCAATAAGATCACCGAAGTTAAGCAACGATGAGCCTGGCTAGTACCTATGGGCGACCATTTGGGAATTCTAAGGAGAAGTGCGGTGTGATTGTGCAACTCTTGCCACGCAGGCACAATTACAGTGGGTACCACAGTCTGTCAATATGCATATAATTACAAAAAGTAAAGCTTTCTGGATAAGTTAAATAATGAGGTGGGAATGATAGATAGATAGAATATTGTCCTTATATTTGAACCCATCTAGACAATTAAAAGGCCAATCTACTAGATAGAGAAATTAAGTAAACAAGTAAAAATACATAAAGAAAATAGACTTGGAATAACTTCCAATATTTATGAATCCATCGAGAATTTAAATACAGAATTATAGTCAAGATAATTTAAAAATAGAATTATAATGATGAAAATTTAAACACTAAATTATAATGAAGAAAATTTAAACATAGAATTGTAATGAAGAAAATTTAAACACCAAATTATAATGAAGATCATTCTAAAATAGAAATATAATGAAGAAAATTTAAACATTGAATTATAATGTAGAAAATTTGAACATAGAATCTAAATGAAACAAATTTAAACTTAGAACTATAATGAAGGAAATTGAAATATAAACTTTAATGAAGAAAATTTAAACAGAATTATAATGAAGAAAATTGAAACATATAATTATAATGAAGCAAATTTAAACATAGAATTATAATGAAACAAATTGAAACATATAATTATAATGAAGAAAATTTAAACATGGAATTATAATGAAGAAAATTTAAACAAATAATTAAAATGAGGAAAATTCTAACATCGAATTATATTGTACAAAATTAAAACAGAATTATAGTGATAAAAGGTAAAACATAAAAATGTAATGAAGAAAATTTAAACATACGACTTTAATGAAGAAAATTTAAACAGAATTCTAATGAAGAAAATTTAAACATAGAATTATATTAAGGAAAATTTTAACATAGAATTTTAATGAAGAAAATTTAAACATAGAACTATAATGAAGGAAATTTAAATATAAATTTTAATGAAGCAAATTGAAACATAGAATTATAATGAAGAATATTTAAACATGGAATTATATTGAGGAAAATTTTAACATTGAATTTTAATGAAGAAACTAAAAAGATAGAATAATTGTGAAACAAAATTTAAACATGGAATTATAATGAAGAAAATTTAAACATGGAATTATAATGAAGAACATTTAAACATGGAATTATAATGAAGAAAATTTTAAAATGGGATTATAATGAAGAAAAGTTTAACATGGAATTATAATGAAGAAAATTTCAACAAAGAATTATAATAAAGAAAATTTAAATATAGAATTATAATGAAGAAAATTAAAACATAGAATTAAAATGAAGAAAATTTAAACATAGAATTATAAAGAAGAAAATTTAAACATAGAATTATAATGAAGAAAATTTAAACATTGAATTATAATAAAGAAAATTTAAATATAGAATTATAATGAAGAAAAGTTTAACATGGAATAATAATGAAGAAAAGTTTAACATGGAATTATAATGAAGCAAATATAAACATGGAATTATAATTACGATAATATAAACATAGAATTATAATAGAGTAAATTTAAACATGGAATTATAATGAAGAAAATTTTAAAATGGGATTATAATGAAGAAAAGTTAAACATGGAATTATAATGAAGAAAATTCAAACATAGAATTATAATAAAGAAAATTGAAATATAGAATTATAATGAATCAAAATTTAAACAGAATTATAATAAAGAAAATTTAAATATACAAGTATAATGAAGAAAATTTAAACATAAAATTATAATGAAGAAAATTTTAATATAGAATTATAATGAAGAAAATTTAAACATGGAATTATAATGAAGAAAATTTAAATATAGAATTATAATGAAGAAAAGTTTAACATGGAATTGTAATGATTAAAATTTAAACATGGAATTATAATGAAGAAAAAATAAACATGAAATTATAATTAAGAAAATTTAAACATGGAATTATAATGAAGAAAATTTAAATATAGAATTATAATGAATAAAATTTAAACATGGAATATAATAAAGAAAATTAAAACATAGAATTATAATGAAGAAAATTTTAAAATGGAATTATAATGAAGAAAATTTAAACATAGAATTATAATGAATAAAATTTAAACATAGAATTATAATGAATAAAATTTAAACATAGAATTATAATGAATAAAATTTAAACATAGAATTATAATGAAGAAAATTTAAACATGGAATTATAATGAAGAAAATTTAAACATGGAATAATTATGAAGAAAATTTAAGCATAGAATTATAATGAAGAAAATTTAAACATAGAATTATAATGAAGAAAATTTTAAAATGGAATTATAATGAATAAAATTTAAACATAGAATTATAATGAATAAAATTTAAACATGGAATTATAATGAAGAAAATTTAAATATAGAATTATAATGAATAAAATTTAAACATAGAATTATAATGAAGAAAATTTAAACATGGAATTATAATGAATAAAATTTAAACATGGAATTATAATGAAGAAAATTTAAATATAGAATTATAATGAATAAAATTTAAATAGAAAATTATAATGAATAAAATTTAAATATAGAATTATAAT
The DNA here is from genome assembly GCF_053919585.1 of Euprymna scolopes. Classification (NCBI taxonomy): domain Eukaryota; kingdom Metazoa; phylum Mollusca; class Cephalopoda; order Sepiida; family Sepiolidae; genus Euprymna; species Euprymna scolopes. The sequence continues at coordinate 37,571,222 of NC_136512.1, read as the reverse complement.
GAAGAAAATTTAAATATAGAATTATAATGAATAAAATTTAAACATAGAATTATAATGAAGAAAATATAAACATGGAATTATAATGAAGGCAATTTAAACATAGAATTATAATGAATAAAATTTAAACATAGAATTATAATGAAGAAAATTTAAACATAGAATTATAATGAATAAAATTTAAACATAGAATTATAATGAAGAAAATTTAAACAAATAATTAAAATGAGGAAAATTCTAACATCGAATTATATTGTACAAAATTAAAACAGAATTATAGTGATAAAAGGTAAAACATAAAAATGTAATGAAGAAAATTTAAACATACGACTTTAATGAAGAAAATTTAAACATGGAATTATAATGAAGAACATTTAAACATGGAATTATAATGAAGAAAATTTTAAAATGGGATTATAATGAAGAAAAGTTTAACATGGAATTATAATGAAGAAAATTTCAACAAAGAATTATAATAAAGAAAATTTAAATATAGAATTATAATGAAGAAAATTAAAACATAGAATTAAAATGAAGAAAATTTAAACATAGAATTATAAAGAAGAAAATTTAAACATAGAATTATAATGAAGAAAATTTAAACATTGAATTATAATAAAGAAAATTTAAATATAGAATTATAATGAAGAAAAGTTTAACATGGAATAATAATGAAGAAAACTTAAACATGGAATTATAATGAAGCAAATATAAACATGGAATTATAATTACGATAATATAAACATAGAATTATAATGAAGTAAATTTAAACATGGAATTATAATGAAGAAAATTTTAAAATGGGATTATAATGAAGAAAAGTTGAACATGGAATTATAATAAAGAAAATTCAAACATAGAATTATAATAAAGAAAATTTAAATATAGAATTATAATGAATCAAAATTTAAACAGAATTATAATAAAGAAAATTTAAATATACAAGTATAATGAAGAAAATTTAAACATAAAATTATAATGAAGAAAATTTTAATATAGAATTATAATGAAGAAAATTTAAACATGGAATTATAATGAAGAAAATTTAAATATAGAATTATAATGAAGAAAAGTTTAACATGGAATTGTAATGATTAAAATTTAAACATGGAATTATAATGAAGAAAATATAAACATGAAATTATAATTAAGAAAATTTAAACATGGAATTATAATGAAGAAAATTTAAATATAGAATTATAATGAATAAAATTTAAACATGGAATATAATAAAGAAAATTAAAACATAGAATTATAATGAAGAAAATTTTAAAATGGAATTATAATGAAGAAAATTTAAACATAGAATTATAATGAATAAAATTTAAACATAGAATTATAATGAATAAAATTTAAACATAGAATTATAATGAATAAAATTTAAACATAGAATTATAATGAAGAAAATTTAAACATGGAATTATAATGAAGAAAATTTAAACATGGAATAATTATGAAGAAAATTTAAACATAGAATTATAATGAAGAAAATTTAAACATAGAATTATAATGAAGAAAATTTTAAAATGGAATTATAATGAATAAAATTTAAACATAGAATTATAATGAATAAAATTTAAACATGGAATTATAATGAAGAAAATTTAAATATAGAATTATAATGAATAAAATTTAAACATAGAATTATAATGAAGAAAATTTAAACATGGAATTATAATGAATAAAATTTAAACATGGAATTATAATGAAGAAAATTTAAATATAGAATTATAATGAATAAAATTTAAATAGAAAATTATAATGAATAAAATTTAAATATAGAATTATAATGAAGAAAATTTAAATATAGAATTATAATGAATAAAATTTAAACATAGAATTATAATGAAGAAAATATAAACATGGAATTATAATGAAGGCAATTTAAACATAGAATTATAATGAATAAAATTTAAACATAGAATTATAATGAAGAAAATTTAAACATAGAATTATAATGAATAAAATTTAAACATAGAATTATAATGAAGAAAATTTAAACATGGAATTATAATGAATAAAATTTTAACATGGAATTATAATGAAGAAAATTTAAATATAGAATTATAATGAATAAAATTTAAACATAGAATTATAATGAATAAAATTTAAACATGGAATTATAATGAAGAAAATTTAAATATAGAATTATAATGAAGAAAATTTAAACATAGAATTATAATGAAGAAAATTTAAACATGGAATTATAATGAAGAAAATTTAAACATAGAATTATAATGAATAAAATTTAAACATGGAATTATAATGATGACAATTTTAAAATGGGATTATAATGAAGAAAAGTTAGACATGGAATTATAATGAAGAAAATTTAAACATAGAATTATAATAATGAAAATTTAAATATAAAATTATAATAAAGAAAATTTTAACAGAAAATTATAATGAAGAAAATTTAAACATAGAATTATTATGAAGAAAATTTAAACATGGAATTATAATGTAGAAAATATAAACATGGAATTATAATGAAGAAAATTTAAACATAGAATTATAATGAATAAAATTTAAACATGGAATTATAATGAAGAAAATATAAACATGGAATTATAATGAAGAAAATATAAACATAGAATTATAATGAAGAAAATTTAAACATGGAATTATAATGAAGAAAATTTAAACATGGAATTATAATGAAGAAAATATAAACATAGAATTATAATTAAGAAAATTTAAACATAGAATTATAATGTAGAAAATATAAACATGGAATTATAATGAAGAAAATATAAACATAGAATTATAATGAAGAAAATTTTAACATAGAATTATAATGAATAAAATTTAAACATGGAATTATAATGAAGAAAATATAAACATGGAATTATAATTTAGAAAATTTAAACATAGAATTATAATAAAGAAAATTTAAACATGGAATTATAATGAAGAAAATTTTAAAATGGGATTATAATGAAGAAAAGTTAAACATGGAATTATAATGAAGAAAATTTAAACATAGAATTATAATAAAGAAAATTTAAATATAGAAGTATAATGAAGAAAATTTAAACATAATATTATAATGAAGAAAATTTAAACATAGAATTATAATGAAGAAAATTTAAACATGGAATTATAATGAAGAACAGTTAACTATAGAATTATAATGAAGAAAAGTTAAATATAGAATTATAATGAAGAAAATTTAAACATGGAATTATAATGAATAAAATTTAAACATGGAATTATAATGAAGAAAATATAAACATAGAATTAAAATGAAGAAAATTTAAACATAGAATTATAATGAAGAAAATTTAAACATAGAATTATAATGAATAACATTTAAACATGGAATTATAATGAAGAAAATTTAAACATAGAATTATAATGACGAAAATTTTAAAATGGACTTATAATGACTAAAATTTTAACATGGAATTATAATAAAGAAAATTTACACATGGAATTAAAATAAATAAAATTTAAAAATGGCATTATAATGAATACAATTAAAACATAGAATGATAATGAAGAAAATTAAAACAGAATTTTAATGAAGAACATTTTAACATCGGATTATAATGAATGCAATTAAAAATGGCATTATAATGAAGAAAATTTAAACATGGAATTATAATTAAGAAAATTTTTAAATGGGATTATAATTTAGAACAGTTAAACATGGAATTATAATGAAGAAAATTTAAACATAGAATTATAAGGAAGAAAATTTAAACATAGAATTATAATGAAGAAAATTTCAACATAGAATTATAATGAAGAAAATTTAAACATAGAATTATAATGAAGAAAATTTCAACATAGAATTATAATGAAGAAAATTTAAACATGGAATTATAATGAAGAAAATTTAAACATGGAATTATAATGAAGAAAACTTAAATATAGAATAATAATGAAGAAAATTTAAATATAGAATTATAATGAAGAAAATATAAACATGGAATTATAATTAAGAAAATTTAAACATGGAATTATAATGAAGAAAATTTAAATATAGAATAATAATGAAGAAAATTTAAACATGGAATTATAATGAAGAAAACTTAAATATAGAAAAATAATGAAGAAAATTTAAATATAGAATTATAATGAAGAAAATATAAACATGAAATTATAATTAAGAAAATTTAAACATGGAATTATAATGAAGAAAATTTAAACATGGAATTATAATTAGGAAAATTTAAACATGGAATTATAATGAAGAAAATTTAAACATGGAATTATAATGAAGAAAATATAAACTTGAAATTATAATGAAGAAAATATAAACATGAAATTATAATGAAGAAAATATAAACATGGAATTATAATGAAGAAAATTTAAACATAAAATTATAATGAAGAAAATTTAAACATAGAATAATAATGAAGAAAATATAAACTTGAAATTATAATGAAGAAAATATAAACATGAAATTATAATGAAGAAAATATAAACATGAAATTATAATGAAGAAAATTTAAACATGAAATTATAATGAAGAAAACTAAACATGAAATTATAATGAAGAAAATATAAACATGGAATTATAATGAAGAAAATTTAAACATGAAATTATAATGAAGAAAATATAAACATGAAATTATAATGAAGAAAATTTAAACATGAAATTATAATGAAGAAAATTTAAACATGAAATTATAATTAAGAAAATATAAACATGGAATTATAATGAAGAAAATATAAACATGGAATTATAATGAAGAAAATATAAACATGAAATTATAATTAAGAAAATATAAACATGAAATTATAATGAAGAAAATTTAAACATGAAATTATAATTAAGAAAATATAAACATGAAATTATAATGAAGAAAATTTAAACATGGAATTATAATGAAGAAAATTTAAACATGAAATTATAATGAAAATAATTTTAAAATGGGATTATAATGAAGAAAATATAAACATGAAATTATAATGAAGAAAATATAAACATGGAATTATAATTAAGAAAATATAAACATGGAATTATAATGAAGAAAATATAAACATGAAATTATAATTAAGAAAATATAAACATGGAATTATAATGAAGAAAATATAAACATGAAATTATAATGAAGAAAATATAAACATGAAATTATAATGAAGAAAATATAAACATGAAATTATAATTAAGAAAATATAAACATGAAATTATAATGAAGAAAATATAAACATGGAATTATAATGAAGAAAATTTAAACATGAAATTATAATGAAGAAAATTTTAAAATGGGATTATAATGAAGAAAATATAAACATGAAATTATAATGAAGAAAATATAAACATGAAATTATAATGAAGAAAATATAAACATGAAATTATAATTAAGAAAATATAAACATGAAATTATAATGAAGAAAATATAAACATGAAATTATAATGAAGAAAATATAAACATGAAATTATAATGAAGAAAATATAAACATGAAATTATAATGAAGAAAATTTAAACATGAAATTATAATGAAGAAAATTTTAAAATGGGATTATAATGAAGAAAATATAAACATGAAATTATAATGAAGAAAATATAAACATGAAATTATAATGAAGAAAATATAAACATGTAATTATAATTAAGAAAATATAAACATGAAATTATAATGAAGAAAATATAAACATGAAATTATAATGAAGAAAATATAAACATGAAATTATAATGAAGAAAATATAAACATGAAATTATACTTAAGAAAATATAAACATGAAATTATAATGAAGAAAATATAAACATGGAATTATAATGAAGAAAATTTAAACATGGAATTATAATTAAGAAAATATAAACATGGAATTATAATGAAGAAAATTTAAACATGAAATTATAATGAAGAAAATATAAACATGAAATTATAATGAAGAAAATATAAACATGAAATTATAATTAAGAAAATATAAACATGGATATATAATGAAGAAAATATAAACATGAAATTATAATGAAGAAAATATAAACATGAAATTATAATGAAGAAAATATAAACATGAAATTATAATGAAGAAAATATAAACATGAAATTATAATGAAGAAAATATAAACATGGAATTATAATGAAGAAAATTTAAACATGAAATTATAATGAAGAAAATTTTAAAATGGGATTATAATGAAGAAAATATAAACATGAAATTATAATGAAGAAAATATAAACATGAAATTATAATGAAGAAAATATAAACATTGAAATATAATTAAGAAAATATAAACATGGAATTATAATGAAGAAAATTTAAACATGAAATTATAATGAAGTAAATTTTTAAATTGGATTATAATGAAGAAAATATAAACATGGAAATATAATTAAGAAAATATAAACATAGAATTATAATGAAGAAAATTTAAACATGAAATTATAATGAAGAAAATTTTTAAATTGGATTATAATGAAGAAAATATAAACATGAAATTATAATGAAGAAAATATAAACATGACATTATAATGAAGAAAATTTAAACATGAAATTATAATGAAGAAAATTTTAAAATGGGATTATAATGAAGAAAATATAAACATGAAATTATAATGAAGAAAATATAAACATGAAATTATAATGAAGAAAATATAAACATGAAATTATAATGAAGAAAATATAAACATGAAATTATAATTAAGAAAATATAAACATGAAATTATAATGAAGAAAATATAAACATGGAATTATAATGAAGAAAATTTAAACATGAAATTATAATGAAGAAAATTTTAAAATGGGATTATAATGAAGAAAATATAAACATGAAATTATAATGAAGAAAATATAAACATGAAATTATAATGAAGAAAATTTAAACATGAAATTATAATGAAGAAAATTTTAAAATGGGATTATAATGAAGAAAATATAAACATGAAATAATAATGAAGAAAATTTAAACATGAAATTATAATGAAGAAAATATAAACATGAAATTATAATGAAGAGAATATAAACATGGAATTATAATTAAGAAAATATAAACATGGAATTATAATGAAGAAAATTTAAACATGAAATTATAATGAAGAAAATTTTAAAATGGGATTATAATGAAGAAAATATAAACATGAAATTATAATGAAGAAAATATAAACATGAAATTATAATGAAGAAAATATAAACATGAAATTATAATGAAGAAAATTTTAAAATGGGAGTATAATGAAGAAAATATAAACATGAAATTATAATGAAGAAAATATAAACATGAAATTATAATTAAGAAAATTTAAACATGAAATTATAATGAAGAAAATTTAAACATGAAATTATAATGAAGAAAATTTTAAAATGGGATTATAATGAAGAAAATATAAACATGAAATTATAATGAAGAAAATATAAACATGAAATTATAATGAAGAAAATATAAACATGGAATTATAATTAAGAAAATATAAACATGGACTTATAATGAAGAAAATTTAAACATGAAATTATAATGAAGAAAATTTTAAAATGGGATTATAATGAAGAAAATATAAACATGAAATTATAATGAAGAAAATATAAACATGAAATTATAATGAAGAAAATATAAACATGGAATTATAATTAAGCAAATATAAACATGGAATTATAATGAAGAAAATTTAAACATGGAATTATAATGAAGAACATTTAAACATGGAATTATAATGAAGAAAATTTTAAAATGGGATTATAATGAAGACAAGTTTAACATGGAATTATAATGAAGAAAATTTCAACAAAGAATTATAATAAAGAAAATTTAAATATAGAATTATAATGAAGAAAATTAAAACATAGAATTAAAATGAAGAAAATTTAAACATAGAATTATAAAGAAGAAAATTTAAACATAGAATTATAATGAAGAAAATTTAAACATTGAATTATAATAAAGAAAATTTAAATATAGAATTATAATGAAGAAAAGTTTAACATGGAATAATAATGAAGAAAACTTAAACATGGAATTATAATGAAGCAAATATAAACATGGAATTATAATTACGATAATATAAACATAGAATTATAATAGAGTAAATTTAAACATGGAATTATAATGAAGAAAATTTTAAAATGGGATTATAATGAAGAAAAGTTAAACATGGAATTATAATGAAGAAAATTCAAACATAGAATTATAATAAAGAAAATTTAAATATAGAATTATAATGAATCAAAATTTAAACAGAATTATAATAAAGAAAATTTAAATATACAAGTATAATGAAGAAAATTTAAACATAAAATTATAATGAAGAAAATTTTAATATAGAATTATAATGAAGAAAATTTAAACATGGAATTATAATGAAGAAAATTTAAATATAGAATTATAATGAAGAAAAGTTTAACATGGAATTGTAATGATTAAAATTTAAACATGGAATTATAATGAAGAAAATATAAACATGAAATTATAATTAAGAAAATTTAAACATGGAATTATAATGAAGAAAATTTAAATATAGAATTATAATGAATAAAATTTAAACATGGAATATAATAAAGAAAATTAAAACATAGAATTATAATGAAGAAAATTTTAAAATGGAATTATAATGAAGAAAATTTAAACATAGAATTATAATGAATAAAATTTAAACATAGAATTATAATGAATAAAATTTAAACATAGAATTATAATGAATAAAATTTAAACATAGAATTATAATGAAGAAAATTTAAACATGGAATTATAATGAAGAAAATTTAAACATGGAATAATTATGAAGAAAATTTAAGCATAGAATTATAATGAAGAAAATTTAAACATAGAATTATAATGAAGAAAATTTTAAAATGGAATTATAATGAATAAAATTTAAACATAGAATTATAATGAATAAAATTTAAACATGGAATTATAATGAAGAAAATTTAAATATAGAATTATAATGAATAAAATTTAAACATAGAATTATAATGAAGAAAATTTAAACATGGAATTATAATGAATAAAATTTAAACATGGAATTATAATGAAGAAAATTTAAATATAGAATTATAATGAATAAAATTTAAATAGAAAATTATAATGAATAAAATTTAAATATAGAATTATAATGAAGAAAATTTAAATATAGAATTATAATGAATAAAATTTAAACATAGAATTATAATGAAGAAAATATAAACATGGAATTATAATGAAGGCAATTTAAACATAGAATTATAATGAATAAAATTTAAACATAGAATTATAATGAAGAAAATTTAAACATAGAATTATAATGAATAAAATTTAAACATAGAATTATAATGAAGAAAATTTAAACAAATAATTAAAATGAGGAAAATTCTAACATCGAATTATATTGTACAAAATTAAAACAGAATTATAGTGATAAAAGGTAAAACATAAAAATGTAATGAAGAAAATTTAAACATACGACTTTAATGAAGAAAATTTAAACATGGAATTATAATGAAGAACATTTAAACATGGAATTATAATGAAGAAAATTTTAAAATGGGATTATAATGAAGAAAAGTTTAACATGGAATTATAATGAAGAAAATTTCAACAAAGAATTATAATAAAGAAAATTTAAATATAGAATTATAATGAAGAAAATTAAAACATAGAATTAAAATGAAGACAATTTAAACATAGAATTATAAAGAAGAAAATTTAAACATAGAATTATAATGAAGAAAATTTAAACATTGAATTATAATAAAGAAAATTTAAATATAGAATTATAATGAAGAAAAGTTTAACATGGAATAATAATGAAGAAAACTTAAACATGGAATTATAATGAAGCAAATATAAACATGGAATTATAATTACGATAATATAAACATAGAATTATAATGAAGTAAATTTAAACATGGAATTATAATGAAGAAAATTTTAAAATGGGATTATAATGAAGAAAAGTTAAACATGGAATTATAATGAAGAAAATTCAAACATAGAATTATAATAAAGAAAATTTAAATATAGAATTATAATGAATCAAAATTTAAACAGAATTATAATAAAGAAAATTTAAATATACAAGTATAATGAAGAAAATTTAAACATAAAATTATAATGAAGAAAATTTTAATATAGAATTATAATGAAGAAAATTTAAACATGGAATTATAATGAAGAAAATTTAAATATAGAATTATAATGAAGAAAAGTTTAACATGGAATTGTAATGATTAAAATTTAAACATGGAATTATAATGAAGAAAATATAAACATGAAATTATAATTAAGAAAATTTAAACATGGAATTATAATGAAGAAAATTTAAATATAGAATTATAATGAATAAAATTTAAACATGGAATATAATAAAGAAAATTAAAACATAGAATTATAATGAAGAAAATTTTAAAATGGAATTATAATGAAGAAAATTTAAACATAGAATTATAATGAATAAAATTTAAACATAGAATTATAATGAATAAAATTTAAACATAGAATTATAATGAATAAAATTTAAACATAGAATTATAATGAATAAAATTTAAACATGGAATTATAATGAAGAAAATTTAAACATGGAATAATTATGAAGAAAATTTAAACATAGAATTATAATGAAGAAAATTTAAACATAGAATTATAATGAAGAAAATTTTAAAATGGAATTATAATGAATAAAATTTTAACATAGAATTATAATGAATAAAATTTAAACATGGAATTATAATGAAGAAAATTTAAATATAGAATTATAATGAATAAAATTTAAACATAGAATTATAATGAAGAAAATTTAAGCATGGAATTATAATGAATAAAATTTAAACATGGAATTATAATGAAGAAAATTTAAATATAGAATTATAATGAATAAAATTTAAATAGAAAATTATAATGAATAAAATTTAAATATAGAATTATAATGAAGAAAATTTAAATATAGAATTATAATGAATAAAATTTAAACATAGAATTATAATGAAGAAAATATAAACATGGAATTATAATGAAGGCAATTTAAACATAGAATTATAATGAATAAAATTTAAACATAGAATTATAATGAAGAAAATTTAAACATAGAATTATAATGAATAAAATTTAAACATAGAATTATAATGAATAAAATTTAAACATGGAATTATAATGAAGAAAATTTAAATATAGAATTATAATGAAGAAAATTTAAACATAGAATTATAATGAAGAAAATTTAAACATGGAATTATAATGAAGAAAATTTAAACATAGAATTATAATGAATAAAATTTAAACATGGAATTATAATGATGACGATTTTAAAATGGGATTATAATGAAGAAAAGTTAGACATGGAATTATAATGAAGAAAATTTAAACATAGAATTATAATAATGAAAATTTAAATATAAAATTATAATAAAGAAAATTTTAACAGAAAATTATAATGAAGAAAATTTAAACATAGAATTATAATGAAGAAAATTTAAACATGGAATTATAATGTAGAAAATATAAACATGGAATTATAATGAAGAAAATTTAAACATAGAATTATAATGAATAAAATTTAAACATGGAATTATAATGAAGAAAATATAAACATGGAATTATAATGAAGAAAATATAAACATAGAATTATAATGAAGAAAATTTAAACATGGAATTATAATGAAGAAAATTTAAACATGGAATTATAATGAAGAAAATATAAACATAGAATTATAATTAAGAAAATTTAAACATAGAATTATAATGTAGAAAATATAAACATGGAATTATAATGAAGAAAATATAAACATAGAATTATAATGAAGAAAATTTTAACATAGAATTATAATGAATAAAATTTAAACATGGAATTATAATGAAGAAAATATAAACATGGAATTATAATTTAGAAAATTTAAACATAGAATTATAATAAAGAAAATTTAAACATGGAATTATAATGAAGAAAATTTTAAAATGGGATTATAATGAAGAAAAGTTAAACATGGAATTATAATGAAGAAAATTTAAACATAGAATTATAATAAAGAAAATTTAAATATAGAAGTATAATGAAGAAAATTTAAACATAATATTATAATGAAGAAAATTTAAACATAGAATTATAATGAAGAAAATTTAAACATGGAATTATAATGAAGAACAGTTAACTATAGAATTATAATGAAGAAAAGTTAAATATAGAATTATAATGAAGAAAATTTAAACATGGAATTATAATTAAGAAAATTTAAACATGGAATTATAATGAAGAAAATTTAAATATAGAATAATAATGAAGAAAATTTAAACATGGAATTATAATGAAGAAAACTTAAATATAGAATAATAATGAAGAAAATTTAAATATAGAATTATAATGAAGAAAATATAAACATGAAATTATAATTAAGAAAATTTAAACATGGAATTATAATGAAGAAAATTTAAACATGGAATTATAATTAGGAAAATTTAAACATGGAATTATAATGATGAAAATTTAAACATGGAATTATAATGAAGAAAATATAAACTTGAAATTATAATGAAGAAAATATAAACATGAAATTATAATGAAGAAAATATAAACATGGAATTATAATGAAGAAAATTTAAACATAAAATTATAATGAAGAAAATTTAAACATAGAATAATAATGAAGAAAATATAAACTTGAAATTATAATGAAGAAAATATAAACATGAAATTATAATGAAGAAAATATAAACATGAAATTATAATGAAGAAAATATAAACATGAAATTATAATGAAGAAAACTAAACATGAAATTATAATGAAGAAAATATAAACATGGAATTATAATGAAGAAAATTTAAACATGAAATTATAATGAAGAAAATATAAACATGAAATTATAATGAAGAAAATTTAAACATGAAATTATAATGAAGAAAATTTAAACATGAAATTATAATTAAGAAAATATAAACATGGAATTATAATGAAGAAAATATAAACATGGAATTATAATGAAGAAAATATAAACATGAAATTATAATTAAGAAAATATAAACATGAAATTATAATGAAGAAAATTTAAACATGAAATTATAATTAAGAAAATATAAACATGAAATTATAATGAAGAAAATTTAAACATGGAATTATAATGAAGAAAATTTAAACATGAAATTATAATGAAAATAATTTTAAAATGGGATTATAATGAAGAAAATATAAACATGAAATTATAATGAAAAAATATAAACATGGAATTATAATTAAGAAAATATAAACATGGAATTATAATGAAGAAAATATAAACATGAAATTATAATTAAGAAAATATAAACATGGAATTATAATGAAGAAAATATAAACATGAAATTATAATGAAGAAAATATAAACATGAAATTATAATGAAGAAAATATAAACATGATATTATAATTAAGAAAATATAAACATGAAATTATAATGAAGAAAATATAAACATGGAATTATAATGAAGAAAATTTAAACATGAAATTATAATGAAGAAAATTTTAAAATGGGATTATAATGAAGAAAATATAAACATGAAATTATAATGAAGAAAATATAAACATGAAATTATAATGAAGAAAATATAAACATGAAATTATAATTAAGAAAATATAAACATGAAATTATAATGAAGAAAATATAAACATGAAATTATAATGAAGAAAATATAAACATGAAATTATAATGAAGAAAATATAAACATGAAATTATAATGAAGAAAATTTAAACATGAAATTATAATGAAGAAAATTTTAAAATGGGATTATAATGAAGAAAATATAAACATGAAATTATAATGAAGAAAATATAAACATGAAATTATAATGAAGAAAATATAAACATGTAATTATAATTAAGAAAATATAAACATGAAATTATAATGAAGAAAATATAAACATGAAATTATAATGAAGAAAATATAAACATGAAATTATAATGAAGAAAATATAAACATGAAATTATAATTAAGAAAATATAAACATGAAATTATAATGAAGAAAATATAAACATGGAATTATAATGAAGAAAATTTAAACATGGAATTATAATTAAGAAAATATAAACATGGAATTATAATGAAGAAAATTTAAACATGAAATTATAATGAAGAAAATATAAACATGAAATTATAATGAAGAAAATATAAACATGAAATTATAATTAAGAAAATATAAACATGGATATATAATGAAGAAAATATAAACATGAAATTATAATGAAGAAAATATAAACATGAAATTATAATGAAGAAAATATAAACATGAAATTATAATGAAGAAAATATAAACATGAAATTATAATGAAGAAAATATAAACATGGAATTATAATGAAGAAAATTTAAACATGAAATTATAATGAAGAAAATTTTAAAATGGGATTATAATGAAGAAAATATAAACATGAAATTATAATGAAGAAAATATTAACATGAAATTATAATGAAGAAAATATAAACATGGAAATATAATTAAGAAAATATAAACATGGAATTATAATGAAGAAAATTTAAACATGAAATTATAATGAAGTAAATTTTTAAATTGGATTATAATGAAGAAAATATAAACATGGAAATATAATTAAGAAAATATAAACATAGAATTATAATGAAGAAAATTTAAACATGAAATTATAATGAAGAAAATTTTTAAATTGGATTATAATGAAGAAAATATAAACATGAAATTATAATGAAGAAAATATAAACATGACATTATAATGAAGAAAATTTAAACATGAAATTATAATGAAGAAAATTTTAAAATGGGATTATAATGAAGAAAATATAAACATGAAATTATAATGAAGAAAATATAAACATGAAATTATAATGAAGAAAATATAAACATGAAATTATAATGAAGAAAATATAAACATGAAATTATAATTAAGAAAATATAAACATGAAATTATAATGAAGAAAATATAAACATGGAATTATAATGAAGAAAATTTAAACATGAAATTATAATGAAGAAAATTTTAAAATGGGATTATAATGAAGAAAATATAAACATGAAATTATAATGAAGAAAATATAAACATGAAATTATAATGAAGAAAATTTAAACATGAAATTATAATGAAGAAAATTTTAAAATGGGATTATAATGAAGAAAATATAAACATGAAATAATAATGAAGAAAATTTAAACATGAAATTATAATGAAGAAAATATAAACATGAAATTATAATGAAGAGAATATAAACATGGAATTATAATTAAGAAAATATAAACATGGAATTATAATGAAGAAAATTTAAACATGAAATTATAATGAAGAAAATTTTAAAATGGGATTATAATGAAGAAAATATAAACATGAAATTATAATGAAGAAAATATAAACATGAAATTATAATGAAGAAAATATAAACATGAAATTATAATGAAGAAAATTTTAAAATGGGAGTATAATGAAGAAAATATAAACATGAAATTATAATGAAGAAAATATAAACATGAAATTATAATTAAGAAAATTTAAACATGAAATTATAATGAAGAAAATTTAAACATGAAATTATAATGAAGAAAATTTTTAAATGGGATTATAATGAAGAAAATATAAACATGAAATTATAATGAAGAAAATATAAACATGAAATTATAATGAAGAAAATATAAACATGGAATTATAATTAAGAAAATATAAACATGGACTTATAATGAAGAAAATTTAAACATGAAATTATAATGAAGAAAATTTTAAAATGGGATTATAATGAAGAAAATATAAACATGAAATTATAATGAAGAAAATATAAACATGAAATTATAATGAAGAAAATATAAACATGGAATTATAATTAAGCAAATATAAACATGAAATTATAATGAAGAAAATTTAAACATGAAATTATAATGAAGAAAATTTTAAAATGGGATTATAATGAAGAAAATATAAACATGAAATTATAATGAAGAAAATATAAACATGAAATTATAATGAAGAAAATTTAAACATGAAATTATAATGAAGAAAATTTTAAAATGGGATTATAATGAAGAAAATATTAACATGAAATTATAATGAAGAAAATATAAACATGAAATTATAATGAAGAAAATATAAACATGAAATTATAATTAAGAAAATTTAAACATGAAATTATAATGAAGAAAATTTAAACATGAAATTATAATGAAGAAAATTTTAAAATGGGATTATAATGAAGAAAATATAAACATGAAATTATAATGAAGAAAATATAAACATGAAATTATAATGAAGAAAATATAAACATGGAATTATAATTAAGAAAATTTAAACATGGAATTATAATGAAGAAAATTTTAACATGAAATTATAATGAAGAAAATTTTAAAATGGGATTATAATGAAGAAAATATAAACATGAAATTATAATGAAGAAAATATAAACATGAAGTTATAATGAAGAAAATATAAACAGGGAATTATAATTAAGAAAATATAAACATGGAATTATAATGAAGAAAATTTAAACATGAAATTATAATGAAGAAAATTTTAAAATGGGATTATAATGAAGAAAATATAAACATGAAATTATAATGAAGAAAATATAAACATGAAATTATAATGAAGAAAATTTAAACATGAAATGATAATGAAGAAAATTTTAAAATGGGATTATAATGAAGAAAATATAAACATGAAATTATAATGAAGAAAATATAAACATGAAATTATAATGAAGAAAATATAAACATGAAATTATAATGAAGAAAATATAAACATGAAATTATAATGAAGAAAATATAAACATGAAATTATAATGAAGAAAATATAAACATGGAATTATAATGAATAAAATTTAAACATGAATTATAATGAAGAAAATTTTAAAATCGGATTATAATGAAGAAAATATAAACATGAAATTATAATTAAGAAAATATAAACATGAAATTATAATGAAGAAAATTTAAACATGAAATTATAATGAAGAAAATTTTAAAATGGGATTATAATGAAGAAAATATAAACATGAAATTATAATGAAGAAAATATAAACATGAAATTATAATGAAGAAAATATAAACATGAAATTATAATTAAGAAAATATAAACATGAAATTATAATGAAGAAAATATAAACATGAAATTATAATGAAGAAAATATAAACATGAAATTATAATGAAGAAAATATAAACATGAAATTATAATGAAGAAAATATAAACATGAAATTATAATGAAGAAAATATAAACATGAAATTATAATGAAGAAAATATAAACATGAAATTATAATGAAGAAAATATAAACATGAAATTATAATGAAGAAAATATAAACATGAAATTATAATGAAGAAAAATATAAACATGAAATTATAATGAAGAAAATATAAACATGAAATTATAATTAAGAAAATATAAACATGAAATTATAATGAAGAAAATATAAACATGAAATTATAATGAAGAAAATATAAACATGAAATTATAATGAAGAAAATATAAACATGAAATTATAATGAAGAAAATATAAACATGAAATTATAATGAAGAAAATATAAACATGAAATTATAATGAAGAAAATATAAACATGGAATTATAATTAAGTAAATTTAAACATGAAATTATAATGAAGAAAATATAAACATGAATTTATAATGAAGAAAATATAAACATGGAATTATAATTAAGAAAATATAAACATGAAATTATAATGAAGAAAATATAAACATGGAATTATAATGAAGAAAATATAGACATAGAATTATAATGAAGAAAATATAAACATGAAATTATAATTAAGAAAATTTAAACATGGAATTATAATTAAGAAAATTTAAACATGGAATTATAATGAAGAAAATTTAAACATGGAATTATAATGAAGAAAATTTTAAAATGGGATTATAATTAAGAAAAGTTAAACATGGAATTATAATGAAGAAAATTTAAACATAGAATTATAAAAAAGAAAATTTAAATATAGAATTATAATGAAGAAAAGTTAAACATGGAATTATAATGAAGAAAATTTTAAAATGGGATTATAATTAAGAAAATTTAAACATAGAATTATAATGAAGAACATTTAAACATGGAATTATATTGAGGAAAATTTTAACATTGAATTTTAATGAAGAAACTAAAAAGATAGAATAATTGTGAAAAAAATTTAAACATGGAATTATAATGAAGAAAATTTAAACATGGAATTATAATGAAGAAAATTTAAACATGGAATTATAATGAAGAAAATTTTTAAATGGGATTATAATGAAGAAAAGTTAAACATGGAATTATAATGAAGAAAATTTCAACATAGAATTATAATAAAGAAAATTTAAATATAGAATTATAATGAAGAAAATTTAAACATTAAATTATAATGAAGGACATTTAAACATAGAATTGCAATAAAGAAAATTTGAACATGGAATTATAATGAATGAAATTTAAACATGGAATTATAATGAAGAAAATGTAAATATAGAATTATAATGAAGAAAATTTAAACATTGAATTATAATGAATAAAATTTAAACATGGAATTATAATGAAGAAAATTTTTAAATGGGATTATAATGACGAAAAGTTAAACATGGAATTATAATGAAGAAAATTTAAACATAGAATTATAATGAAGAACATTTAAACATAGAATTATAATGAGAAAAATTTACACATAGAATTATAATGACGAAAATTTAAAAATGGACTTATAATGACTAAAATTTTAACATGGAATTATAATAAAGAAAATTTAACCATGGAATTATAATAAATAAAATTTAAAAATGGAATTATCATGAATATAATAAAAACATAGAATTATAATGAAGAAAATGAACAAAGAATTTTAATGAAGAACAGTTTAACATTGGATTATAATGAATGCAATTAAAACATGGCATTATAATGAAGAAAATTTAAACATGGTATTATAATGAAGAAAATTTAAACATAGAACTATAAGGAAGGATAATTACACATGGATTTATAATGAAGACAGTTTAAACAGAATTATCATGAAGAAAATTGAACAGTCAACGTAGAATTATAATGAAGAAAATTTAAACAGTGAATTATCAGGAAGACAATTTAAAGATGGGTTGTAATGAAGAAAATTTAAAAATGGAATTATAATAAAGAAAATTTAAACATGGAATTATAATGAAGCCAATTTAAACATAGAATTATAATGACGAAAATTTAAACATTAAATCATAATTAAGAGAATTAAACCAAAGAATTATAATGAAGACAATTTAAACAAAGAATAAAAATGAAGAAAAGTTTAACATGGAATTATGATGAAGAAACTTTAAACATGGAATTTTAATTAGGAAAATTTAAACATAGAATTATAATCAAGAACATTTAAACATGGAATTATATTGAGGAAAATTTTAACATTGAATTTTAATGAAGAAACTAAAAAGATAGAATAATTGTGAAAAAAATTTACACATGGAATTATAATGAAGAAAATTTAAACATGGAATTATAATGAAGAAAATTTAAACATGGAATTATAATAAAGAAAATTTTTAAATGGGATTATAATGAAGAAAAGTTAAACATGGAATTATAATGAAGAAAATTTCAACATAGAATTATAATAAAGAAAATTTAAATATAGAATTATAATGAAGAAAAGTTAAACATTAAATTATAATGAAGGAGATTTAAACATAGAATTGCAATAAAGAAAATTTAAACATGGAATTATAATGAAGAAAATTTAAATATAGAATTATAATGAAGAAAATTTTAACATTGAATTATAATGAATAAAATTTAAACATGGAATTATAATTAAGAAAATTTTTAAATGGGATTATAATGACGAAAATTTTAACATGAAATTATAATGAAGAAATTTTAAACATAGAATTATAATAAAGAAAATTTAAATATAGAATTATAATGAAGAAAATTTAAACATAAAATTATAATGAAGGAAATTTATACATAGAATTATAATGAAGAAAATTTAAACATGGAATTATAATGAAGGAAATTTAAACATGGAATTATAATGAAGAAAATATAAACATAGAATTATAATGAAGAAAATTTAAACCTAGAATTATAATGAAAGAATTTAAACATAGAATTATAATGAAGAAAAGTTAAACATGAAATTATAATGAAGAAAATTTAAAAATGGACTTGTAATGACGAAAATGTTTACATTGAATTATAATAAATAAAATTTAAACATGGAATTATAATGAATACAATTAAAACATAGAATTATAATGAAGAAAATTAAAACAGAATTATAATGAAGAACATTTTAACATCGGATTATAATGAATACAATTTAAACATGGAATTATAATGAAGAAAATTTAAACATGGAATTATAATGAAGAAATTTAAACATAGAACTATAATGAAGGAAAATTACACATGGAATTATAATGAAGAAAGTTTAAACAGAATTATCATTAAGAAAATTAAACAGTCAACGTAGAATTATAATGAAGAAAATTTAAACATGGAATTATAATGAAGAAAATTTAAACAGAATCGTAATGAATAAAATTTTAACCTCAAATTATAATGAAGAAAATTTAAACATAGAATTATAATGACGAAAATTTAAACATTAAATCATAATTAAGAGAATGAAACCGAAGAATTATAATGAAGAAAATTTAAACAAAGAATAAAAATGAAGAAAAGTTTAACATGGAATTATGATGAAGAAACTTTAAACATGGAATTATATTGAGGAAAATTTAAACATAGAATTATAATGAAGAAAATTTAAACATAGAATTATAATGAAGAAA
This sequence comes from Euprymna scolopes, assembly GCF_053919585.1. NCBI lineage: Eukaryota > Metazoa > Mollusca > Cephalopoda > Sepiida > Sepiolidae > Euprymna > Euprymna scolopes. The sequence goes on along the minus strand of NC_136512.1, from coordinate 37,550,624 downwards.
ATTTAAACATAGAATTATATTGAGGAAAATTTAAACATAGAATTATAATGAAGAAAATTTAAACATAGAATTATAATGAAGAAAATTTAAACATAGAATTATAATGAAGAAAATTTAAACATAGAATTATAATGAAGAAAATTTAAACATAGAATTATAATGAAGAACATTTAAACATGGAATTATATTGAGGAAAATTTAAACATAGAATTATATTGAGGAAAATTTTAACATAGAATTATAATGAAGAACATTTTAACATAGAATTATATTGAGGAAAATTTAAACATTGAATTTTAATGAAGAAACTAAAAAGATAGAATAATTGTGAAAAAAATTTAAACATGGAATTATAATGAAGAAAATTTAAACATGGAATTATAATGAAGAAAATTTAAACATGGAATTATAATGTAGAAAATTTTTAAATGGGATTATAATGAAGAAAAGTTAAACATGGAATTATAATGAAGAAAATTTCAACACAGAATTATAATAAAGAAAATTTAAATATAGAATTATAATGAAGAAAATTTAAACATAAAATTATAATGAAGGCAATTTAAACATAGAATTACAATGAAGAAAATTTACACATGGAATTATAATGAAGAAAATTTAAACATAGAATTATAATGAAGAAAATTTAAATATAGAATTATCATGAAGAACATTTAAACATGGAATTATATTGAGGAAAATTTAAACATAGAATTATATTGAGGAAAATTTTAACATAGAATTATAATGAAGAACATTTAAACATAAAATTATAATGAAGGCAATTTAAACATAGAATTACAATGAAGAAAATTTACACATGGAATTATAATGAAGAAAATTTAAACATAGAATTATAATGAAGAAAATTTAAATATAGAATTATCATGAAGAAAATTTAAACATGGAATTATAATGAAAAAAATGTAAACATGAAATTATAATGAAGAAAATTTTAAAATGGGATTATAATGAAGAAAAGTTAAACATGGAATTATAATGAAGAAAATTTAAACATAGACTTATAATAAAGAAAATTTAAATATAGAATTATAATAAAAAAAAATTAAACAGAATTTAATGAAGAAAATTTAAACGTAGAATTATAATGAAGAAAATTTAAACATAGAATTATAATGAAGAAAATTTAAACATGAAATTATAATGAAGAAAAGTTAAATATAGAATTATAATGAAGAAAATTTAAACATGGAATTATAATGAATAAATTTTAAACATGGAATTATAATGAAGAAAATATAAACATAGAATTATAATGAAGAAAATTTAAACCTAGAATTATAATGAAAAAAATAAACATAGAATTATAATGAAGAAAATATACATATATAATTATAATGAAGAAAATTTAAAAATGGACTTATAATGACGAAAATGTTAACATGGAATTATAATAATAAAATTTAAAAATGGAATTATAATGAATACAATTAAAACATAGAATTATAATGAAGAAAATCAAAACAGAATTATAATGAAGAACATTTTAACATCGGATTATAATGAATACAATTTAAACATGGAAATATAATGAAGAAAATTTAAACATGGAATTATAATGAAGAAATTTAAACATAGAACTATAATGAAGGAAAATTACATATGGAATTATAATGAAGAAAGTTTAAACAGAATTATCATGAAGACCATTGAACAGTCAACGTAGAATTTTAATGAAGAAAATTTAAACATGGAATTATAAAAGATAAAATTAAAAATAGAATTGTAATGAAGAAAATTTAAAAATGGAATTATAATAAAGAAAATTTACCCCTGGAATTATAATGAAGATATTTTAAACAGAATCGTAATGAATAAAATATTAACATCGAATTATAATGAGGAAAATTTAAACATAGAATTCTAATGAAGAAAATTTAAACATAGAATTATAATGACGAAAATTTTAACATTAAATCATAATTAAGAGAATTTAACCAAACAATTATAATTAAGAAAATTTAAACATAGAATAATAATGAAGAAAAGTTTAACATTGAATTATAATGAAGAAACTTCAAACATTGAATTTTAATGCAGAAAATTTAAACATAGAATTTAAATGAAGAAAATTTAAACAGAATAATAATGAAGTAAATTCTAACAGAATTATAACGAAGAAAATTAAAACATGGAATTATAATGAAGAAAATTTTAACAGAATTATAATGAAGAAAATTTCAACGTAGAATTTTAATGAAGAAAATTAAAACATAAAATTATAATGAAGAAAATTTAAACATAGAATTTAAATGAAGAAAATTTAAACAGAATTATAATGAAGTAAATTCTAACAGAATTATAACGAAGAAAATTAAAACATGGAATTATAATGAAGAAAATTTTTAAAGAATTATAATGAAGAAAATTTCAACGTAGAATTTTAATGAAGAAAAGATAAACATAAAATTATAATGAAGAAAATTTAAACATAGAATTTAAATGAAGAAAATTTAAACAGAATTATAATGAAGTAAATTCTAACAGAATTATAACGAAGAAAATTAAAACATGGAATTATAATGAAGAAAATTTCAACGTAGAATTTTAATGAAGAAAATTAAAACATAAAATTATAATGAAGAAAATTTAAACATAGAATAGTAATTAAGAAAATTTAAACATAGAATTATAATGAAGGAAATTTAAACAGAATTATAGTGAAGTATATTTTAACATGCAATTATAATGAGGAAAATGTAAAAATGAAATTATAATGAAGGAAATTTTAACATGGAATTTTAATGAAGAAAATTTATACATATAATAGTAATTAAGAGAATTTCAACATAGAATTATAATAAAGAAAATTGTAAAAGAATTATAACGAAAAAAATTATGAACATGGAATTATAATGAAGAAAATTTAAACATAAAATTATAATGAAGAAAATTTAAACAAAATCATAATGAAGAGTATTTAAACAGGATTATAACAAAAAAAAATTAAACAGAATTATAATGAAGAAAATTTAAACAGAATTATAAGGAAGAAAATTTTTCATTGAATTATAGTGAAGAAAAATTTAACATAGTATTATAATCAAGTAAATTTTAACAGAATTATAATAGAGAAAATTTAAACATAAAATTATAATGAAGAAAATTTAAACATAGAATTATAATGAAGAAAATTTATACATAGAATTATAATGAAGAAAATATAAACATGGAATTATAATTAAGAAAATTAAAAAAAAATTATAGTAAAGTATATTTTAACATGGAATTATAATGAAGAAAATATAAAATTTGTAGTTATTATGAAGACAATTTTAACATTGAATTATAATGAAGAAAATTTAAACATAGAATAATAATGAAGAAAATTTACACATAGAATTGTAACAAAGAAAATTTAAATATAGAATTATAATGAAGAAAATTTCAACGTAGACTTACAATGAAGAAAATTTAAACATAGAATTATAATGAAGAAAATTTAGACATAGAATAGTAATGAAGAAAATTTAAACATAGAATTATAATGAAGAAAATTAAAACAAAATTATAGTAAAGTATATTTTAACATGGAATTATAATGAAGAAAATGTAAAAATTTAGTTATTATGAAGACAATTTTACCATGGAATTATAATGAAGAAAATTTAAACATAGAATAGTAATGACGAAAATTTAAACATAGAATTATAATGAAGAAAATTTAAACAGAATTATAGTGAAGTATATTTTAACATGGAATTATAATGAAAAAAATGTAAAAATTGAATTATAATGAAGAAAATTTTTACATGGAATTATAATGAAGAAAATTTAAACATAGAATAGGAATAAAGAAAATTTAAACATACAATTATAATGAAGAAAATTTTAACAGAATTATAATGGAGAAAATTTAAACATAGAATTATTATGAAGAAAATTTAAACATAGAATTACAATGAAGAAAATTTTTACAGAATTATAATGAAGAAAATTTAACCGTTGATTTATATTAAGAAAATTTAAACATAGAATTATAATTAAGAAAATTTAAACAGAATTATAATGTAGAAAATTTGAACAGAATTATAATGAAAAAAATTTCAACGTAGAATTATAATGACGAAAATTTAAACATAGAATTATAATGAAGAAAATTTTAACAGAATTATAATGAAGAAAATTTCAACGGCTAATTTTAATGAAGAAAATTTAAACATAGAATTATAATGAAGAAAATGTTAACAGAATTATAATGAAGAAAATTGTAACGTAGAATTATAATGAAGAAAATTTAAACATAGAATCATAACGAAGAAAATTTTAAATTGAATTATAATGAAGAGAATTTAAACAGAATTATAATGAAGAAAATGTTAAATTGAAATGTAATGGATTGTGATCAAAAACGAATAAGATATGTTCGTATGATTTTAGATGTATTTTATTCTTCCTGGGAAGATATAAAATTGGACAAAACGGTTCTGTGCAGAGTATTAAATTTAGACATCCTGGTATGGGTAATTATCTAGCTTACACATATGCACACTGGGGAAGCATAATTTTTTTTCGCCTATTATATTTAACAGAAGGGCTACTCTAGTACAATATTTGTTAAAGAAAATAATTTTTTTTACTTATTTTATGTATTGACCCAAAATCTAGAAATTTAACCGCAAATGCTTGACAAATTCCTTGGAGATATATTTGGATTAATGTTTTCTGAAAAAGCATATTTTCCCTCGGTGAATTCAAGATTTGAAAAAAAAAATGCACCAATTTTTAGCCGAGCGCATCTAAAGTAATCCGATCCAAACACCTTGAGGTCAACTACTTTCGTGTTTCGCAAGAAAATTAGAAAGTCGAAAAAGCAAAATGGCCAAGTTTTAACTTTGGCTTTTGTCAATAGTTTTGGTAAACGGCCAACCAGATTTATCTTTGATAAAACTTTCCGTATTTTCACAACTTAGTGGCCAACATTTACTTATGAGAAATCAATCAAAACAAAAGCGTCTGTTACCTGTGAATCATCATCGATGATTGTCAATTTTGATAACTTTGATCTCATAACAAACTGAACAGAAATTGTGCCAAAAAAAAACAATCGAAATAAGTTTGCAAACACACCCTTCTTATATATATATATATATATATATATATATATATATATATATATATATATTAGCAGATGTACCCGTCCCCGTCCTGTATTAAATGTAACGTTAAATTCCTTTAAAAATAAAGTAAAAAACGGAAAGAAACTGAGACGTGCATGCGAGTATTATGTTTCTTCTAGACAGTTAATCTCTTGTAAGTAAAATAATACTCGAGCTGAGATCGAAAGAAACTCAAAAAACTGCGCGAAATACGATAACCATTAGGCTAGCTTGACATGATCTTTCAAATGTATTTTCAAACTTACTTATTCTTAACATAAGGAAGCTGTCACAGAAACGATTCGTGAATGCAGTTTACAAACAGATAAAAATCCAGTGACCCCCCACAAATACAAATTTTTCAATTTTGACCTTATTAGCGGCCCTTTTTTTCTGATAAAAACCGCTTAAAAAGTTTTCCATGTGCCTGAATACATTATATACTAAATTTCAAGGTTGTAGATAAATATTTGTGAAGAATATAGGTGAGATTTTTCCTCCCCCCTCTCTCTCTCTCTCTCTCTCTCTCACACAAACACACACACACACATATATATATATATATATATATATATATATATATATATATATATGTATATATATACTAGCTGTACCCTGCCACGCGTTGCTGTGGCTCAAATTGCGCAATGGAAAAAGTTCCAACATGAGAAAAAGCAAGTTTCTTATAGGTTTAATTTTCCATTTTGCATGGGTACATCGTTTTTGTTGTTCCATTTTCTTAGCTGATATAGAGATTTTCCGGTGTGGTGACTCTTGAATACGTAATGTATATTGTCCATGTGAAAAAACAGTCAGTGTGTAACTGTAAGGCCCACAATTGTAAAGATTGTTCCCTGTGCTTTGTTGATGGTTATTGCAAATGACAATAAAATTGGAAAGTTCAATTTCCTAAAGTGTAATGATGTATCCGGTGGAATCATAGGAATGCATGGAATGAAGATATATTCATCTGTGAAAGGTCCTGTTAAGATTGTTGTTTCTATGATATTGTTTGTTAATTTTTTTTTTACTGCAAACTATGTGCCATTGCAAAGCTTGGGTTGGTTTATATTTCACAACATGATAATTAGTACACCAAATTTCAGTTGCAATACATGCGGTGGTTTCCCTGGCAAATATAGCTGTTTGATAATTAACCACTTTATCTGCTTTCACAACAGTGTCGATGGATTTGTATTTGACTACCTCACTTGGAATTTTACATTGAATTATAGTGTTAAGTTCATGGGCATCTTTGTATTGACATGCAAGAATAGCTCATTCACTCAGTCAAATGGAATTCTTATAATTTGAATATCTGCAAAAACATTTAAAACTAACTATTCTTTTGATGAAATAAAATTACAGAAATTACAGAAGTTAAAAGTCAAAGAATTTTGCCCTTAACTCTGATCAGCTGGCACTTTTTCGTACCCAATTTTCCACAAGTGATGCAAAAGTTTTTGTGCGGATCGAACAGTCGGCAACTAGACATGCATATTTTGAGTTAAGTTTAATAGCTTCACATGGAACAAAAAAGTAGAGTATTTGAGGCAAGCATTTATTTCATCTGCTGGTGTTGATTGAAGAATAACAGGTAACATTTGTCTGAAATCTCCTGCGAGCAATATTACTGCATTCCCAAATGGTCTGACATTGCCACGCAAATCTTGCAAGGATCGACCAAGAGCCTCAAGTGATTTTTTGCGTACCATTGTGCATTCATCCTAAACAATAAGTTTGCATTTCTGCAATATTTTTCCCCATATTGGATGTTTTTGAGATGTCGAACATGAGATTTTTGAAAAATTGAATGTTTTAAAGTAGAATAAATAATACTTCTACTTAGCAAGCAAGGTTGCAGGTATTCCTTATGCAGCAAGGGCTAAGGCTATGTAATTTTGTTACCAAATGGCTGCCAAAATCAATTTAATTAGAAAGGTTTTACCAGTTACTTCTGGTGCTGTTCAAGGTAGCAGTAATTTCCAAATAACTTCTATTCTCACAGTCAGTAAATTAGGTGACTAAAATAGGATTTATCCATGTTTTGACAATGCCTTATTCACTGTAATTAATTTAGGAGACTAAAATAGGATGAGGGACAGATAGAGAGGAAGATATATAGATAGAAAAGAGAAAGTGAGAGGAAAATAGAGAAAGAGAAGGAGATAGAGAGATAAAGGGATTGATAGATAAACAGAGAGAGGGGGAGAGTTAGAAACAGAGAGGGATGAGACAGAGGAAAGGTGAGAGATAGAGGGAGTTAGAGAAAGGGGCAAAAAGAGAGATGGAGAGGGTGATATAGAGAGAAATATAGATTGAGAGAGGGAAAGGGAGAGATGGATAGAGAGAGATATTAAGAGAGGAAGAGAGAGGGGGAGAGAAACAGAAGGTGAACTACACTTCACCGTTTGTTTCCTCATTCAGTAGAGAAGAAATCTTTCGAGACTGAGGCAATTTTAATGTTTTGTTATTATCCAGAGTACCCCTTTTTGTGGGGGAGGGGGCTAGATTTTCATCACATTAGAAACCGACCGGGTTATCTGTACTTTCATTTAACAAATTAATAAAAGAAAAACGGGTTTGTATTACTGTACACATAGATTCGAAAAAGTTGTCAAAAAACAAATACAAACCCGAAAATTTAATTAAAAACAAATAATCAGACTTAGCTTGAGTTTATTTACCCTGGTGTATCACACTCGTGTTATTTTTAGTCCGAAAATAAAGAAGAAGAAATCCTTCCCGACTGGTCAAATGTTTTTGGCGATAAGTTGGGATGAAACGATAAATTAATTTTCTTTAGAAAATTCGTTCGGGTAAGGAGCGGCGTGAATAGACTCCTGGAATTTTTTTTTTGTCTTTTTCTTGGAGCTCTCCGGAAACGGTGAATGTTCAATGTCACTGTCAAAATTAGTTCCGGGGTAGACGCTACAATTGAAATTTACTAATTTTTAAATAAAAAAGTAAAAAAAAAAAGTTAATAAAAAAAATTGTTGCTTATGTGCTCATATAAAACTTTTTTTTTTTTTTAGCTTAGGTCCACCTTGGAATCACCCCCCCCCTCAACCTCCAAATCTTAAGAACAGCTTCCGGAATAAACATCACTTTTTGAGGAGGGGGCTAATAAACATCATTGGGGGGGGAAATTTTTTAAAAAAAGTCGATAAAAGTCGTCATTTAAAAAGAAATTTAAAATCAAATGTTTGTAAAAGTGAGAAATTATTAATAAATGTTTAGTAACATTTTTCGGTGCTAATGCAGAGAGTGATCCGCGCCATTTTTTAAAATCGTGTTTGTTTTTTATTCCAAAAAACTCAAAAAGCAAGCGACAAACTATTTTTTGGCCTCATATAAAAAAGAAAAAATGTGTAAATTAAAAAATATGGAAGATAAACAAAAGTTCAGTTTTATCAACAGAACAGATTCGCAGTAACGGTTAAAAAAAATATATTTATTTTATTTAATATTTTAATTTTAATAATTCGCGAGGTAAATTTAATTTAAGAACATAAAAACATACCTCGACTCTAAAAATGGGTTGTCTGAAAATTTCAAATAAAAAATATGGTTTTATTCGTTTAGAACAAACCAACATTTACATTTTCATATATATAGATATATGTATATACACACACACACACACACACACACACACACACACACACACACACACACACATATATATATATATATATATTTCTTTTCAAGGGACTCAATAAAAAATTAAAAAATTATATATATATATACATATATATATATATATATATATATATATATATATATATATATTTCTTGTTGATTTTTTAAACGATAATACGCTGAAGAGAGGTAGGGTTTCGAAACATGCATGTCCGTAGATTACTGTTTTAAAGAATAATATATATATATATATATATATATATATATATATATATATATATATATATATATATATATATATATATATACACTTGTGCCCGATATTATTCATACCCCTCGGATCTTTGAGATTTCTATAAGAATATTGCTCAAACCAGAAGATAGACAATATTAAAGGGATTTCAAACCATAAATCAAGCATAAGCATTTAATTTAAACTCAACAAATAAATAAATTATGCAAGTTTGAAGCATTATACTAAGAAAAACAATAATGGCACTAGTTCAAAATTATTCATACCTCTCTTACTAATAGTCAATATCATGCCCTTTATTCTTAATAACTGCCTGTAACCGTTTTGGATATTTATCAACAAGGTTTTTACAAGCATCAACACTGATTTTTGACCATTCTTCAATGCAGTAGTTCTCTTAATCCCTCAAATTTCTAGGTTTCCGCTTTTTAACCTCAGTTTTCAATATGTGCCAGAGGTTTTCGATAGGGTTCAGGTCAGGACTCTGGCTAGGCCATTCCAAAACATTAATGTGATTATCCTCAAACCATTTCTTGACTATTTTGGCAGTATGTTTTGGATCATTATCCTGTTGAAGGACCCAGTTTGGTCCTAAATGGAGCTTCTCCGCATCCTGTCTAATGTTTTTCTGGAGTATCTCCAAATATTGCTCCTTCTTCATGGTTCCATCTATCTTGACCAAACTACCTGGACCACTAGCCGAAAAGGAGCTCCAAAACATTAGGCTACCACCACCATGTTTCACCGTGGGTATAGTGTTCTTTGGGTTGTAAGCTTCTCCTTTTTTCCTCCAAACGTAAGATGCATCCATATGGCCAAACAATTCAATTTTTGTTTCGTCAGTCCACAAAATACTTGAGAAAACGGACTCTGGAGAATTCACATGGGTCCTAGCAAACTTTAGACGTGCTGCAAAGCGTTTTCCGGTGTGCAATGGAGTCCATCTTGGTCTTCTTCCTTTCAGACCATTTTCATGCAGAGTCCTTTGCAATGTTTGCCTTGATATTTTTATGCCAGAAGACTCCAGATTTTCTAAAATGTCCTTAGTAGTGGTGGTTGGATTTGCATTAACACTTCTTACAATATTCCTGGTGGCTCTAGCAGACAGTTTCCTGTTCCTCCCTCTACCAATCAAGTTGTTTGTTGTGTGGTGGCTCTGGAATTTTTTGATGATGCTCTGTACTGTTGCTGTAGGGACCTCAAATTTCTTGGAAATTGACTTGTAACCTAAACCATCCTTATGTGAATTCACAATTTTAGTCCTAAGATCATTACTAAGCTCTTTTTTCTTCCCCATTCTAATAATTTTTATTCTTTTTTTGGTTTTCAGTTGATATCATTTTAATTTCTGAAAAATGCAAAAAACGAAATGAAATTAATCAAAGGTTGTATAAAAGCATTCAAAATAAGAATCAAACAGGAAACAAACAGTCAGAAACTCGATTAATACTGAAAAAATAAGGGGGTATGATTATTTTTGAACATTGCAGATTTTATAAATAGCTGTATATTTCTTTTATTACAAGTATCCCGAGATTTTAAAATGACGAAAATGATCAGAAGAGGTTTATTAAGAATATGTATCAATATGGACGTAAACAATAAATTCTTATAAAGTTACACCTAATAAACTCAATTTTCAAGAGGGGGTATGAATAATATCGGGCACAAGTGTATATATATATTAGCAAGCCGCTTAAATATAATCGTTTGATTAATGCTAATTTCATATTTATTATTATATTATATTATATTATATTATATTAGACTCAATATAAAATAATAATTTCAAAAGTTCAACAGAAAAAAAGACTCATGCACAACCACTGAGAATCAAAACCAAAACATTTAGCTTACGATTAATTTTTCCTTTGACGTTAATTCCTGAGCTATGGAGACATGTTTGTTGTAAGGCTAAAAATTAAAACATGAACCAATAGCTATTACGTTACGCATGCATATCCGTAATGCCTTCATTCGACCATCACCTGGCAAATTCCATTTCTTTAATTTTCACACTTTTGCACCGATTTTACCCGGCTAAAACCCAAATATAAATATTAGTTCGAATACGCTGTATATTAAGTTTCATGTCTGTAGACCAAAAAACCGACAGAGGAGTTTGGTAGGTAATTTTTTTTAAACAAATATATATACGCATACATAAATATATATAGAAAGAGGTTTGTGTTTACTATAACTTTATATGCAAATATTATATTATAAATTATTATAGTATAAATCATGTCGAATATCTGCATGAATATAATTACACGTCATAGTAAACGAAAGATGATCATCCCATAAGAAAACCGGAAAAACTAATAGGGAATTAATTAAAATGAATGTTTAAAAGAATATGAAAATTAGCTAGATCTTTTGAAGATGAATGCAATTCCAAGCCCCATATATAACAAAGTATTTTCTTATTTAAATAAATAGAAAAAAGAGTTTTATTTACGAATATCAATGCACACAAAAAACAAATTTGTAATATATATATATATATATATATATATATATATATATATATATATATATATATATATATATATATATATATATAGGCAACATTATTTCGTTTAAGCATGTTTTATTTAATAATAGGGACAATTACTGCCTTTTATGTCTCTTATTTTGGCAAGAACTGATTAATGTATCTGCCATAGTCACTTTTGACCCAAGTACTTTCAGATCCATCCATATCAATGGTCAAGGATGGTTAATAAAAATGATGTTAGGATATTTATAGAGGTGATTTTTTTCTTTCCGGTTAATCACATGTTATTATTAGGACTATGACAACAGTTTGGATTTTTAGGAATATATCCATTGATACCTTATATGTTTTTATGTAGAGTGATGATTGATCTTATATGATTTATGTAGAGCGATAATCGGTTGATTCATTGTGGCTGTGTTGGGTATATACAAAAGAGTAAAAACAATGAAAAGAATATGCTTTTGTCATAGCCCTAGTTGTCAACTATATTAATTTGGAATTTGTTACTTTTAAAGGGATTTAAGAATTTTCTCCTGATCTGAAATGGAACACGTACATCAAATCTGTTGCCAAAGTCGCTGGAAAAACGGTTGGATCCTTCTACCGCTCCAGTAGATATATCACTGATGATGCACGGTAGAGAAAAGGGCATCCCCCACTAAGCCACGAAGTCTATTTTGTACTCTGTCAAGGCAGGATAGGCTGTTTTTAGCAGCTCCTGTCCAGATATGGCAACAGTATTCCATCCTTGGACGTACTTGGCTTTTATATAGATAGAGAATTGCATCAGTAGTGAGATATCTTCTGGAGCGGTAGAAGGATCCCACCATCTTTCCAGCGACCTTGGCAACAGACTTGATGTACGTGTTCCATTTCAGATCAGGAGTAAAGGTCAAACCCAGAAGCTTGTCAAAACACGGGGTCTCACCCAGACGAGAGCCATCCATCACAATTTGAAATTGAGAGCATGATAAAAATTTTGGTCATTAAGAATATATATATGTATGCATATTTCAAATGCAGCAAACTGGAACAAACGTGACTATGCTTTGTTGATTCTCCTCCGCTCCTGTTGTGATTGGTTGCTTTGGAAGATGGCGACTCACGTGCTGTGTGAGGCCATAACGATATTTCAATCCTCCGTCCTTTTTTCCCCCAGTTTAGGCCTTATATTAGTATGTTTTACCGATGTTGGCAATATATGGAAGTTGAAAAAGTATTTAATTTTGAATCTATGAATTTAAATTGAGGTTACGATGATCTACAACCGTTACAGCCTTACACTGAGACAAAACAAAAAAAGGAAAAGCATATGAGCGAAAACAAAACAACCTTAGCATCAGAAATCGATGAGTGACAATAAACCTATGTTAAACAATGGATAAAAAAAAAACTTTCGTCTACGCTGTTGCATGTGAACAAAAAGGTCTTTACTTAAAAATATTTCTACGTGTAAGGAGAAAAACTCGTACACACACGCACACACACACACACACACATATATAACTACTTCATTTACTCACATAAAATTAATATATGAAAGTATAAACTTTAAGTATTTACTTCAAAAGTGCTCAATACGTAGGTAGAGCTAGTTAGTAAATTATAAAATATATATGGCGATTAAGCTACACTGAATATTCCGCGTTTCATCTACTCTAGGATTCTTAAACGCGGAATATTCAGTGTAGCTTAATCGCCATATATATTTATAACTTAATATATATCTATATATATAAAAATGTAAAGTTGGTTCGTTCTAAACAAATAAAACCATGTTTATACGTTACCAATTTATTTGAAATTTTCAGACAACCCATTTTTAGAGTCGAGGTATGTAAATAAATTTACCTAATTAAAATTAAAATATTAAATAAAATAAATATATCTATTTAATCGTTTCTGCGAATCTGTTCTGTTGATAAAACTGAACTTCCGGTTCGATTCATTTCACAGCCACGAATTGACGAAAGGTTTCATTTTCTGTTAACTCGATAAGTAAAAAAAAACAAAAAAAAACATATTTTATTTTTTTATCTTCCAAATTTTGTAATTTACACATCTTTTCTTTATTATATAAGGCCAAAAAAAAAAGTTTGTTGCTTGCTTTTGAGTTTTTTTTTTTTTGTTTTTCTATATAAGATTACTCATGCAGAGAGTGATCCGTGCTGAAATAATGTTATTATTTAAAAAGTCATTCTTAACATGAGGAGGTAAGGATGTTTTGTACCTATTCTGTACTTTAACCTTACAATTGAATAAATAAAAAAAAACATATCGTAAAACGTTATTTAAACGTGGAAATATGATTTAAAAAATAGCGCGGATCGCTCTCTGCATTAGCACCATTTTTATTTATTGTTGTTGTTTCACGAATTTTCGGCCAACTATTCCTCTGGCCTTCATGAAAAGAAGTCCTTTTATAAATGTTCAGTAACTTTTTCCTTTTATTATTCTTAAAGAGTAAAACTTTTCTTATTCATGAAAGGAGTTAAGCCTACGTAAATAAATAAATGTTTGTACACGTGACAAATTATCAATAAATGGTTTAGTTACTTTTTTTTTTAAATGTTTGTAAAAGTGCGAAAGGCGACGTTGTTGTATACTCCCATGCTTAATTTCTATACTTATAGGTTTTTGGAATTTTTTTTCACTGGATTATTATTGATTGGACACTAATTAAACAGATTATTAAAAAAAAATGTAAAAAAGAAATCATTATTTCGACATTTGAAAGTGGTGCTCACTTTTTAGTTACAACGTTCTGATAAATCAGTCACCCATTTTGTAAGCAATAAAAACACGGTATATCAAAACCATAGAAAGTAAAAATAATGAGTCTCTACCGCATTTGTAAGTCAGAAATATATTTGTTTCTCAAAGAGAAAAAATAGAGAGAACAGGACTTTTTTTTTATTGTTTTCATGAAAATAAAGTTTCGAGATTTTTAATTATTTTTTTTTTTTTTACTTATTTAGTCAGTTTGTGGGTTTTTTTTTAAAAATTGTTTTTGTGAAATGTGAGTTTTTTTTCAAAACTTTTTTGTTTCTTTTTAATTTTTTTAAAGTATTATAAATTTCACTAACATGCTGGAGAAATGTTTAATAATTTGGTATTTTTTTAGATTAGGTCCACCTCCACAATTTTCCTTTCAATGACGACATTTATAGGTTTCCGAGTATGCTGAACACGCAACTTGCATTGAAATTTTGCGGAAATAAATAGTTGTATTATGCATTGTATTCTTCGGCGGCCATCTTTTTACGTGCACACGCGCCATAAACAAATACACACACGTAAAAAAGATGGCCGCCAAAGATTACAATGCATAATACAACTTTTTATATCTTGATAACTACTTATTTCTGCAAAATTTCGATGCGATTTTCGTATTCAGCATAGTCGAAAACCATTTCAAGTCGTCATTTAAAAGAAAATTAAGGAGGTGGACCTAATCTAAAAATTTACCAATAATTTTTAATCCCGTACGCCTCCCGATACATTGCTTCGTCAACATGCGACCATTTT
This sequence comes from Euprymna scolopes, assembly GCF_053919585.1. Classification (NCBI taxonomy): domain Eukaryota; kingdom Metazoa; phylum Mollusca; class Cephalopoda; order Sepiida; family Sepiolidae; genus Euprymna; species Euprymna scolopes. The sequence goes on along the minus strand of NC_136512.1, from coordinate 37,535,578 downwards.
ATATCTCCCGAAGACACTTCCGTATTTAGAAAAAAATAAATAAATAAATAAAAAGTGACCGATTTACCAGAACGTGGTTACTAAAAAGTGAGTATCCCTTTCAAATGTTGAAATGATTTTTTTTTTTCAATTTTTTTTCATAATCTGGTTAGTGTTCAATCAATAATAATCCAGTGAAAAAATTTCAAAAAACCTATCAGTATAGAAACTCCACCACGTAAGTAAATAAATAAAAAATGTTACGTGCATATGCGTTAGCCTTGACTGGGGGGTACTAAGGGAACGACCATTAAATAATTCTGCGGGTCGCCATGGAACTCAACGCCCAAGGAGTATCAAGATAGTTTTCATGATATGAAGAAATTTTTTTTTCCGAAAAGTAGGTGATCACTTTTCCATCTAAATTTAACTTAAAATGAGCACCCACTTTATGGCCACCTGAGGAAGGGGCATTTATTTTCGTGTTTATTGGCTTAAAGGTTTTTTTGACAAGGCAGTTTGGTACGCGAATGCATATTTAACAGTTTTCGTTTATGCTCACGCATAGCATAAACAAAGGCTACGTCTGTGAAATGGAAAATATTCCCAGAGTTCAGGGGTTAATACCATGCAAAAGAAATCAAACAAAAAGACTTTTTAGCCAAGAAACACACAGAAATAAAAAAAAAAAAATAGCATCCATTTTTTTTTCTATCGAATTCATTTGCTGTTTTTATTGAAAACTATTTTCCCCCGGATTTTTGATATAATTTTCCATTAAGGGCTGTGCGTCTCACGTTCGTAAATAACAAATTTTTTTTTTGTAGATTTTGGTGTGCTAAAAACGAATCTGCAAACCGTTTCTGTCACAAAAAAATAGTTTTTATGATATGAAGAAATTACTTTTTCGAAAAAGTGGCGATCACTTTTCCATGTAAATTTAACTTAAAATGAGCACCCACTTTCTAGCCACCTGAGAGAGGGGGGATTTTTTCCCATGTTTATTGGCTAAACAGCTTTCGTTTATGCTTAAGCATAGCGTAAACGAAGGCTACGGCTGTTAAATGGAAAATAGTCCCAGAGTTCAGGGGTTATTACCATGCAAAAAAAATCAAACAAAAACTTTTTAGCCAAGAAACAGAAAGATGCCCCTCTCTCAGGTGGCCAGGAAGTGGGTGCTCATTCTAAGTTAAATTTACATTGAAAAGTGATCACCCACTTTTCGAAAAAGTAATTTCATGAATGTCATGAAAACTTTTTTTTTGCTGCGTAAACGGTTTGCAGATTCGTTTTTAGCACACCGAAATCTACAATAAAATATTTCGTTATATATGAACGTGAAACGGGCCTTAAAGTAAAATAATACCGGATTTTTTTGAGCAGATTTGCCGTTTAGTTGTACAAATATCCTCAAACCAGGTAATCACTAAAAGGGATTTTTGAAAGTCGTCACCTGTATCGAGCAAAAGCATGGGAGCAAAAGTTTAAACCCACCGATTATATGAGTGAGTTCCTAACAGTATTTTTAGTTTAAACTCATTTTCCCAAAATTTCCCCAAACTTAACGTGTTCGATACAGTCTGCCGCCATTTGTATTTTTCAGATATACCGATAAACATTGAATGTTTTTGAACCGATTATACATTACATAAAAACACTAAAATCTTATCCAGTTAGGTAGAACACTTACTTTTCTTGCCTTTGATAACATTTATTTGTTATATATTTATTTTTTGACAACTTCTTTGTATCTGTGTTTAGTAATATAAACCCTTTTCATTTAATGTAACGTTTAGTCGGCTCGAAAAACAGTGTTTATTGGTGTATTTGAAAGCTACAAATGGTGGTGGACACTGTTGATTACTTTAAGTTAGAGAAAGTGAGTTAAAACTAAAAAACTATACAAAATACTGTCAGAAACCTACCGATTATGCCAGCCTATGTCATGGTAACATATGTTTGGTGAGTTTCAGGCACTGTTTTGTATAGTTTTTAGTTTTCAACTTACTTTCCCAAACTTAACGTATTCAAAAGAATCCGCGACCATTTCTGTTTTTGGAGCCAATTAAACATTTTACATTACATAAAAACACTAAACAATTATCCAATTAGGTAGAAACGTAAATTACCTTACCTTTGCTTTCATTTCATTGTTTTTGGACGACTTTTTTGAATCTGTGTATAGTAAACCCCCCTCCCCCCACAATCAACCAAATATTAATTACTAACTCACATTTTTTAAAACAACAACAACAAAAAAAGCATTTAGCGTTTCAACATTTTTCCTACGTTCGGCTTCATCCACTGATTGTTGGTCAAGTCCAAAACATGAATGATTGACAGAAATTCTCGAGGATCCAGATCAAATTCTGCAAGAGTACCATTTTTTTCAGTTTCGCCTTCTTTTTCACTTTTTGCAGTGGATTGCTGTACTAATATAAGAAACATGCATTTTCTCTTTTATTAAATTTTTCCATTACACCAAATTGAGCCACTGCAACGCGTGGCAGGGTACAGCTAGTGTATATATATATATATATATATATATATATATATATATATATATATATAATATAATACGTATATAGAAGCCATCAATTTGAAGGCATCGCAACGCAAAAAAAAAGAATAAACAATTTAAAATTAATGTTGAATAACCGTTGAATAACAACTAAACGGACGTGAACCGCCTAAAAGTATCATAATGAGGTGTAAGAAAAAAAAAACGAATCTTGACAAGGGCGAGTTTCTTCACCGAAATAATTTTAAATTTTATTTTATTTTATTGTTATTTTTTTTTGCGTTGCGATGGCTTCAAAACGTATTTCTGTCTACTTATTATAATTGATTTTCTATTTATCAACGCTTTCAAACAGCAACCAACCAATTATATATATGTGTGTGTGTGTCTGTGTGTGTCTGTGTGTGTGAGTGAGTGTATGTGTGTGTCTGTGTGCGTGTGTGTGTGCGTGTGTGTGTATGTGTGCGTGTGTGTGTTTGCGTGTGTGTATGCGTGTGCGTGTGTGTGTGTGTGTTACAGCATGGAATATTGATATTTGTGACGTTTGGAGGAAGGACATTAAAAGGTGATAAAAACGAGAGAAAAGCTACAATTACATTAATCTACTAAACTGGCTTTCGTCTACATTCATCAGAGTATTTTATTTTTTACTGTTATTTCACCCCAAACTAAGCACAGTGACAATTTTACGTAGGGGAAGGGGAGATATTAATTTGGACCAATTATACTGGGATACTATGAAAGGAATTGAGCAGCAAGATAGCTATTCACATTTCACTTGAATTTCTGCATGTGAACAACGCCAAGAAACCAGAGACCCGGGAAGGAATTCCAAAGTCTAGCAGTTCGAGGGAAGAAGTTGTTTCAGTAGAAGGTTTTCCAGCATCTAGGGATCTCTACTTTGTAATGATGGGATTTTGCTGCTTGGAAGAAAAGTTAATTTACTGCGATTTAAACGTAAAATAGTATAGTGAAAAGAAACTCAGTGACAAGTTGTGGGGTGAATAATAAATGAGAAGTCACAAGTGAATCCCATTAAGCCCCACAAGTCACTTCTTTTACTTACATAATGAGGGTTTTAATAACTTAATATAAATTGTTACCTAGACTTTAAGATGAAACAACGAGTGTGAATTAATTATGACAGAGAAACTGCCATTGGTATAAACTGAAGCATAGTCAGTACAGTAGTACCCCTGGATACGGCATTAAAAATTAGTAACAAAATACAGTACAGTATATAATACACATGTATATAATTAAATAATATTAAAAATAACACCGTAAGGCGAGATTTATACCGTAACCAGGGACCGGAAAACAAAACATCGTATTCCACATTGTAACTTGAAAAACCGTATCCCAAGGCCGCCGGATCCCGGGGTTCTACTGTACTATTTATAAGGTATTGGTTATAGCTTATCGGGATGTTTTAACTAAATTATTTAACTTGCTTCGTCGACCTTGGCGTAGTGTAATGGTGATGTGTTATTTGATTTTTGGTTCAAACCTTTACACCGTCTAACTCACTTATTCGTCATCGCACCGACATTTCAATAAACAGAACAAACCATTTTCATACCCTATCGGAATTCCAATTATAATTTTTATTTGGAGTTTGATGACCTTCACTGCATTAAACATCGTTTTTCAAAATGGCTTTTTGACTTATTGTTTGGTGTTATGACATCCGATTGTCAGCCTGTATTCTCAGTATTTTCGGTAGGCCTGACTTTTATTATTAAACAGTCGTTGAACATACAAACATGTATTAGTGGTCTATTGATACATGCCAAATTATTCACAGGGAAACCCACGAGGGAATTGGCTAACGAAGGACGAAAAGATGACACCATAAAAATAGCATCAGTCTGCTGGTACATGAAGTCATCCGAACCAAAATTCAATGGATATGGTAGCAAACTGCATAAGTTCCACAAAGACCTCCTAAAAGATGGTGGGAATAACTAAGTCACAATATAGTACAAGGTTTGACAAGGTTTGTTTTGCAATTCACAGGGATTCGAAAATATAGTCAAAAAACAAGTATATAATAAATACATGTACCAAAGGCAATTTAAGTTCCTCTACTACCTAACTGGATAAGTTTTTAGCGTTGTTATTTCATGTAAAATGTTTATTAGGTTCGAAAAACAAGTAGTGTCGAGCATTACACGAGCACAAGAAAAATGATATGATATCTCATATCTTTGAAGTCTCGACAATGACTTATAAATAATACTGTTAGAAACCCAGCCGATAAATATTCCCGGGACACTTATTGGGTGGGTTTCTCACAGTATTTTGTATAATTTTAAATTTTTTTAACTAATTGTTGAGACTTCAAAGATATAAGAGATTCAACGTGGCCATTTTTTTTTGTGCTCGTGTAATGCTCGACATTACCTGTTTTTAGAACTGAATAAACATTTTACATTAAATAAAAACGCAAAAAAAAACTTTTCCAGCTACATAGAAGAGTAACTTATTTTGCCTTTGGTAACATTTATTTGTTATCCAAACCCATTGTACATCAAGTAGAGATGGCATCTAAACAGATAACTGATGTAAAGAAAAAAAGCATAAACTTATTTGCAGCAGAAAATGGACAATTGCGTATATAGTCAGAAAAGTAAATGAACTGTAAAGGTGTATTATTTTTATATGTTTTCATAACACACAAAGGTCATATACGATATATATAGGAACATATACGATCATAAATATTCCCAGGAAGAGCATATTTGTTAACTTTTTCAAAAATTACTTTCAATAGAAAAGGTCTTAGAATGTGTTCTTCGCAGCTTTCAGGTTTTAAATTAATCAACGTCATCCAACATTGCCATCATTTTACCACATAATCATCATAATGTAGAATCAACAGTGTTTTGGTAATGATAACGGACGGATTTGACCGAAGAGACTGGTGGCCAGAAAATTATCACTTTTGCCAATTGAAATTAGAACGGTAAGCGAGAGAATAAGCGATCGTTAAGTTGTGTATTCAACGTTGGAGGTTGGTCAATCGAAGATGACGACAACTTCGAAATATGTGAGAAACGACAAATTCCGAAAATATGTCCTTTCCTTACTTGGATACGCGTGGAATATAGAAGTCCAAGCCGTTCGAATTTTTTGATGGATTAATAAATATTGTAATTTATTCAATTTTTATTTTCATCATCACTTGTTCTTTATATACTGTCAATCGCTTTATTGCAGATTTGTAAAATATCAATATTTCTACTAAATATACTTCACAAAAGAAATGAAAATTTTACCATCAAAGGATTGCTTTAAGTTTAGTTATTTCCCCAAATTTTATTCAAATTGATGAAGTTATGGCATTTTATTTATTATCAAAGAAATTTTACTGTCCATCGCTTTATTGCTGATCTCTTATAATGCCAAAAAATCAGGCGATTAAAGGTTATCGAAAAGCAAAGGATAGTTGTTGAACTCGCAAAAGGATTGTCCATCAAAGATTTAGTCACAGAGCTGGAAAGGTATCCAAGAACCTTGGCCTCATTCTTGAACAACCCGAACACCAAATCCAAAAAAATAAGGGCACCAGGACAAACCTTTCAGATCGTGATATTCGGCAAATTCGTAGGGAAGTCAACCGAAACACAAACAGCACTATTACTATTGCTTCCGTTTTTTTAAAAGGCTGGAATCGCTCCAAAATCTAGGCAGGCCGGATGCAATGTGTTTAATAAGACTAAAAGGAACATCTAACTTCTTCCAATGCTTCCATTGAGCATAGGAAAAACAAATTGCTTGGACACAGAATTACATAAAAATGGTTTCCAACAGGTCTAGGATGAGGCCAATGCTATCTTTGACCGTCTGGATAAATGGACCAAAGTTTGAAACACGATCGGAACTCCGACCCGTTACAGAGATCATCGTCAACAAAGAGGTGGAGGCATCATATTTTGGGCGGGAATCATTGGGGATAAGTTGGTTGGACCATGCCGAGTGCCAGAGGGTGTAAAGCTTACCAGCAATGCGTACAGGGCCTTTTTGGATAATCATTTGTCAACATGACTAGATGACCTACTATTGTCACGTCGCTTTCAAATGATTTTTATACATCACAATGTACCATCCCATTCCTCATGGGGCGACTGCATCCTTCCTTGAATCTATGGGATTCGTTGGAGAAACTCTCAAGACCTGACCACCGTGTTCTTCAGAGCTTAACCAAATTGAATATCTCTGGTCAATATTAAAAAGAAGAGTTTATGAAGGAGGAGAGCAATTTACTTTAAAGGATGCCTTGTGGAGGAACATAGTTGATGTTGCTAGAGCCATAACTCCTTTTAAGATCAAACAATTGACTTCCTCGGAGGACAAAGGTTGTTTTGAGTTATTTTTAAAAAATCGTGGATATGTCGATAAATAATTCATTTATATGAGACTTATACCTATGCTTTTGTTTATTATTCTTTGACAGAAAAATATAATAAAAAGTAAAGTTCGCAAGAAAAGACATTGTATTTTTGCCCTAAAACAACATTTTAAGAGACCTGTAATAAAACGATGGACAGTGGAAATTTCTCGATAAAGAATAAAATGCCAGAATATCGCATGAATTTGAATAACATTTTTGGAAATAACCAACTTTAAAGCAGTCGTTTGATGATATAATTTACGTTTTGTTGTGACGTATATTTAGTAAAATATTGATATTTTATTAATATGCAATAAAGCGATTGGCACAGTTTATATACATATATATATATATATATATATATATATATATATATATATATACATGCATACATATGTATATATATACATATATATACATATGAACACACACACACACACACACACACACACACACATATATATATATATATATATATATATATATATATATATATATATATATATATATGGGGCCTTTTCTCAAGTGTAGCAACTTCTTTTTATTCGCAATATAAAATATAATAAACATTGATGGATTTTCCCGAATTGTATAAAGAATTTCTTTTAGGTGAAATAGTCTATTTCCATAGACAATAAACAGCTCAGTAGGTTTCAAGTCACTTTTATGAATAGTGGCATAAATAGAGTCTCTTTGGTGATTGCTTTCGGTTCTGAAATATGTTCATATCTATGTATTTATCCATCCATTCATATATTAATTTATCCATCTATATAAGTATCTATCCATCTAGCTATCACTTTTAGTCTATTAACATGTTTCTATAGTTTATTAATGGCTGAATATGACAATTCAATGAATACGTGAAAAGACGACAAAGAATGAAAATAATTTGATTTGTGAAAAGTCGAAATAAAAGCCAGAATTTCTGATGCACAGAAATCATTATCGCGAGTTTCCATTACAATTCGACAATGTTTATTCAAATGAAAGACAGATTGCCACTGATATCATTTGTAATAAAAACACATTAAGCAATAAATTCGAATGTCTTTACAGTCGACCATAATGCATCGCTCTTGTACGCGAGTAGCAGACAGAGATGGGGAGTGGGCGAGGAGAAGTGGGACACAAAGCACTATTCATAAGACCTTTGAATTAATCGAAGTAATTTGCATTAAAACGAGTTAAAAACAGGAAATTTTGATGCCAGAACCGAAATTTTATTCCAATCAGCATAATTTAAAAGTGTGCTAAAAGCAATTTTGAATATAAATACATAGATATTAATGGACTTAAAATTAATCAGTAAGAAACTTTATATATTTACATGTATACATACACGCATACATCTCGCTTACCTGGTACAGCTTCAGTAAGAGTTGTTCGTGGCTATTGGGGATACGTCCTTAACAGTTTGACAATGGATATGTTGCTATCAGGTTAAGGTAGGCTTTTGTTCAGTTCTAGGAAGTCCATCCTGCCAGGCTTTACCTCCTCAACCACATGATCACAGTCATCTTTGCTGACTTTCCAAAACTTCACTTGACTTTGTATCTAACATCCTAGAGAAGACGTAAACAGATATGAAGCAGGATTGAAACAATTCCGGTTGAGAGTGGCTTTGTAGCTGTCGGGCTGAGGTAGCGTTCTGTTCACTGATAGGAGGTCTGTCCTTCCAGCCTTCTCTTTAAGAAGGGGTTAATTTATCACGCAGAGATGGTAAATAAACATGGATACTATCATTAATTGCTGCGATACAAGTGGGATGAGCTCATGAGATGAAGAGGTCGAAGAGTGAAAAAAATAAAACTCTGCTACACTTACCTGATATATCTGTTGTTCCTGCTCTGATATCTCTTCCTCTCTCTTCACCTCTCTTCCCTTCTCTCTCTCTCTCTCTCTCTCTCTCTCTCTCTACCTCTCTCTCTCTCTTTCTCTCTCTCTCTCTCTCTTGTTAAATATGAATACTACACCCTGATGATATTTCCTTTTGTTTAAAATACACAATTCTAATCTCTACTTTTATAGTTTGTTTTACTACGGTTGACTGTTAATAAATACAAAGAGAGAGGTACAGAAGCAAGCGCGATAGACACTGCGATGGTCAAGAAACAGTGTGGCGTTGAAATGATAGATAGAAACTTAATAAGCTATTCGTCACTTGGTAAGTTAATTGCAAATTACGGCTAATTAGAACAATATGGATACAATATTAGAAAACTGCTCCAATCGACAGTTTTACATTTAGTTTTATCACCTTTAACTGTTGATAAATAGAGAGGCAGAAACAAAGAGACAAAGAGACAGACAAAGAGATGAGAATGATAGATAGCAAATAAAATAAGATTGGGTGTTCAAAAGATTTGTCACTAATTACAAATTACAGATAATTGGGACGATATGGATACAATATTAGAAAACTATTCCAATTGCCACTCTTATATTTATTTTTTATTACATTTAACTTTTAATAAACACACACACACAAATAGATAAATAGATACGAACAGACAGACATACAGACAGACAGATACAGAAGCGATAGTGATACATAGCGAATAAAATAAGATTGGATAGTCAGATAACATACAGCAAGGAAATAGTGAGAGTGTAGACAGAAACTCTATAAAATATTCGTCACTTGGTAAGTTAATTGCAAATTACGAATAATTACAATAATATATATTCAGTGTTAGGGACATAAACCGAAAATGAAACATTGTGTTATTACCATAAGTTATAATAAAACTTTAATGATTATGAAACACCCAAGTGATAATTGTCATTAATTATTGCTGTCGAAAAATCATAATTTTCTAAAAGGAAAATTATCAAAAACTATAAAAAAATAAACTATAAAAAAAGTTATATTTCTATCGACAGTCTAGCTACTGCCACCATGTCCGTCCGTTTTCCACACCAACCATCCAACATGGTCGCTAATGAAATAACGTTGGTAGAGTTGCAGACAACTCTTTTAAATGTCTTAATATCATCACGTCACTCTATCGAGATAGGAAACAAATCCAGATTTGAATATCATTTCTAAGCCTGTCCGCTACTCATAATTCTCATACGGCTTTAATTCATTCGTTTCAAAAAGATATTGTGTACACCTGGAGAGTGTTAAACGGTTAAAAATCATGATGGTAAGAAGATTCTCTATCCTTATTTACAAATAACTCCTTCAAAGACAAAATCTGTTCTCACGTGAACACACGGCAGCATCAACAGATATGTAAACCTACCTTTTTAATTTTTTTTTTTACTCACGTTCACCCCTAACAAGGTATATCATCACTTGAATGTAAGTTACTCCTATTTAGAACCATGCCCGGAAAAGATTAACAAGATGTTGGTTTACATTACATTTAAACTTCTGCATATCAGTACAGTCAGGGAAGCAGGTAGCAGGAAGGGAATTCCACAGTCTAGCTGTTCTAAGGAAGAAACTGTTAGAGTAGAAAGCTTTCTAGCATTTAGGGACCTCAACAGTGAAGGGGTGAGATTTTGTTGCTAAGCGGGTTCATCAGAGATATTTATATCGAGGGAGCACAAGTGCAACGAGTTCATCAGAACACATTCCATTAAAATATTTGTAAAACAGGTACAGAGATGCAACCTTGCGGCGATGGAACAGGCGTTGGAGCTTAGTTGACAAAGTGGAACCTATTAGATTGAAAAATCTTTTTTGGACCCTATCCAAGAGGGAGGGACTAGTAGTAGATGCAGCATCCCAGATGTGGCAACAATACTCCATGCATGGGCAAATGGTGGACTTGTAGAGGTACAGTATACTTTCAGGTGTGAGTAGTCTTCAAGCTCGATAGAGGGAACTTACCTTCTTTGCAGCAGCCTTCGCAATGTCTCCAATGTATTTGTTTCAGTTCATATTGCCCGTGAATATTAGGCCGAGGAGTTTGAAGGAAAAATTCTCAGGTAGGGTGTTATTTATTATGGATATCGATGGTTGGAGAGACGTCTTGTAATTTTTAAAGGAGGGCAGATGAGTCTTACTAGCATTAAATGTTACCACCCATTTGTGGCCCCACTCCACTACAGTTTAGAGGTCATTTCCTAACGATTCTGCCATTGTCTTAGATTTATGTACATCTGCTCTTGCCTCGTGCATGTTATAGAGCGTAATATCATTAGCAAATATACTCATCTTAGACACGATACTATGAAAGAGGTTGTTTATGGATATCAGGAATAATGGTGGTCCAAGGATCAATCCCTGGGGAACTCCCGACTTTAAAGTTTTTACTCCTGCACTTAGTCTCAGGCTTTGCAGACACTCGTATATTTACCATTGTTGTTTTTGTCTTAGAAGAAATCGACATTTTTTGTTCCCGTTTCTAATTCCTGGAACAGCTTGCCACGTAACATCGCGTGGATACGCGTATATAAATGCATGAGAAATGACGTCATTGATAAAGAAAAAAAAAAGACTATAAAAAGAAAAAGAGAATGATCGCGTAAGAGACGTGGAACACGGAACGAGATAACGTTCGAGATCTCGTGAGAGGTGTGGAGAATGTTCTAGATCACGTGGGTGACGTTACAACTGTACTAAATGAGGAAATAAATGTTGTTGCTACAAAGAAACAGCAGGTTGGAGTTCTTTGCTACTCTTTGTCTTGGTTTTCTTTGCGACTGAAACTGCACACAACGTGTGTTGGGTCCCAGACAACGTTACAGCCAGAGGAGGTCGTGATTGATGCTTATCAAGAACATGGACTTGGAGATGAAAAAGAGAGAGGAGGGCAGAGAGAAGCATACTCTGCAAAACTTGACTTGTCGATAGGGATACCAATTCTTAGAAAACAATGAAGTGCCATTCCACAGGGGACACATTCTCGCGCAAAACTCTTAATTGTACACCGTTTATTCAAAGTCAGTAATGTTTTTCGCATTTTTCCTTCTTTTATTATAACAAATCACAACAGATTTCCATATCAATCCATTGTTTAATTAAGTAATTTTGGGGACGATTATATTTTTCTTCAATCAAAAATCCTACCAGCTTTATGCCAATCTGGGCATAAGATGATTTTCTCCTTTATGTTACAGAAAATTTAGGTCACCTTGACTTTTGGAAGGCTTGAAACAACGTGTAGTATCTGTCCTGATGCAATATTTAATCTTTTCTGTCCTCAGTCAGTGAAGGAGAAATCTTTCTAGGCTGAAACAATTTGTTTTTTGTCTCAATTTTTGCTGAAAAGCTGGACTTTCTCCACATTAAAAACCGACCTTGTGCAAATGAGAATTGGTAAACTACGTTCAACAAGGATCGGTAAATTTACGTTCAACAACGGAGGTAGATGAAGAAACAATTACATAAAATTCAGTGGGATTCAGATGATAAGTAGCAAGAAAGTATATCTTCGGTAAAATCTACAATGGAGTTTTCCTTTGGTAATTAGATTCTGCAGATCGCGACAATATCCTTAGGTTAATCACTCCACCCTACATTTTTAGATAAACAATAGAAGAAAAAAAAAAGAATCGACGGAAAGATTAAGAGACAACTCTGTTGGTCTTAGATGCTGAGGAGGAACAAAATATACATTCAGAAAAATGGAATTTTATTTTGATAATTAGATTTTATAGACCGTGACAATATCCATAGGTCAATCACCGTACTCACATTATAAAAACGACCCCATGTCTAACTTTTCCTCGAGAGGCAAGTCAATAGCAATGCTTCACAGCATGAATGTGCTGAATAGTAATAAGTACATTGCTAGAATATATCTGATAAGCTGGGCCCCAAGGGCGGCATTTACATGCATACAAGATATCCGAGTGATGGGTCAGCGAGTACGTACTTAAATGTCCCTTCAACCTGGTAGCTAGAAGCGGGCGTGACGTCAAATAGATCAAAAAGGGAAAAGTAAGAATAGTTGGCACGCGTTTCGAAATTTTGAGACGAACACCACGGATGTCTTAACATCAACGATAAGTTAGGGGGTCAACAGCCACAAAGATTTTTTAGCGGAACGTACCCCTACCACTAGAAGAGAAGGCAATAACGACAGCATAATAAAAATAAGTATTTTATTTCAAGTTTTCTTTTCTTATTAAAATCCAAAATACAATTGCGAAATACTTAGGACTTCTACCCAGTCATGACTGACGGAACTGCGGATTAAATAAAAGGTGCTGTTCAATATTTCATGTAGTTCCTGTGAAGAAAGTCGAAGGTTATATCGACCGATAACATGCAAGCTGATAATAAGTAGTCTGAAGAATCTAAATAATATGAATAATTAATCCTTACCCCAAAACTTCAAAACGTAATTCTATTTTCTTTGTATTTTGTTCACCTTTTAATTTCAGCAAGAAATCACCTCTACAGACGACCGTGGAATGACTAGTTCTATCACGAACCATTGTTTATTGAACGTGGGAGACCAGGTATGTTTTTGAACGTTCGCATATTTTATTTAGACGTGACTTGTGAGATGTTACACTTCCTCTAGGAAAGTAAATAATGCAGAATTCTATAGCCAAAACAAGTGACTCTAGATTATCAAAACGCCATTAATAAAAAGGAAGTTGGCTTAGAAAGAAATTTCAGAGTTCATAAGAAATATCTGCAAGCTTGGTCGATAAATAATCATAATGGGATTCGATTAGGAACAAAAAAATACTATAGAAATGGGAGATTATTGGTGACGTATAGGTTAATTAAAACAGAGAAAATGTTATATTGATAATGACATCATATTTTTTATAAATATAGGAAGATTAGCGGATCAAAGAAAGAGAAAGGCAGAGGTCAAAAGGTCAGACTGACAGAGCAGATATAAGAAATCAGATGGAATAAGACAATATAAATACATGTGGATGGCTGAGAGGGGGGACGGTTATTTTCTCCGTCCCTTCTTCTATTTTTCCCCTTCTTTCTCTCTCTCTCTCTCTCCCTCTCTCTCGTTCACTTACACTAACAGGAATATGAAAATTATGTTTATTGAACTACATATATATATATATATATATGTGTGTGTGTGTGTGTGTGTGTGTGTGTATGTGTGTGTGTGTGTGTGTGTGTGTGTGTGTGTGTGTGTGTGTGTGTGTGTGTGTGTGCGTATATATATGGGTGTGTGTGTGTGTGTGTTACAAAAGTGCAGAACAGCATTTGTACGGTCTGTTTCAAATACATAAAAGGGAAACAGAACATGCCCACGCTTTATGTATTCTCCTCAGCTCCAGAGTCTTTGTAGAACATGGTAATACTACATGACATTGAATGTAAATATTATATATGATTACATGATAACACATATGTTTATGTACAATAAGAATAAGATATGCACTTAGATTCTTATGTATTATCACATGTCAGTATTATTAGATGTTTCGGGTAGGTGGAACTCGTCAGACCTAGAAAGCCATGCATCTCAGTGAAGGAAAACATTGATTTCAAACTACCACTGCTTCGTGAACTACCCATTTATATGAAAGTATTCAGGAGTAAACCTCAAGGAAAACACTGGAGTGGAGTTTCTAAGGCAGTTCAACATAACCTACGATTTTATTCTGCCTGGCTAGTACCAGATGAGTAGCCATTTGGGAATACTAGGTGCTTTATGTAGGAGGACGTTGACGGTAGCTCCTGTATCCTACATGGCCTCCAGTTGTTTCAATCCTGTCCTGGCCAGGTTGGTTGAGACGAGAAAGTAGTGCTTACTTTGCGCAAATCAGCTTCACTTCAAAAAAATCTCCCAGCAAGTATCATCTTGTCTTCGCCATTCCAACGGATGAACATTATTTTCATTACATAATAAAGAAAACTTTTTTTATGATTCAGTGATTTGTTTTTAAAATGAAACATTTCTATTCTTTTTTTAATACACAAGATCATGTGTATTCATATTTTTAAAAAATCTATCCACTGTTTATCTCACTGAAAGTGAGTGAGTGAAAGAGAGAAAGAGAGAGAGAGAGAGAAAGCGAGAGAGAGAGAGAGAGAGGAGGAGGCACTTAAGTTTGAAATAGCAATAGTATTTTTAAACGAATTAATATTTTATTTACTTTTTAGAAGTTAAATTAAAATTTTATTTAGTCCCTAGAATAAATAATTTATTTTTGAATGTTCGAAAAATGTAACATTTCTTAAACAATGTGAATTTGCGTGTGAGTGAATGAGAGAGAGAGAGAGAGAGAGAGAGAGAGAGAGAGAGAGAGAGAGAGAGAGACAGACAGACAGACAGACAGACAGACAGACAGAGACAGAGACAGACAGAGACAGAGACAGAGACAGAGAGACAGATAGACAGACAGATAGACAGACAGATAGACAGACAGACAGACAGAAGGCAGACAGACAGAGAGATTAAGTTTTAGTTAAAATATCAGTAGTTTTATATATTATTTTTGTTTTTAGTGTAAACTGATCTTCACATATCAAGAGTAATGAATTTACCTTGCGAGTATACATATAATTTACATCTAAGCATGTGGCGATTTGTGGCAGTTGTGGCCCCTAGAACCATGACGTGTACTTCTGTAGCATACTTTGCTAATACACTTTACCACTGTGTTTGCCGTGATTATTACCGGGATTTTTTTTTTTCAGACCACTCTTCTAATCTTGGGTATTATTACCAAAAAGTTTCGGATGATGACGTAACCTGGGAACAGAAGTTTAAATAATCCAAATTATCCATGTTAGCTATGCTCATCTAAAAAAATAATAACGCGCTAGTTTTTCTTATGGATGATTTTTATCTTCTTTTTCTTATTGATTAGTTTTGTCTTCTTTTATTATAGACTAGCAGGCAGCTCGGTATTGCCCGGTCGTAAAACATGTTTAAATATGGTATTTTAATACTCCATTGATTTTTATATTGATTATTATTATTATTATTATTATTATTATTATTATTATTATTATTATTATTATTATTATTATTATTATATTGGTTATTATATTTTATTGATGCTTCAAAGTTTAAAAAAAATAATGACTTGGACGCCATCAGCTAGAATCAAAACCAAAACATCTGAGGTGCATATCAAAACTTTACAAATAAACTGACTTAGATAAATAGATATACCATCTTTTGGGGGCAATCTTATAAGTTCCAAATCTCAGCGAATATTGATCAAAATTTAACAAATGAAGGTTCGTTGGAAAGGTAATGGCCTGCACTGTGTAGTGGGCTATATGACATTTTCCCTTAAGGTCGCACATTAAGGGGATCATCTATCATCAAGACATTATTTTTGGTAAAGTTGCAGTATCTTTCCACCCTCAGAAAATCTTAAAATTGCATATATTCTAGGTTTTCGAGGGTGCTGAAAGCAAGAATAACGTTTATAATTCCAGGAAACGAGTAGTTTCCACGATATGAAGAAATTAGAGTTTAAAAAGTGGGTGATCATTTTTGTCTATTAATTTAACGTAAAAAGAGCATCCACTTTATGACCATCCTGATGTGGTGTCTGTTATTTTTTTTAGGTGTTATATTTATTGTGGCCTGGTAAACCAACACAAAACCTATTTTCAAAAACTTGTTTTCTATAGGTTTTCATGTGTGCTGAAAACGTATACCGCATTTAAATTTTCACATATAAGTATTTTTCTTGGTATTAAGCAAAAATTGGGCGAACTTGTGCATACAACAATAGCCACTACTTATAACATAAAGGATTACATTGCTTAATACCCGGAAACATACCTATTTGCGGAGGCCAGGAACAACAGAAAAAAGGTAAGCCTCTTTTCTATTTATTTATAAAGAAAATACAATTTTCTTATATTTGGGTTGTGGAAATGCATCCACTAGAAAAAGATCTAACTAATTTGCATATTCTTTTAAACATTGATTTTAAAAATCTTTGTGATCGGTTTTCAGCTGGAAATTTGGCTGTTAAGAGATCAAAGTTCAACGATTTGACCTTTGAGAACTCCACCAAACTCCTCCGACAATTTTGGATCTAAACACTTGAAATTTTAGAAATAGGTTCCTTGGACATGGATCTAACTTAATAACTTGATTTGAGTCCAAAACAATAAATTTTAAGGGGTTATAATAGGGGTCAAAGTTTAAAAAAATTGACCTCTGCGCTCTCTACTTAATTACACAGACAATTTCTGGTCTAAACATTTGAAATTTGACATAAAGGGTATTCAGAGACAGGGCAAGCTTTTTAATCGGTTTGGGTCGAAAAGTTTTAGTTACCAATATATAAATTTATGTATGTATGTATGCATGTCTGCCTAAAACTTTTGACAGAGGCGACGGATTTTTCCAAAATCAGTATTGTTTTAAAGTCAAATATCGAAAAATTGGCTAAAAAGATTAATATC
This sequence comes from Euprymna scolopes, assembly GCF_053919585.1. Taxonomy (NCBI): domain Eukaryota; kingdom Metazoa; phylum Mollusca; class Cephalopoda; order Sepiida; family Sepiolidae; genus Euprymna; species Euprymna scolopes. The sequence goes on along the minus strand of NC_136512.1, from coordinate 37,518,358 downwards.
TTCACCTTCAACTGGGAACTTTTCTACAGGGGGGGGGGTCGCTTTTTTTGCCGATACTTTTTAAAGTCATCCTCTCCTTCTGATTGTCTAGCCTTAATTTTTTAAAATGTCAATTCCGGTTTGGCGGTTGTCGTAACAGCATAGACGTCAGGTTTTTTTCACTATTCTTTTCTTCCTTCGCGGTACGGGTTCGGGCCTGCCTTCCTACTACAACTTATTTCTTTTTTTTTTTTGTTCAACAGACACATCCAAACACCCGGACAACGCCGGGCAACGCCGGGCTTAAATGCTAGTATATGTGTATATATATATATATATATATATATATATATATATATATATATATATATATATATATATATATATAGAGAGAGAGAGAGAGAGATAGAGAGAGAGAGAAAAAGTTTCATTTTGTCTCCTTTTTCTCATCGATTAGTTTTGTCTTCTTTTTCTTATCGATTAGTTTTGTCTTCTTTTTCTTATCGATTAGTTTTGTCTTCTTTTTCTTGTCAATTAATTTTATCTTCTTTTTCTTATCGATTAGTTTCATTTAAATGATTTCAAGTAGCAAATAGAAATTAAACTGTGAAGCGGTAACAAGCAGGAGAAGCCAACTAGTTTAAAGTATTTTCTTGCTGAAATAAACTTTTCCAAAGTATAACTTCACAGAAAATTGAAGCGGTTAATGATTAGAGCACAACTAATATTTCATGGAGGCAATTATCGAGAGAATTACGATCACGCCAAGTTTTGAAACGCCGTCTTTACATAAAATTCCCTTTTGAACCAAACTTTAGAATTAATTGAAAAACTATTTCTGCAGCCGAAATGATGACAGTCATTAAAATATAATTATCGCAACTCTCAGTCTTTTTCACTTCGTTAAAAAAAAAACGAATTTTTGGATCAAGATGAAATTAACCCCCCCCCCCTCAAAAAAAAAAACGAATTTTTGGATCAAGATGAAATTAACCCCCCCCCCTCAAAAAAAAAAAACGAATTTTTGGATCAAGATGAAATTAACCCCCCCCCTCAAAAAAAAAAAAACGAATTTTTGGATCAAGATGAAATTACCCCCCCGCCCTAAAAAAAAAAACGAATTTTTGGATCAAGATGAAATTACCCCCCCCCCCTCAAAAAAAAAAAAACGAAAACATGTCGGATATTACAGCAAATAAAAATTAAAACGAAAAAAAGAAAAATTCTTCAAACATAAACGAATAGTTCGTTTTTTTTATCTGAACGTTTATGGATGGAAACACTGAGTGACTTTTTGGGGGAACTTCAGGATGACTCGAAAAAAAATGTCACCCATGGAATCGTTAATAAAATTTTCAATCCGTTCTACAATCCAACCATATTTAATACAAATAAACTTTACACTACGACTGACTTGTCCAGCAAGTTTCAATTATAAATATCCAACAGTTTTGTTTCGTGATAAGAATATAATTTGCAATATCAGCGTTCAATGAAAAGTACAGCTGACTACGACTAGAGGATGACCCGAAAAATGCCACCCAAGGAATCATTCATAAAATTCTCAATCCGTTCTGCAATTCAACCACATTTGGCATACAATTAAATCAGTCTAATCAGTCATCGTTTTATCACTGTTGAAATATATGCGTCAGCGGCACTTAATTTTAGTGGTTTAAACCATCTTCTCCTGCAGGAGATAGTATATAGGCAATATCAAATCCACAAGCGGTCCCCAGTCGCATGTATATCTCAGTCAAAGAAGATGACACCGTTAGGTTTTTGCAATTCTTGTAGAGAGGTGACGACACACTCCTACATACATATTTCCAAATGGTTACTCAACTGATTGTACCTATTTACTATGCCTCCCCACGGGACAGAGTTAGACACCAGGGTCGTTTTTTAACGTGGAGAAAAGGCACAAAAATCAAAATTGTCTCAGTCGTGAAGGATTTCTCCTCCACCGAAAGAGAACAAGAAAATGAAGTGCAGCATCTGAAGAACAGATTGTATTTATTTGCTTCCCCACTGAGCAAATTAGGCACAAGGCCGATCTTTAATGTGGAGAGAGAGGGAGGGGGGAGGGAAAGGGGACCAGCTCCCGATGGGTGGGAAATGGGAGCTGGATAGTGACAACTGGCATGAAGGGTTGCCCCTACATTGACCAAGGTCTGATATGTGGGGTTACCCCCACATATGGTCTTTGCTTGCAGCATCTGTCGGAACAGATGGTATTTATTTGCTCCCCCACCGAGCAAATTAGGCACAAGGCCGATTTTTAATGTGAGGAGTGAAGGGAGGGGGAAGGGGAAAAGGGGACCAGCTCCCGAGAGGTGGGAAATGGGAGCTGGTTAAAGGTCAGGCATGTGGGGTTACCCCCACATCTGGTCTTTGCCAGTCATAGCTGGTCCTTGCTAGTCACAGCCTGCAGCATCTGCCGGAACAGATGGTATTTATTTGCTCCCCCACTGAGCAAATTAGGCACAAGGCCGTTTTTAATGTGAGGTAAAAACCAGCTCCCCAAAAAGGGGGCACTCTGGTTACCAAAAATAATAATTGTCCCAGTATAGAGGGTTTCCCCTCCATTGACTGGTACAAATTATCTTAAGTGCAGCATCTGCCGGAACAGATACTACACTTTGAGATATTAAATCTTTTATTCATGTTAAAAAAATACAGAAAAAAAATCAACGATGAACAAAAAACTTAGGCACATGGCCAACTCAAAAGGGGGGATTTTGGGGGTCGTTGGTCATCCTTGTCACTCCAGAACTAAACAAAGTCAAAAGTTTCTCCCAGCTAGTATCTTCTTTCACCATAATACCACATTCACCCTTTCATATTGGGGGACGTCCTAGTAACTCCCAATTTTTAAAACATTTTTTATTGACGTGTAAAAACAAAAAAGATAACAATAAAATGGTAACAATAATTCATTTGTGTCGAGGGAGGGGGAAGAAAAAACAAAAGGTGATTAGTAGGACCCTCCCAACCCCGTCTAGTTGATAGACTGCCCGTTCCACTAGGTTTGTAAAAGGAACCTCGCTTCTGCGGGTCAGTCTCTAGGTGGAGATGCCCTCTAGATGGGGGTGAATGGAGAAAAGAAAATTTTTGTGGGTAAGGGATGGAGGTTAGTTTGTATTTCTTTTTCTCCAAGATGGGTAAAATTTAGAGGAAGGGGTGAAAACAAAAATTGCAGGTAAGAGGGGATGGGGATCTTGGAGGCTTCCTAATCGGGGAGGGATGGAACACACACTCAGCTAGCTGAGAGACTACTTGTTTAATTTAACTTTACAGAACTGCGCGTTCCACACCTAGGCGGGGAACACGTATTCAAATTTGGCTCCTCTTCGTACACACAGACTTGCCACATGTATCCATCTTCTGTCAAATGCCGCGCGATGCAGCCTTCTTCTATCACATCTGATCTTCACCCGTAGTTGGTGTTTAAAGAACGCGATCAGATCTTGATCAGAAAAAGACAACACCCCCCGGCAACCTTGCAGACGCGACGTCCAAATCACCATTCTCGCCACGGCCAGGATCATAACGTAGACCATTTGTCTTTCCCGGTCCCACGGCGGCCTCACGTTGTCCACAACATTGGATACAGTAATTGGGCGAGGATGCTCAGGATCGATGCGAGCCGTCACCCCACTGACATACGACCAGTACTGGCGGAGTTCGCGGCAATCGAAGAAAGCGTGATCCGTAGTTTCCACGGCCGTTGTCCCACAACGGGGACAATCAGGCGACTCCAGAAACCCAGAACTGCATTGTATGTTGTTGAGTGGAAGTGCATTTCGGGCCAATCGCCAGGTCAGAGAGAACTCCGAATTGTTCAGATGACTCGAACCTGGCGCCCAGCCCCACGCGGAGCGGATCTCACTCTGCTGCCACCCCAAACGCGCGCATAGCGGGTCGTCAGCGGCCCCCTTCACTAGATCCCTGTGGAGTTCCCTACGGGTAGCAGTCACAAGGTCACTGGACCTTGGTAGTCGTTTTAGCGTGGCTCGGCACTCTTTCATGTAGGCAGATTCTCCCCGCGGCCTGCGACGACTCTCGATGGAAGGGTCGAGAACGAGGTCGGGGAAGGCGGCAGTAACCACGGGGTGCCACGGTTGGTCATCCTGCATATAGTGGCTCAGGAAGGCCAGCCTCTCAGCATCTCGATGACACTTCAAGTCCGGCATTCCCAAGCCTCCCTCACACGGACGTTGAATACAGACCTGTCTGCTCACCCAGTGTCTTCCTCTGTCCCAAAGGAGCGAGGACAAGAGTTCGACAAGAGCTTTTAGGTGTTGTGCAGGCAGGGGAAGTACGGCCAGTCGGTAAAGGATGAGAGGAAAGACGTAAGTGGCGCACGCCTCAGCTCTACCCTTTAAGGAAAGTTTCCTAGGAAGCCACGAATTGACTGCAGCCTCCACCTTTGACCGTACCTCCAACCAATTCTTGTCAAGCTGGAGACCCGGTCCGAACCACACGCCGAGGATCCGGACCGGGCCATCTGTCCAGCTGAAGGGCGCAGGGAGGTTTGCGTTGCCACTCCATGCGCCCAACCGCAGTCCTACCGACTTGTTGCGGTTTATCTTGGCCCCTGTAATTCTTTCGTACTGTGTGAGTGCCTCCGACATGACCTCAATGTCTCTGAAGCCCGACACGAAGATCGTGACATCATCGGCGAACGCGGATACCTTGGCAGCTGAGCCGCCAGGCAGAGCCATTCCGCGCAGGGCCGAATTTGCCTCCCCATGTCTCAGCTTGCGGAGAAGAGGCTCCAAAGCCAGGACATAAAGCAGGGGCGACAGCGGACAACCCTGACGAACCGACCGAGAGATAACAAAGGGTTTCGAGCGCTTTCCGTTCACTTGCACGACAGCCATGGGCTGTCGATACATTATGGAGATCCACTTGCAAAAGTCCGGTTTAAAACCGGCGGCCTCTAAGACAGATGCCAGGAAACGATGGTCGACCCTATCGAAAGCTTTGGACTGATCTAAGTTTATCAGCGCGGCTTCCGTGTCGTCATCTATTCCCCCCTCTAGGATCATGCGGATCAGGTGCAAGTTGTTCTGAATCGATCTCCCCTTCACAGCGTAGTTCTGTTCCGGTTCAACCAACTCATCGATAACAACCTGCAGCCGATTCGACAGGACCTTGGCCAAAATCTTCAACTCTGTGTTTAGCAGAGTTATGGGTCTGTAGTCGTCTAACTCTTCCCCTCCATGCCCGTCACCTTTCTTCAGCAATGTGATCACTCCCTTGGTCACCTGCCCTGGGATGGATCCCTGAGTAAACCAATGGTTGAACATATCCGTCAGAAGAGGCAGAAACATAGGCGACAGCCTCAAGTACAGTTCGTATGGCAGACCATCAAGTCCTGGCGATCTGTCACAGCTGACCTGCTTCAGCGCAGTAAAGACCTCCTGCTCCGTCACCCGGCCCTCGCAACCAGCCGCTCTAGCCGCCTCGAGGCGGGGAGAGTCGGCCAAATAGTCGCTAAACTCAAGGACCGGAAGATCGGGCTGCTGCGTAAAACGCTCCTCGAAATGTTCTCGAAACCCCTCGCAGATCTCCCGAGTCGATTCCAGGGTGCGTCCATTCGGATGTTTGATTTTTGCAATGTATTTGTCCGAGCCACGCCTAGAAACCTCACGGCGCACGTCTGCATCAGAATTGACTGCTTCGTTGCCTATCTTTCTAAGCCTAGCTCTAACTACTTGGCCTTCGTAACGCTCGCTAGTCTCGCGTAGAAGGTCCTGCTTAGCTAGTTCCTGACTAACCCTATCACCCTCCCCCGTAGCCTGGGCTAGTTTCTGCTCTAGCTTCTTCTTCGTCTTGGCCTTATCTAGTGCGAGGCGCTGGGCATACTTGACGGAGAAGCTTCTGATCTTGGCTTTGAGACCTAACCACCACTTACTCCCGGTAACCGCCCCCACTAGTGCCTTTTTAATCAATTCTCTTAACTGATCTTGGAAGTCTTGTATCTCCAGAAGGGAGGTGTTTAACTTCCAGTACCCCGCTAACTTAGGCCTATTTCCTAGCTTCAGCCGGGCCATAACTAATTTATGGTCCGTCTGGCCTAGCCAAGTGAACGTGGGACAAGATAAGAAGTCTACTTCGCCTCTCCTAACTAACATCCTGTCCAAATAGGTATTTGGATAGGAGGAAACACTATTGGTCCACGTCCACATCTCCCGCCCTGGATGCTCGAACCGAAACCTGTCGACCAGACCGCATCTAGCCATCAGATCAGCCAGGCTGGACTCGCACCTCTCCGATCCTCTAGCTCCGCCTCCTACCTTATCTATGTCGGGGTCTAAGATGGAATTCCAATCCCCCATTAGCACTACCCGCTTCCGACAATCTACAAACGCGTCAAGCTGACTGAAGAATGAGACCCTCTCACGAGCGGTGCTGGGCGCATGAACCGCAATCACCCGAAACACAGAATCTTTTACGGCAACATCGGCCACAACCAGCCTACCCACCGCATCTCTATGGACAACGTCGACCATCGCCGACAGGGTACGTTTAACCAACACGGAAACTCCCTTCCCCCGCGGACTGCCATATGCTGAGAAAACCTCAAAGTCTCGGGCCAGCACCTGACAGTCCACAGAGGAAACGAAATGCGTCTCCTGAATCGCAGCAACATCCACTCCCAGGGACAAGAGGTCGTGCCGGAGGCGAGCCGCCCGGCCCGATGATCTCAAGCCCCTCGCATTCAGACTAGCCAAATTCAAAGCCATGGTACCTACCTTAAGGTGTGTTACACTCAGCTCCGAAATCAGCCGGGGAAAGGACACCGACGTTGTGTGCAATGCTCAAGGTGGTGAGGTTTTTCATGTCCTGACCTTCTCTCACAATGCCGCCGACATCCAAAGGGTAAGTCAATTTAAGGGCCCTATAGAGTGACGGATGGACCAACACTGGGACCCTTCCCTTGCATTGTTTTGTGAGTTCCTCAAGGGAAGGGTCATTTTCCTAATCAGTTCAATTCCCGGACCAGCCCCTTCAGCGGCTTCCAGCATTGTCCACACGTTGGTTTTGCAAGCCTCAGGAAGCCTGACGAAAGTTGTTAGCCGTGGGGCGTCCGGGAAATTAGAGGGGACATTAACGTCTTTTCCCCCTATCTGTTGGAAGTCCAGCAGAGGTTTTAAATTTTTTCTCTGCCGGTGTGGTAAGCCCATTGCCACAGACAGGGGGTCTACAAAACAAAGTTCCTCTCTCGTTTCGAGGGCGAGAGTCCCTGTTGGAGTGAGTCCGTAAGTGGGAGAATCTGAAGGGTCTCTCCCCCTCCCGGGTTCATTCTTTTCTTTCTGGGATGGCGGCTCAATTTGCATTGGTGTGGGGACGAGTGTCTGTGTGGTGTCTGGTGTTGGTGTTGGTGCGGTGTCTGGTGTTGGTGTGGTGTCTGGTGTTGGTGTTGGTGTTGGTGCGGTGTCTGGTGTTGGTGTGGTGTCTGGTGTTGGTGTTGGTGCGGTGTCTGGTGTTGGTGTTGGTGCAGTTTCTGGTGTTGGTGCAGTGTCTGGTGTTGGTGCGGTGTCTGATGTTGGTGTTGGTGTTAGTGCGGTGTCTAGTGTTGGTGCAGTATGTGGTATGGGGGTGGAAGTGGGTTGTGTTGTTGTTAGAGGTGGTGTATGCTCACAGGGAGTGGGGGCTGCCTTTTCTTCCCCTTTCCTTTCTTTTTTATTCTTTTGAAAGAACCGGGGAGTGGTGAGGTTGAGTTCCTCTCCCTCTCACTAGCAGATTCATCCTCAGAGGAGCAGTGTTTTCTTCGCTTGATCCCCGTCTCAATTGGTGTGGGGACCGTTGGTTGTTGCTGCTCCTCTAGTTGTTGTTTCTCCGGTTGGTGCTGTTGCTTTTCTGGTTGCTGCAGCCGTTTTTGTTGCTGCTGCTGCTGTTCTGGCTGTTGCTGCTGCTGCTGTTTTTGTTGTTGCCGCTGTTTTCATGGCATTGGTTGTGGCATTGGCCGCGGCAGCTGATGTTGTTGCTGCAGCTGGTTCAATGGCTGGTTTGGCTGCTGCTGCTGTGTCTGCTGCCATGGCTGTTGCTGCGGCTGTTGTGGAGGCTGCTGTTGTTGTTGCTGCCTCAGTTGTTGGGTTGGTTGTGGGACGGTGGCAGATGGGATTGTGGGCTTCCATTTCCGCCTCATTACCGTGATCCATTCCTCCCCTTTGGCCTCCTGCACAGTTTTGGGTTTCCTCGGTGCTGGGGTTGGTGCTCCGGTTGCAGGAGTTGTGACAGCCTGTTTGGACACTGGTGCTGTCTCAGAGGTTGGGACCGCCTTTAGTGTCACTTGAGTAGGAGTTGACCTTTGAGGGCAGCTCTTGGCCATGTGACCCTGTTTTTGGCAGAACCAGCAGTGCGGACGACGCCCCTCCACTACTACTGTCATAGTTGCCTCCTTAAATGTCAGCTGTGCTGGTATCGCCTGGAAGCCTTCTTTCTTTAGCCTCATGGCCACAGTGTAGCTGCCCAAGTGCATGCCGGTTTTCGACCGCACTGGGGTTATTTTTTCCACCTCGCCGAACTGTGTGAAGAAGGATCCCAGGATTTCTGCTGATATTTGCATAGGTACATTGAATACCTGCACCCGGGTCCTTGTCCTGCCCTGGTATTCGGGCTTTAGTTTTATTCTCCCATACTTAATTTCCTGTAGGGAGAGTCTCTCCGCATCTTCCTTGGTGGGTAGGAGGATGTCCCACATTGGCGTAGCTCCTCTGGTACAGGTATAATACCGGGATGTTTAGCTTGTGTAGGAGCCCTGCCATGTCTTCCTTTTTCATCCCTAGGAGGCGGTTTTCCGGCATATCCGAGATGATGAGGGAGAGCACTCTGTCTTCGATTGCCTCCCAAGCGCCTGGCACTGGTTTAATTTCTACCCCCTCTATGTATTGTCTGTACTTGGTCAAGTACAAGTCTCTATACTCTTGAGGGGACAGTTGCTTCTCTACAGTCTTCCCCCATGCCGACCCTCTTGTTGGTGTTGGATCTTTGGTGAGGTTGGACTGTTTTTGCTGTTCCTTGGCGGAAGGGTTGCTATTTTGAGGGGCATTTCCCTTTCCGCTTTCCTTTGGGACCGACTCTCCCTGCTCTATACTTCTTCCAGGAAATACTTCCCTTTTTGGGGAGTCGGCCTCCTGGGGAGCATTGTCCTCTTTATTGTCCTTGGGAGCTTTTGCCCCTTTTGTTTTGGGGAGGTCTAGGCTGTATGCCCCCTCGTTTTCTTGATTTGCTCCCCTTTTGGGGCAGTAGCCCTCCTGGGGAGCACTGTCTCTCTTATCGTCCTTTGGGGCTACTGCCTCTTGATTTTTGTTGTCAGAGCGGGATGCCCTGTCCAACATTGTTTTTTCTCCCCTTTGTGGGGAGTCGCCCTCTTGGGGAGCACTGTCTCCCTTATCGTCCTTTGGGGCTACTGCCTCTTGATTTTTGTTGTCGGAACGGGATGCCCCGTCCAACATTGTTTTTTCTCCCCTTTGTGGGGAGTCGCCCTCTTGGGGAGCTGCTGGTGAGTTTTCTCCCTTCTGGGGGGCGTCCTTCGGTTTAGTGTCCGGGCGGTATGCCCCGTTGCTTTTTGCTTCCCCTGTTGGGGAGTCGTCCTCTTGGGGAGCAGTTTTTCTTGTGGTAGCCCCCTGGCTGGGGGTATCGGTATTGGTGGTCCCCGGGCTGGGGGTGTCCATTTTTGAAAAAAGCTCTCTCTTCCCTGTATAATTCACCAAAATGAGTGACGTGGAGTCGGCGTCCAAAGTGGGAGCCGCCTTTGGCGCCAAAAAGAAGTGGCGCCAAAGGCGGCAAGAGGGGAGATAGAACTGAGAGAGGGAGTGGGAAGTTAGTGGAGGGAAGAGAGAAAGTGTTTCCGACCCTCCCTCGCGGGAAGGTCGTAAATTATCAGCTCGGATCCCCCCGTGAGGGGGGAGAGCAGAGAAAGACAGACCAAGTGGGGGTGCGGACAGAACGCTACCCAACAAGCTCGCCGGGCACGAGAATGTGTCGCCAGAACAACATTGCCTATCGCTGTGTATGTATCAGAGAACAGATGGTATTTATTTGCTCCCCCACTGAACAAATTAGGCACAAGGCCGTTTTTAATGTGAGGTAGAAACCAGCTCCCCTAAAAGTAGGCAAAAAGGGGGCACTCTGGTTACCAAAAATAATAATTGTCCCAGTATAGAGGGTTTCCCCTCCATTGACTGGTACAAATTATCTTAAGTGCAGTATCTGCCGGAACAGATGGTATTTATTTGCTCCCCCACTGAGCAAATTAGGCACAAGGCCGTTTTTAATGTGAGGTGAAAACCAGCTCCCCTTAAAGTAGGCAAAAAAGGGGGCACTCTGGTTACCAAAAATGATAATTGTCCCAGTATAGAGGGTTTCCCCTCCATTGACTGGTACAAACCATCTTAAGTGCAGTATCTGCCGGAACAGATGGTATTTATTTGCTCCCCCACTGAGCAAATTAGGCACAAGGCCGATTTTTAATGTGAGGAGTGAAGGGGAAATGGAGACCAACTCCCCGGGGAGTAGGGGAGCTGGATAGTGACAATTGGTATGAAGGGTTTCCCCTACATTGACCAAGGTCTGATATGTGGGGTTACCCCCACATATTGTCTTTGCTTGCAGTATCTGCCGGAACAGATGGTATTTATTTGCTCCCCCACTGAGCAAATTAGGCACAAGGCCGTTTTTAATGTGAGGTAAAAACCAGCTCCCCTAAAAGTAGGCAAAAAGGGGCCACTCTGGTTACCAAAAATAATAATTGTCCCAGTATAGAGGGTTTCCCCTCCATTGACTGGTACAAATTATCTTAAGTGCAGTATCTGCCAGAACAGATGGTATTTATTTGCTCCCCTACCGAGCAAATTAGGCACAAGGCCAATTTTTAATGTGAGGAGTGAAGGGAGGGGGAAGGGAAAGGGGGGACCAGCTCCCGAGAGGTGGGAAATGGGAGCTGGTTAAAGGTCAGACATGTGGGGTTGCCCCCACATCTGGTCTTTGCTAGTCATAGCTAGTCATAGCTTGCAGTATCTGCCGGAACAGATGGTGTTTATTTGCTCCCCCACTGAGCAAATTAGGCACAAGGCCGTTTTTAATGTGAGGTAAAAACCAGCTCCCCTAAAAGGGGTCACTCTGGTTACCAAAAATAATAATTGTCCCAGTATAGAGGGTTTCCCCTCCATTGACTGGTACAAATTATCTTAAGTGCAGCATCTGCCGGAACAGATACTACACTTTGATCTTGTCCAAAAGGCCAAGGTAGGTAGGCTCATTGTTGCTTAACTTTGGTAATCTAACGAGAAAAGTATGTCAATATGATTTTGTCGTATATTGGAATATATGAAAATATCCTAATCTAAATCAGTGATCTCCCAAATCACATCCTAAGACCATTCATAGATATTTATGCTGAAGACACTACCATCTATGGCAACACTTCAAAGGCTGTAAATGATCAAGTTCTCTCTGATTCGTTCTCCTCTGATCTTGAGCAAGTGGTACAATGGGGAAAAAGGTGGCTTGTTACGTTTAATGCATCTAAAACCAAGCTTCTATCTTTACATCATCAACGCTCTGATCCCCATCTGGCATCAATTGAAATGAATGGCTCTCGTCTTGGGGAGGTCTCATGTTTTGACAAGCTTCTAAGTCTGAGTTTTACTCCTGATCTGAAATGGAATATGTACATCAAATCCATTGCCAAAGTCGTTGGAAAAATAGTGGGATCATTCTACCGCTCTGGTAGATATCTCACTGCTGATGCAATTGTCTATACGTCCAACGATGGAGAACTGTTGCCACATCTGGGCAGGGCGCTGGTAGAAGCAGTTTATCCTGCATTGTCAGAGTTCAAAATAGACTTTGTAGCCTAGTGAGGAATGCCTTTTTCTCTTCCCTGCAACCTTTTCCCCACAGAAAGCCTGTCTCTGCTTTATCGTTATTTTCATGGCAATACTCAGCGGAGCTCCAATCTATGCCCCCCCCCGCCAAACTTTCACGAAAAACACTCATCTAATTGAAACCATTATACAAAATTTCCCCCACTCTTCATCTGTGCCTAAACTGAAACATAGACTCCATGAACAAAGTTTCTTTCTTAGAACTGCATGCCTGTGAAACTCTTTTCCGTTTCCCTACTTTCCAGCTGACTACAATATTATCGTCTTCAAGTCCAACATAAACAAGTTCTTGATGAGCCATCCCTTTAAGTAATACAATTTACCAAATTTCCATGATTACTGTATAGTCATTAATCCTTAACCTTGAGTGGCCTCCGGGCATTGATAAGTAGGGACCTCTTTTGTAAAAAAAGAAGAAAATATATGAATTCATTCAAGATGAAAATTCCATTTCAAACTTGGAAATGACAGACAGAGAGACAAAAGGTGCTTGGAAAATTGAGATCATAAATTCGGAAAAATGTGTTTGTATGTCCGGAAACGCTCCGTTTTCTGAGTTATGGGTCATTAAATTAATACTGATTAATTAAATTAATACTAATTAAGTAAATTAATACTGATTAAAATTTCGTTTATGTAAAAAATATAATGCACCCAATGTCCTATCCTGAAGTGGCATGCATTGCACACATTGAGCTAGCTTCCTCCAAAGAACGGAGTTTCTAAGGAATATCAAATGCACAAGCAGTCACGAGTAACATGTGTATCCCTAACAGGGTGTATCGTTGTATACGTTTAGACATGTAGACTCAACACATTGTAGCAAAGTACGTTGCAAGGAACATAAGACAAGTAATAACTGGACTTTCTTTTTTTGTTTGTTTGTAAATACAACATTTATTTTCCAATTCGAAATCTACGAGGAGGGAACACACACAAAAAGTGACTTTTATATAACAGTAGAGAAAGAGATGTGGTGAGTGAGAAGGGTGAAGGAAACATGCAAATTGATATAAGTCGATTTCTCAAACTCAGTAGCCATTCTACTATCTCTTTCGATCTCAATTTGATCTAGTGTATATAACGCTTTTCGGCGCCCACGTATCTACCTGTAAACACCCATTCTAGGATTTCGCTTCCATGTCAATGAAGCCATGCAGCTAGGCGTTTATTTCACGACGAGTGTATGTATATCTGTCCGCAGGCAACTTCTACAAAAAATAATTGCAGATGTTTTTGTTTGTTGCGTCAAATCACCAGATATTTTCTAAAAAGTTTCATTTCCGCATCAATCAACCATGTTTTATTTTTTTACGACCAGGTGTGTATCTGTGTAAAATACGACTTTATACCTGTTGGGTTACATTTCTGATGCACAGATATTTCACAACTATTTTCTAAATATTACAGAAAAAGAAGAAATAAACAAAGTTTCCCACATTTACTGATGAGCAGACGGATAGAACGTCGTAGAAAGCTGTATGGTCTCATCTGAAGAGATAATAAAAATCTGCCAAAGTGTAATCTCATTGAATATATATATATATATATATATATATATATATATATATATATATATATATATATATATATATTTCTAAAAATATATATATATTTCTAAAAACCATTAAATTAATTTCTAAAAACCATTAAACGAATGCCGGAATGTAAAATCCTCGTTATACTGATGATGATGATGATGATGATGATGATGATGATGATGATGATGATGATGACTACGACGACGACGACGTCGTCGACGACGACGACCGCGACGACGACGACGACGTCTGAAAAGAAAAAGAAAAATCCATACAAATCTCGTTGAAAACAAACAAAAAAATGTTTACGATTTACGAGACGAATCAATCATTTTGCTTGGAAATGAAAACGGAATGTAGGTAACACTTTGATTAATTTTAATTTTAATGTCAGAAATGATCTTTTTCGTTATTTCCCCCCTATTTTGGGAGTGGCTGTAATTTATCAAAGCTTATCTTTACTTATATTGACTAGATTTAAATCTGTTTTTGTCTGTGTCAATCTCTTCATGGCTATCTCAGTCGATGTCAATATGTTTCGCCCTTTCGACTGCGGTAGGTTCATGTTTATTTTATTTATAAATATTTATTGGAGAATAATTATATCTATCGATTGATCGATATCTCTCCTTCCCTCGCTGTCTCCCGCTCCATTTCTGCATATATATATATATATATATATATATATATATATATATATATATATATATATATATATATATATATATATATATATATATAATGGTCAACATTTTTTTTTAACTTATTTTAACGTGCTTCCTTTAAAAATAAATGTTAGTTAACCCCATTAAAGTAAAAAAAAACTGATTTAAATATAAATATACAATATATAACAATAACCATATTTACTGCTTTTGGTATCGCTCCTGTGGACTCTGACGATTTATTTTTTCTCATGCTTTACTTAAAAATATTTTCTCTTCAAGGAGAGGAAGTAGATACTTTGTTCTTGTAGTGATTTTAGTAGGCCCTCCTTAATTTTAATTAGTGTTTGCAGCATTGCTATGAAGGCTTCTAAGTTTTATTTTTTACACGCATCACTTGAAAAATTGATTTCTAAAGAAAATAAAAGACAATATAATTTCAAAATCACTTTTTATTTTGAAGATTTTTTAACTTACCCTTTAAGGATTAACGTGTGAACTAGTATTAGTATAGAGTCGTGATTTCAAAAGTAAAAAACAATGTATCAACCAGAATCCAAACCAAAATCAAAACTCTAGCATTCAAAGCTGGTGACGTTACCAATGTACGAACGTGACACGAATATGAAATGATTCAAAATTAAAACCTAAAAATAAACTAAGATGAATGTGCAAAATGTATAATGATGTTTTTCAATTTTGACACCGTTTCTGACCCCTTAAAAACTATTTTAACCGGCTAAAAGCCCATAAAAATGGTCTATAAAAAATCCAATCATTTGAGACCCCTAGCGCCGTTCTGCGACCTTTAGTTTCGGAAGATATGGAGTTTGAAAATATGGAGACAGACAGACATATAGTCTTTTATATAACAAATTTTACATTTGTTTTTACTGTAATCGAGAAAAATAACAATTTCATAGTAAAATATGCAGAGATTTATAAAGAATCAGAATCGATAATTGTATCGGAATCGGAATTTAGTATAGAATCGGTAATTGTATCGAAATTGGGAAAAATATTGGTATCGTCCTATCACTAATATATATATATATATATATATATATATATATATATATATATATATATATATATATATATACTCCCTTATTTAAATATATATATATATATATATATATATATATATATATATATATACGTGTGTGTGCTTAGCTTCTTCATATCTATCTATATATTTATCTCAACCTATTCAAATCTATCTAGCTGTCTATTAATCGATGTATCCATCTATCTATGCCCCCAGTCTCCTAATATACATATATTCTATTCAGCTTCTTCATCCCATTCCATCACAGTCTTTTACTATCTTTCTATCTATCTCAGCCTCAACAATTATCTGTTTTAATCTCTTAACATGCCTATATATTTATCTATTTCAGTCACTTTATATCTATCTATATATCTATTTATCGATCTATGCCATGATTATCAATCTACTCTCCCTATAATTATCTCAATCTATTTATATCAATATGATTATATCTTCCCGTTGAGATTCGTTCATGCTTATTTTATTTTATTTATAAGTACTTATTTGATAATTATCATATATTACTATAGTGATTATGTTTATTGATCGATATACCTATCTACCTCGGTTTGTTCATATCTACTTTTCATACTAATGAATAACTGCGTATGAGAGAGGATAAGAGTTAATGAATTTGTCAGGTGATGAACAATAATATGAAAGGATTGCAAACGATTGACGAAATGAAGAAATTTGAGTACTTAAGAAGACGAGTCGACAAGGATTTGCTGATATCAGACTTGAAGACGACCATGTTGTAGTCTGCAGGAAGCAATCAAATGGTTGTGTGTTCCACATATGGGAATTCTTTAAAAGCAACTTTGGTTGTGGGAAACTCCATTTCCTTTTAGGTACAAAAAGCAGGATAAAAAAATTTCTAACAGTATTGCTAGAAATGCGAGTTCTTGCAGTAAATTCTTTACAAGCTGTGGAAATCAGAGATTGGAGATCAGTCGAGCACCTACTATGAAAATAACAATAAAGGGTTAGTATTGTCTCTTCTGTTAGAAATGGTCTGTAAGGACAAGATGGGATCATCTTCACTAAATTGTGGAGTCTCTGTCAAGACAAGAAAGTGCTCCGAGTTGCACTAAGCATTCGCGAATATAACAGTAGAATTCCATCTTAGAAACTTATCTGATGTTTATATAGATAGAGGATTGCATCAGAAGTCAGATACTTTCTACGGGAGTATAATGATCCAACTACGTTTCCAGAGACTTTAGCAATAGCTTTAACGTAAGTCTTCCTTTTCAGGTGTGTGATGAAAGTCAGTTCCAAAATCAAGTAAATCATTCATTTCAACTCCGTGCTGGTGTGAGACGAGAAGTCTCAAGCCGAGTAGAGATCAAAGACTACCAGTTATGAACATCATGACCCAATGACTAAATCAAGGAGTAGCTTCCCGGGCAATATCCAGCTCCTAATCATAATCCCCGGAAGAGACCAAATTGTAAGTGTGGATCAAAAGGCGACAGAATGTCATCCTCTCCTACTGAAATGAGAATCCTCCTTTCTGAAGCCTTCCCATCTGACTCAGAAGCATCCTGGGTTCAGTGGATGAGACTCAACAATCTGTAAAAAAAGAAATAGGCTAATCAACAGTTTCTATGGTTGTATGGGTTTACAAAACCAATCAAACTATTAGGTTGGTGCAAAAATAATGTCGTTTCTGACGTTCAACTTTAAATAAAACAAAACGACATTATTTTTTACACTAACCTAATATCTAGAAATACTGAGAGGAGTATCATATGATGGAGTATTGCATTGTCTAGTGCAGCTTGAAAATCTTGTAAAGTACAATAATAATACAAAGGATTGTGCAAAAAAAGTGAAACTCTCGTATGGGAACGTAAAGAAGTAGCATTTCAATTGGAGCATATCTCAGTTTGTTCATGCTTATCTATCTATCTATCTGTGTGTCTGTCTCTCTATCGACCTATTTATCTATCTATCTATCTGTCTATCTATCTATCTATCTATCTGTCTGTCTATCTATCTGTCTATCTATCTATCTATCTATCTACCTATCTATCTATCTGTATATCGATCTATCTGTCTATCTATCTATCTATCTGTCTATCTATCTATCTATCTGTCTATCTGTCTGTCTATCTATCTATCTATCTATCTATCTATCTGTCTGTCTGCCTATCTATCTATCTATCTGTCTATCTATATATCTATGTGTCTGTCTATCTATCTATCTGTCTATCTGTCTGTCTTTCCAACTATCTATCTATCTATCTGTCTTTCTGTCTATCTGTCTATCTATCTATCTATCTATCTATCTATCTGTCTATCGATCTATCTGTCTATCTATCTTTGTCTATCTATCTATCTATCTATCTATCTATCTGTCTGTCTGTCTGTCTATCTATCTATCTGCCTCTCTGTCTGTCTGTCTGTCTGTCTATCTGTCTGTCTATCTATCTGTTTATCTAGCTATTTATCTATCTATCTATGTGAATTTGTTCGATCTGTGTACCACTTAGTTGAGTCACTTCACTTAAATCTCTGAAAAATGTTTAAACTTACATCATGCATAGGTAGAAGCAGACACGCACCGGGTCACCTGGGCGATATTCTTTTCTTTCAACTTCGATGCTCACTGAAATAAGGGAAAAAAAGTGTCAACTGAAATGGGACGAGCAACGAAGATTCCATGTTTCCTGCAAAGAACAATAACAGTTTGCATTATTTTTATTGACAAGGTGACGTGCGTGAAGCAGAAAGACAAAGTGACGTACGTGAAACAGAAAAACAAAGTGACGTTTGAGACTGACTTGAATCGAAAAATCAGTCTACGGGAAATGTTATGGTAACCATCTGACAAAACAATCATAACAAAATAGAAATAGAAATATTAAATGATAGGTATTCAATATCGTGTATCAAATATCAAATTTATTGATTTATGTATTATATATAGAATTGATAGGTGTTAAGAATGTTAAGTGCTACATTAATAAATGTGTGAAATGTCAAAACTTTTTTTCATTTATAAGAAGAATATCGATTTGTATAGAAATCTTGACAAAGGTGTAGTATAGTTAACAGTGCAATCAAAGAGAAGAAACACAAACATAAGACAAATAACTTTTTACCAAACGCAAGAAAATTTATTTTTATACCTGACTGTGTAGGTTTCAGGTGCGGATACTCATTGAAAAATTTATTATCTATGAAACTGTTAACGTCATCTTTACTTTATAATTTAAAACTTTTTGATTAAGTTTATATTATCTATCAGGTTGACAAGAAAGTTCTTGCGGTTTTTTAGCTTTTAAATTCAGATGATCAAATCTCGGTTGAAACAAAAGTTTTATTGATCGTAATAAGCGCCATCAGAATCAACACATTTTTGCGAAGGGAAAACAAGTGTGTTTATGCCAATAACGTAAAAATCTTGAGTACTGGTGGTGATGAAGTCGCTGAAGGCGTTTTTGATGTCACTAAGGTCTCTCATGCAAAAAGTTGTCGAGATGCTTGAAAAAGTGGTAGTCAGTAAGTAAGAGGTCTGGAGAGTATGGCAGAATATGCAGAGTTTCGTATCCTAATTCGTTCAACTTCTGCAGTGTGGTTTAGCAATGTTCGGTCAGGTATTGTTATGGAGAAGAATTGGGCTTTTTCTGTGTTGGGTGTTGTTATCGAACTTTCTGATACATTTCATAGATTTATTGACAGTACTTGTCCGACATAATGGTTTTGCCTGCACTCAAAAAAACTGTAATGGATGCAGACCTCAAAACAGTCAGCATGACCTTAAGTGCAACTCTGGTCGTGGGAAGTGTCGTGGAGCTTCGTCGGCGTCTAACCATTGAGTTGAGCGTCGCTGATTGTAGTAAAGAACCCATTTTTCATCGCAAGTAACAACTCAGGTGAGAAATAGGTCGTTCTTGTTGCGTAAAAGAAAGGAAAATGACACTTCATAATGGCGTTTCTTTTGGCTGTCGTTCAATTCGTGAGGCACCCATTTATCAAGTTTTTTGTTTTTTCTAATCTCTTTGAAGTGATTGGAAATCGTTGTATACATTATATTTAATCTAGAAGCAAGTGCTCGAACAGTTTTGCGTAGATCGGCTTTGACTAAATCTCTTAATTGATCGTTGTAAGCAGCAATTACTGACCACTAAGCTCATCATCTCCACCACCAAATTTCTTAAACCACCATTGTGCTGTGCATTTAGTAGTGCTCCTTGAGCCAAACACATTATTGATATTGTGAGCTTTTTCAGCAGCTTCTCGGTCTAGCTTGAACCGAAATAAGAACATTATGCGAATTTTCTTTTTTCCATCTTGGATTCAACGTTCTGAAAAAAAGACATTGTTTTAAAACGATTGTAATTTAAACGATTAGATCGAGCGAAAAACAGTCTTTAAAATGATATATAAAGTAAAGATATTATAAGAAAAACTTATTGGAAAATACATCATTTGAAATTAAAATTTAAAATTTTGCAAGAACTTTCTTCTTAACCGGAAGACAATGGAAGTGGCCCTGGATCTTTATGGTGCAATCTATGTTCCGAATATCTAGGTGATGCTCTCCCTATAAGTAACTCGCGATAACAGGACTTCCATAAAACTTCAAATACTCATGTCCGATATTTTTTATGGTGCGATTTTAAAAGTCAACTTAACAAATGTCAGAATTGCTTAGTTCATTCTACCCCTCTATTTTTTGCTTTTTTAAAAAAACATTATATGAAAGCAAAATCATGTTTTTCCTTTGGTTTAAATATGATCTATAATATAACTCTCACCTGTCTGTTTAAATGTATGTAAATATGTATGTTTGCATATCTGCTTACACCTTTCGACAGGGGCAACGGATTTTCACGCGGTCGGTATCATTTTGAAGCTCGCTATCTCGGACGACAAATATC
>NC_136512.1:37383327-37493327 GCF_053919585.1 Euprymna scolopes | reverse complement strand
AGCTGCATAAACACTAAATAGATTTAGTGAATGTTTTTTTATATTGATTTTGGAGATTCGTTTCTGCACACCCGAACGGTGGCCTACTATAAAAGCGGCATTATCAAATGCCTGGCCAATACCATCATCAATCTGAATCCCATCGTTCTCTAGTTCTCTCAAAATCAGTTCAGAAATTTCCTCCGCGTTTTTACCCTTTGTCTCAACGAAGCGAAGAAACGACTCCTCCGCCCTTATTTTATTTTCGTCAATTTTTACGTAGCACATTCATTTATTTCGTCAATTTTTACGTAGCACATTCATTTATTTCGTCAATTTTTACGTAGCACACTCATCTATTTCGTCAATTTTTACGTAGCACAATCAACTATTTCGTTAATGTTTACGTAGCACACGCATCTATTTCGTCAATGTTTACGTAGTACACTCATCTATTTCGTCAATTTTTACGTAGCACAATCAACTATTTCGTTAATGTTTACGTAGCACATTCATCTATTTCGTCAATGTTTACGTAGTACACTCATCTATTTTGTCAATTTTTACGTAGCACAATCAACTATTTCGTCAATGTTTACGTAGCACACTCATCTATTTCGTCAATTTTTACGTAATATACTCATCTATTTCGTCAATTTTTACGTAGTACACTCATCTATTTCGTCAATTTTTACGTAGCGCACTCATCTATTTTGTCAATTTTTACATAGAACACTCATCTATTCCTTGTGAGATACATGAGGGGTGCTATCAAAAATGATGCAAAAATATTTGCTTTCTTTGATCTGATCGATGATTTTCTTTCTCATCTGCTTGCCAAAATGCTCACACATTCATTTTGAATTTCTGCTGACAGATAAGAAGTAGCGATTTTCCTTCCCAAGTTTACTTTCACCAAATGTTCACGGAGCACAAGGTCATACTTGGCCAATAAATTTATCAATTCTAAAAAATCCCTTTGTTTTCTTGATCTTTTTCGTTATCATGGATCTCTTCCTGGTGACCTCGTAGTGCGAAATTCTGCTTGGCGAGAAACCTGATGATGTCCAGCAATATAGCTAGGATTTCCCGCCACTTCTTAGTTTCCTTCTCAATAAGATTTTGCTCTATTTTGTCAATCATCTTTCCGTCAGCAAGTCGGATCTCTAGCTCCTTCCAGTTGAGGTACGCCTGAACATGGAATATGCTAGCTTGGTGTTCCTATATTTTTTTTATTTCATTTCCACCAATTCATAAAACCCACATCAGCAGAAAAACTCGACAGTTCAGTTGAAAACAATCTGCAGCAGAAGCAAACAAGACTTCTCTGGAAGGAGAAAACACCATCCATGTTCTGAAAATTTTCTCACCGTCCCGGGAAACCCGATAGAACCAGTTTTTTAATAGCTTTTTAACGTCACCTTTTGTTTTTGTTCCTGGTCGCGCTACTTTCTTGAATTCATGATCGAAACGCTGCACAGTAGCATATCCCTACCGAACAAGCATAGTACGAATTCCATGGTTAATCCCAACAGGTCATAAACCAACATCTGTAAAATCGGTTGCAGTGTATGTTTTCGCACCAACTAATGGTTGCCTTTCCAATTCTTCAACTTCACGCGCATCATCATCGTTGACAGTTTTTTATCAACAACTAATAATAAGCACGTTTTAATTTTTAACTACTCTGTACTTTTTTATGAATAGGTTAATAATGAAATTGTTGTGGGGGAATCACCCTCCAAATGGACTGTTCTATCCATTATATAAACCATAGACTTTTTGATCCCAGTTGTGGATTAAACACCAGAGCGACCCTCGCCTGCTCGGTGACGTTTACTACTCTTTTCAGTTGTAACCTTTTTACATTGTTATTCCAGTAATACAGTGTTTAAACTCTATTCCGTTGTTCTGTTTTCTTTGTGGCCATAACAGAAATGAAATAATTAAAAAAT
This sequence comes from Euprymna scolopes, assembly GCF_053919585.1. Lineage (NCBI taxonomy): Eukaryota > Metazoa > Mollusca > Cephalopoda > Sepiida > Sepiolidae > Euprymna > Euprymna scolopes. The sequence continues at coordinate 37,491,393 of NC_136512.1, read as the reverse complement.
ATAAGGTGTTAACTTTGGTAAAAATTGCCTGCTCCTTCTTTCATCAGATTATTTCGATTATCGATACTTATCGAAGAAATTCCGATACAAAACCTATTCAAGAACACTGCCAGGTACATAAAGTATGTTCGTGTAAAATTTCATAAAAATCGGCCCTGCCGTTGTTTTTTATATACGGTTGGTGACGCCAATCCGAGTAGTCGACTTTTGAAATAATGCCATTTTTTTTAACTTTTCTAATTCCGCATTCATTACGTCTACTATCGAAAATATTACTTTTCGTTTGGGTTTAAAAATCGGTTTAACATTTTCTTTTAATTCGAAGTGAACTATTGTTTTGTACACAGACTGAGGAGTTTGCATTTCAAATCCGTAATGAATTGTTCTGTTACATTAATCTTATTTTTATCGACAAAGTATTTCCTCCTGTGTCTGAAAACACGATATGTGACTTACAAATACCTGTGTGCTAAGCTAATCAAAACCCTCGATTCCAGTAAAGTAACTGTCCATTACGGCATTCCTATTATAGTGCTCAAAAAGCTTCAACCAGAACTAGCTGTCATACTTACAAAGCTGTTTAAGGAGAATTGCTTCCCAACACCCTGGAAAACCTAATCAGTGTGTCCCGTATATAAAAATTTTGGTGATCGGTCATCTTCTTTGATAGGGTATGGCATAAAGGTCTACTCCACAAAATCTTCAGCTACGGTATAGCTAGAAATGTTTTCTCAATTATTAAATCATTTCTCTCTGATCTGTTCATAAGAGTGGCGGTTGATGAACAGAAATCAGGAGCTCACAGCATTAATGCTGGAGTCCTTCAGGGCCCATTCTGGGTCCAACTCTCTTCTTGATCTACATCAATGATCTCCCAAATGACATCCTAAGATCATTCGTAGACATTTATGCTGACGACACTGCCATCTATGGCAACACTTCAAATGCCGTAAATGACCAAGTTCTTTCTGATTCTCTCTCCTCTGATCTTGATCACGTGGGGCAGTGAGGAAATAGGCGCCTGGTTAATTTTAATGCATCTAAAACCAAGCTTCTATCTTTCTATTATCAACGATCTGATCCCTGTCTAGCATCAATTGAAATGAATAGCTCTCGTCTTGGGAAAGCTCTATGTTTTGACAAGCTTCTAGGTCTGACCTTTACTCCTAATCTAAATTGAAACACATACATCAAATCCATTGCGAAGACTGCTGGAAAAATAGCGGGATCGGTCTACCGCTCCAGTAGATATCTCACTGCTGATGCAATTCTCTACCTGTATAAGAGCCAACTACGTCCAATGATTGAGTACTCTTGCCACGTCTGGCCAGGAGCTACTAGAAGTACTTATCCTGCCTTGACATAGTTCAAAATAGACTGCGTAGCTTTAGTTGGGGATGCCCTTTTCTCTTCTCACAGAAAAAATGTTGCGAGTCTGTCTCTGCTTTATAATTATTTTCATGGCAAGTGTTTATCTGAGCTCAAATCTATGGTTTCCTTTGTCTTGACTTTCACAAAAACCACGCGTCTAGTTGAAACCACTATCGATAATTTCCCCCACTATTTATCTGTGTCTAAACCTAAACGTAGATTCCATGAACAAAGCCACTTTCTTAGAACTGCACGCCCGTGGAACTCTGTTCCGTTTTTATTCTTTCCAACTGACTACAATATGGTTGTTTTCAAGTCCAATATGAACAAATTCTTGATGAGCCATCCCCTTACGTAATCCAATTTACCAAATTCCCAGTACTAACGATTACTACATTTTCTCGTTGACTACTGTACACTCATTAACCCTTATCCTTGAGTGGTATCCGAGCTTTGATAAGTGGTGACTCATTTGGAAAAAAAAGGACGTTATCTTTATTACAGAAAGAATTAATCAGTAATTCCCATAAGTTGAACAGTACAAGTCTAATCAGAAATGATTTTGCGAATGAGGAAGTATATATACTTTTGATTAATGAGTTTTTATCAATGAACGAAAATGTTACAATGTAGTTCTTTTAACTTTAATTTTGTAACTGATACTCCTCTGGAAATCTTTTCTGTGTTCGTTAACCGTGGTACCCCTATTAGTGGACAAGTTCATTCGTTTATTATCGATATATCACTTCCAGAATCGAATAGCAATTCTACAGTCTGCCCATTTATTTTTATATTTACGTAATTTCTTTCCCCGCCTTCATTTTGTTTTTAGACAAAACTGCGTTCACCTCCGACTTTTATTTGATGCTTTTTACTTGTCTCTATTTAGTCAGTCAATGCGAACTTCTCACAGCCTACACGCCGACAAATACAGTATATTTAATCTTTAAAGAAAAAGTCATTTTCATACACTTTCCACCACATCCCTTGCATATAACATTCCTTTCTTTATTTGGATTCGACTTTTGTCTTACAATCAGTATCCGTGATATGCTTTTCTCTTTAATCCCATTATTATCTTTTTTAACATTTATTAGACACTGGTATCCCTTCGTTATTTGTTGAAGCGTAACGTTTTTTAGGTTATGTTCCATAGTACTAAGAATTCTTGTTCTAATTTCTTTATCCTCCGGCGGTGTTAAGCCTTGGACGTAAATTAAACATTTAAATATCGCTCAATAATTCGGTTAGATTAAATGTGTTCACCATACCAGCATACGTAACAATGTTATCGTCCTCATTTTTTTTATGATATTTAAGAATTTATATCCCGTATGAAACAAACTGTCTCTTTTATCGAAATTTTTTTTTTCACTTAATGATATGTCCTCCGTTTATTATTTTTTTTATCTGGAATAATTAAATTTATGTATTTACTACTTTCTCCTGTCCCCAACGTTTGTAGCAATAACGCAATTTTTTTCTTCGTCCAACCATTGTTTACATCTTTTAGAAAATATGGTTTCACACTTACGAAAATAAGCTGGAAACGTTAAACCAATAATCGGATTCTATTTAAATTCCGATGGTGAATTTGAGATTTCCTTCAGCTGAAAAAGTCCTCTCTTTACATTATGTTTTGTTTTTTCCTTCATCCTTTACGTTTTATATTTTTATTTGCCTTCCTTCTATTTTAATTTAGATTTCAACTCTAATTTTTCCTAAGCTAACTGTCGCACTTCCCCTTTTCTGTAAACAAACTCCCTCCTTCTCTTCTGGCGAGAAGTGTTAGGCTTCGAAATGCCTAGGTATAATGAGCGTTTATAACTTCTCTTTGTATATGATGTTTGGCTTTATTGGACTGAGAAATAAATTTATATATACCTATATTTATATTATTTTATGTTGAATACCTTTATATATACTAGCAGGGATATCCGACGTTGTCCGGGATGGAATGATGGTCAGCAAATGTTCCACCCTCTAATATTTTTTTGTCATTAAAATCGATGAAATCGCCCGTTTTTTATCAAGTCGATTGATTGTCTGTAATAGTTAGGAACCCACTTCCCCATACTGTACCGAGAGGAAGTTTCACATGTTTCAGTGACTTACTCTTGGCCTTCGGGACAAGATCAAAGCGTAGTATCTGTTCTTCAGATGCTGCACTTCTATTTCTTGTTCTCTTTCGGTGGAGGAGAAATCCTTCACGACTGAGGCAATTTTTATTTTTGTACCTTTTCTCCACGTTAAAAAACGACCCTGGTGTCTAACTCTGTCCCGTGGGGAGGCATAGTAAATAGGTACATTGCATTGTAGGGGATCTACTGGTGATTTTATGTAATTATCTATAAATAATTGTTTCACTTAAAGTTTGACATGCAAAAATCAAGTATTATGGTTCAATTGTGCTCTAAAAACGAAACATTCATTTTAGATGTGTTCCTACTTTATAAAAGAATATACAGTTGATTTTATAGGCTGTGCCTTTCTGCTTCTGCAGTGATACAACTTTTCAAATACACGTGTGATGTTAGAGTGTTAACGTTGCTAAAAAGCAGACTTCCTTCATTAACCTAATTTTTTTTTTCGATTATCGATTTTCGATACTTATCAGGCGCATATCGATACAAAACTTACGTTAGTACACTCCCAAACACATCAAGTACATTTGTGTGAAATTTTGATATATATATATATATATATATATATATATATATATATATATATATATATATATATATATATATATATATATTTGTAATATATATATATATATATATATATATATATTTATAATATATATATATATTAGTATGGATACCCAGCGTTACTAGGGTCGACATGAAGTTCGGTTTGGCCACACCTGCTATACTTAGAATGTTGAGCAGTTGTTCATTATTACATGTCAACTCTATCGTTGCCTCAACAAAAATTTCAAAAATAAAAGAACTAATCAAAGCAGGAAAATGTCCCCCCCCCGCCCCGAAAAAAGAAATACGTGACAAACTCTCCACCAGATATTTCAACAGAAGGGATACGAAGAGAAGCTATTCTCCGGATATTGAACACCTTTTTATGACTATATTCCAGTTTGAGTGAATTTCTTTTTTGCTATCTCAGTCTAGAAAGATTTATTGTTACGATTTGTTGTAACGAAAACAAATTGTAACTAATTCAGTTTCAAAAATACCAAAGTAGAATTTGTGTTGACCGAAATACACGTTTTTATGTTATAAAAATGATGAGTTATGACTTAATGCGTTATTAAAAAAAATTAGTTACGATGTCAAAAAAATGTGAAGAAAAAAAATTGGAAAAAAAAAACGTAAATGAAAGTTTTTTTTTGTTTTTGTTTTAAATAAAGAATCGTAGTTGAATTGGAGTGTTTGTTTATTTTAAAATAAAAATCCACTGGACTACAACGTTAATTGTGAAATCACGGAAATTATTTTATTTAAACTTATTAAAAAAATAATGTTTGAAAGTTTTTATTTTTAATGACTGCCGAGAAAGGAAACAAAAAACAAAAACAAAAAAAAAAAAAACAAAGTTCGCGCCCAGAGGAAATAACTCCAACAATTTATAAAAAAATCGATTTCGGTAAAAAATAAATTAAATTAAATATGTTAGAAATATAAATCAAATTTAAATGTTAGAGAATGTATCGAGAGAGAGAGAGAGAGAGAGAGAGAGAGAGGGGGGAGGGGGGGAGGTGAGTAAATTATATCGTAGACACGTTGACCGGAAGTGAGGGTCAGCTGACTGGATTTCGTGTGAGTCACGTTATCAGGTTAGCTGGATCGTGGAGATTGAGTTTTGACATAGAAGGCGATGGACGGCTTAACAGTCGTCTCTTCCCCTTCACTGGGGGGGGGGGGCGCTGACGTGTGTGGAAATGAGACCAAGAAGAAACCACGCAAGCCAGAGATTCAATTCCATTCTTCTGCGGTCGACATCTGGAAGGTGAATGAAACTATAAAACCAATTCATCGTTTTGGAGTAATTGAATCTTCGTCCAAACAGGTTCCCGTCTCCCCTCCAAGACACGAGATGAATTCAGGTGGACCAATATCGCGAAGCATGAAGGTATGGCCAAATAATACATGTACCACACACACACACACACACACACACACACACACAACGGCATATGAACAAATAGACAGAACAACTAGACGCTCACACGACGTTTCCCCTAATTAGATGCGGAACTTTTATAGTAAGCCCTACTCTCCCCAATGGTTTACGTCGACTTGCGCAACTGCCATTACTCAAAAGCAGCATGCATACTGTAGGTTTAACCGACATAAGTCCAGTTCAAACAGACTGAAGTATATAGAAGCTAGAAATAACGTTAAGAAAGAAATAGCGACAGCTAAGAGAGAATTTACGGAAACCACTAAAAAGCGCATCGAAGTACAAAAACTAGGAACTCGAGACTTCTGGAAAATCTACAACAGTGTAGTGAATAATGGGCACTCAACAATTCCCCCACTATCCAACAATCACGAGGTTGTCTCCTCAGCAACCGACAAGGCTAACATGCTTTCCAGTCGGTTTGCCTCAAACTCCACACTGGACCCTTCCAACCACCCCTACCTGACTTTCCTATGCGGACAGACGCCACGCTAGATGATCTGAAAATCACCCCTGCTCAGGTACATGCTATCATAAAAAACCTTGACACTTCAAAAGCATGTAGACCCGATCTTATCCCAGCTGTGCTATTAAAGAAATGCTCAGCCGAAGTAGCTCCAGTTCTCTCCAAACTCTACAGCAAATGCCTTGATGAAGCTTGCTTTCCGGACTGTTGGAAAACTGCTTCTGTTGTATCAGTATTCAAGAATTCTGGCGAAAGGACTGACCCATCAAATTATCGCTCCATTAGCCTCCTCCCACTTTTTGCCAAAATATTTGAGACCTTAATTAACCATGCTCTAGTCCATCACCTTTCAGATGCTAAACTTCTGACTGACCAACAATATGGATTTAGACAAGCCTGTTCCACAGCAGACATCTTAACTGTAATCTCTGAACGTATATACCATTCACTGGACAAAGCGGGGAGGGGCAGAGCGGTAGCTCTAGATATATCTAAGGCTTTTGACAGGGTATGGCATGAGGGTCTCCTCAGGAAAATTAGATCATACGGTATCACTGGTAGAATACTTAACATGATTAAATCCTTCTTAGATAAGAGAAAAATCCAGGTTATCCTCGACGGTCGTACATCTAAACAATATGATATAAATGCGAGGGTGCCCCAGGGTTCTATCCTTGGGCCTCTATTGTTCCTGATATTCATAAATGACCTCCCCGACAAAATTGCCTCTGAGATGGGTATATATGCTGATGACACTACACTCTATGGCAGGCACGACAGGAAGACGAATGAACACATTTCTAAAGAAATGGCAGAAACACTAGAGGAAGACCTCCAATCTGTGGTGGAATGGGGACAAAAGTGGTTGGTCGCGTTCAATGCTGCCAAGACTAAACTAGTTTCATTCAATAATTACAAGAAACCCTCCCTACCACCTATAGCAATGGCCAACGACTCTTTATCTGAGAGTACATCTTTCAAATTCCTTGGCCTAACGTTCACAGGAAACATGAGTTGGAACAATTACATTGAAGGCATTGCCAGGGCCGCTGCAAGAAAGGTAGGCTCTCTCTACCGTGCTAGACAATTACTAACACCCGAAAGTATCCTGCACCTCTCTAAGGCCACCATTCGCCCATGTATGGAGTATTGCTGTCACATCTGGGCTGATGCATCTGTTACTAGTCTCTCGCTCCTTGACAAGATTCAAAAGAGAGTCGCAAACCTGATAGGCCCTGAACTGGCATCTAAGCTTCAGCTTCTGTCCCATCGACGAAATGTTGCATCCCTCTGCCTTTTCTACAAGTATTTTAGTGGTGAATGCTCTGACCAACTGCAATCGCTTGTGCCCCCACGACGCAGACACCCTCGACAAACCCGACAGGCTGCTAAATCCCACCCCCACACTGTAGAGATCCCTAGATGTAAAAGATCTTTCTACTCCAATAGTTTCTTCCCTAGAATTGCTAGACTCTGGAATTCCATTCCACGTCCCTGATTCCCCAACAGTACTGACGTGCAGAAGTTCAAGTGTAACGTGAACCGACATCTTGCTGCCCAAATCCCTACATAGTACCCCAGTAGTTGTTGCCCCTGATAGTAGCCCCCTACACCAAGGTGGCAATTTGCCTTGTTTGGGGTGAAAATGTAAATAAAAAAATTTAAAAAAAACAACATAAATAATAAACTTAAATAGAAAACTTGAAACAATTATCTCACTATTAACAAAAACTAACACACGGCTATTTAATAAAATCGATTTTCCTTAATGTAATATGTAAATGACGTCTCTTCTTAATCGTATGTTTTGCAAGAATCATATTATATATAGGAATGAATGAAACATTAAAGTAACGGACGGTTTGTATATATTAATCAAATTGTGAACAAATAAACAGACAGGAATACGAATTTTTTTATATATATATATATATATATATATATATATATATATATATAAACACTAGCCGTTGCTGTGGCTCAGTTTATGTAAATGAAACCCCCAGCACCACCAAAAAAGACAAAATTCATTTTTTATTAAGAAGGAATTAGGGTGGCCAACCTTTTTTTTTTCATTATAGAAAAATATTGGTAAATTAATTAATAAAGGAAATAGTTATGTAATTATTTGCATCTTCTATGATAATCGGAGTGAGAGAAGAGTGAGCGAGAAAGTGAGAGAGTAAGAGACAGTGTGAGAGAGGTGAGTTGGAAAGAATATATACATAGAGGGAGTGAGAGAGAGAGAGGAAATAAAAACTGTTGTAGATGTTTGGTTTTTTTCGACATAAGAAGAAATGTAAAAAGCGAATGCACGTGAGAAAGAGAAAATAAAAACTCTTGTAGCTAGTGTTGACGCTGTGAAATGTTTTTATTTTCGGCATAAAAAGATATGTAAAAAGTGAGGGATAGAGAAAGAGAATAAATAAAAACTGTTGTAGGTAGGGTTCACACCATAAAATGTATGTTTCTTTTCGGCATAAAAAGAAATGTACAAAGCGAGCGGGCGAGAACGAGTCAGTGAGGAAATAAAAACTGTTGACGCCGTGAATTCTTTTTTTTTTTTCGGCATAAAAAGAAATGTGAAAAGCAAGGAAATGAGAGAGAGCATGCGCCGGAGAGAGAGAGAGAGAGAGACAGACAGACAGACAGAAAGAGAGACAGAAAGACAGAGAGCAAGAACGAGCACACACAAGAGAGGAGAGGGCAAGAGCGAGCACGTGTAAGAGAGAGAGAGAGAGAGAGAGATCGAGCGAGAGAGAGAGAGTGTGTGTGAGATAGAAAGAAAGGAAATAAAATCTGTTGTAGGAAGTATTGACACCGTAAAATGAATGTTTTTTTGGCATAAAAAGAAATGTACAAAGCGAGCGAAGAAATATAAACTGTTGTAGATAACGTTGATGCTGTAAAATGTTCGGGGGGGGGGGGGGTTCGGCATAGAAAGAAATGTACAAAGCGAGCGAGAGACAGAGAGAGGAAACAAATGTTGTTGTTTTTTTTCTTTGGCATCGCCATGAAATATTTTTTTTCTTCGGCATAAAAAAATGTGAAAAGCGAGCGAGAGAGAGAGTGAGAGAGAGAAAGAGAGAGTTGGGAAGAATATATACAGAGAGAGTTCGGGGGAAGAGAAAGAGAAAGAGAAAGAGAAAGAGAGAGACAGCGGAAATACAAATTGGTGTACATATTGTTGATGCCATAAAATGTACGAAAATGAACGCAGCAATTTACTCAGAGTGCAAAAGTAGATATCATTGCAACGCCATATTTGAATGGTACATTAGCGTTCGTTTAGCATACAAATACCGTAAATCTGGAATAGAGGAATAGTCAGACCTCAATCAGAATAAGCGGAATTGGTTTGGGAGATCTTATAATTTTTGAATTTGAAAAAGGGGAAGATTATGTAATGTCTATGAGTTTATTATCCAATTACTGGGGGCGGTAGGAGGACTTGATATTAAGATGGAAAATTAGGAACTACTTCTTGTAAAGATGGTTGCGATTGTGATGATGTTGATTTTATGATGAAATGTAGAATTTTATTATAACGACTAAATGTGCCTAAAATGCCAGTCTAAGGTTACATAAGATAGTGGCTACTAGTCTAGACATAATAAATTTGTATGCGGCATCTGTTGTTGCAAAACTGCGGTACTTTGGTAAAGATGGAAATTTCTTCAATCAAAATATTATATATATATATATATATATATATATATATATATATTTATAAAGCACTTTACATGGGTGAAAACATTGTAACTTGCCAGACGTAAGTCGATTAAACGTGTTAGTTCTTCACTGATCATATGTATATAAGTTTAACAACGTTTTTTTTAACAATTTTATGAATTTAGCTCAAACGATAATGGACAAGGCTGCAAAGATATGTTTTCATGTCGATTCTAGCTGATGGCATCCAAGTTATATATTTTGTAACATTTTAAATCATTACTATATATTGGGTACAATGTAATAATCAATAAAGTATTGGCTCTATAATAATAAATACATAATAATAATAATACATAATAATTGTTCAGACGACGAATTAGAATGAATCTAAGAATCCAATCTAAGGGAAATAACTCCTACATTTTCTGAGAAGAGTTGCTTCCCCTTAATTGTTAAACGGTCCCTGGGATTCTCGTATGTAAACACGGGAATGAGAACACAACACAATACGAGATTAGGACAAGAGGCGGCAGTCTGCGATTGGCACAATGAAGGAACGAACATCGTTCTTCGTAGCAGAGACATTCCTAATTCAATCTGTTCCATCTGAGTATATATTTTTATATAATCGTTAGGTTAACAATCAATAAACCATTATTTTTATCTCTCCATCGATGTGATTCATTACCATGCTTTTTACTGTTATGAAGGATTCCATTTACCCACGTCATAACAATAATAAAAAAAAACAAAGTCTTTGGAACGCTGATGTTTTTAAAGCTAAAATTCTCTTCTACAGTTTGCATTTTTGAGGCGGAAGTGTTTTTCGAGAAAAGTGACTTCTATATTAATCCTACTTTTTATCTTTCGATACAAATATTACTAACTACATTTTTATTTCAGTATTTAATTTATATATTTATTTTCTGATTGTTATATTTAATGCTAGCATTTTCTCGTCCATAAATGTTGTTTATTTATCTACCAAGTTGATTTCAAAAATACATTAGGTAATTGTATTCATTTATAGTTCGTGAGAGGGGAATCTATCACCATACTTTCCCTTAAACACGCCAGTTGGAGTTTTATTAAGTACAATATTTAATAATTGTTTTTTTTAATGGAGTAGAAATCGCATTGTGGATGCATTATCGGCAGCTCTCGTTATTCTCGCTTATCTTTATTTGTCCCTCAGTCCTCATTTTTTAATGACTGATTTTTCTGACAAAGAGAGAAGAAAAAGCTGTATTCTAGGTTGGCCGTATTTTGTGCGAACAGTCGGCAGAGATGGCGGAAATTTTCTGTTTCTATGTCTATCCATGTCACTAGTAAGGGTGCTGGAGGTGAATGTTTTATCTGGGCTGACGTTATCCACCTGATAGTCAGAGACCCGAACCTTTGATTAACCGTTAAGGAGGCTGTCCTATCAGCAGGTGCAAAGTACTGGAGCTGCTGTATTGCAATTTGGTGAATGGATTCTGGACCATGCAGTAGCTTCTGGTGGGGCCTCTCGATGCCATATTAGTGGGCAATTGTTACGGATTTCCCTTTTCATGTTCTACAAAAAAAATTTCTTCGTTTCTTTTTCTCTCTTAGTTCCCCCTCTCTGTCCTGTTCTAAGCAAGTCTGACGGCCTAGTACACAAATTCAAGAATTCTATTATGACAAGTTTCAAGAAAAAATACACGATTAAACCCAGATCTCCAACTTCCAACGTAGACCCCCACTACCATGTCTCCTTCTCCAACATCAGGGGTCTGAGTTTTAACCTTCCAGAGGTTGAAACCCAATTACAGGAGACTAAACCAGACCTTTTATTCTTAAGCGAAACTGGCATTGGACAAGCTATTTCCCTAGATGAGTTTGCAATTAAAGGATACTCTAACTTCTAAATCTGACCCCCAAAATCGCCATGGGCATGGAATATGTGCCTATATTAAAGATGGCTTTCCATGTGGTAGGGACATCTCCAGAGAAAATCCTGATTACCCTATATGTGCTTCTGGGTTGCACTAGCTCACACTACTGCATTTATATTTACTCTCTATCGTCTCCACAACAGCGGAGTTACTATCTTTAAAAGCATATCTGAGAAAATTGACCAAGACCTATCTGCTTATCCTTCAGCTAACATTCACGTATGTGGAGATTTCAATGTTCACAACGTCGAATGGTTGTCCCAGGCAAACAAGACTGATGATGAGGGGAGGTTCTGTCATGATTTCTCCATGGCTTATGACCTCACTCAGATTGTTCACGAACCCACCCGTGTGCCGAACAATGACGGCCAGTATGCGAGTCTCCTAAACCTTTTTCTGACAACTTGCCCTGAACTATGTTTAGTTTCCGTTCCGTCTCCACTTGGATCTTCCGACCATTCTGTTGTATCAATTAAGATAAAAATGAAATGTAATAAGTGCCCAGATGTACCTCACCATCGTACAGTATATCGATACACTAAGGCTGATTGGGATAGCTTCCGTACATTTATATCAGATCTACCTCTGCGTTCCATGTTTAAAAAGGATGTATCCTCTATAGTATCAGACCTGACGAAATCGTCAATTATAGGTATAGACCGTTTCATACACTCGAAAAGTTCCAATAAAAACCTAACAGCCAGCCATGGTTCCCTCCAGAATGTGCTGCTGCCATTGTGCACAGAAATCACTTTTTCCACTGCTTCCAATGTAATAGATGTATGGAAACTAAAGCCGCTTTCAGGACTACCAGCAACAATTGTAAGAAAGCAATAAAGAACGCAAGAGATTTGTATGCTCAGTCCGTCAAGTCTAAAGTAGCTGAGCAGCGGCTTGGTTCCCACCAGTTTTTGCAAATAGCAAACAGAATCCTGAACAGAAGCGTGTGCTCTATCCCAACTATCATCAATGGACCTGAGGCAATCTTGTTAGCATCAGACAAAGCCAAACACTTTTCCAGGAATTTTGCAGCTAATTCTACCCTTTGCGACCAAGGCCGCCAACCCCCAATATTTCCTCCTGTCTCAAAAAAACATGCTATTTGATATACATACATCTGTACGTGATGTTGTCAAGCTAATCAAAAACCTTAATTCCAATAAAGCAACCGGCCCTGACGGTATTCCAATTATAGAACTCAAAAAACTTACAAAACTGTTTAAACGTTGTCTTAAGGAGAATAGCTTCCCATCACCCTGGAAAATCTCATCAGTATGCCCTGTATTTAAGAATTCAGGTGATCGACCATCCCCCTCTCAGTACAGGCCAATAAGTTTCCTGCACGTCATGAGTAAGTTGCTGGAATCTATGTTAAATACAGAAGTAATCAACCATCTCAACAAAAATAACCTTCTTAGTGACACTCAATATGATTTCCGTTCTGCTAGCTCTACAGTAGATGTGCTTACAGTAATATCTCATCGGATTAGCGAATCTCTCGACAGAGGCAACCTTTCTAGGGCAATTGCTCTTGACATATCAAAGGCCTTTGATAGTGTATGGCATAAAGGTTTACTTCACAAGATCTCTAGCTATGGTATAGCTGGAAATATCTTCTCAATTATCAAATCATTTCTTTCTGATAGGTTCATAAGAGTAGTAGTTGATGGGCAAAAATCAGAAGCTCACAGTATTAATGCTGGTGTCCCTCAGGGGTCCATCCTGAGCCCAACTCTTTTCCTGATCTACATTAGTGATCTTCCAAATCACATCCTTACATCATTTGTAGACATTTATGCTGATGACACTACCATTTATGGTAGCACATCTAAGACAGTAAACGACCAAGTTATCTCTGATTCTCTCTCCTCTGATCTTGCGCACGTGGTACAATGGGGAAAGGGGTGGCTGGTTACTTTTAATGCATCTAAAACCAAGCTCCTCTCTTTACATCATCAACGTTCTGATCCACATCTGGCATCAATTGAAATGAATGGCTCTCATTTTGAGGAGGCCTCAAGTTTTGACAAGCTTCTGGGCTTGACCTTTACTCCTGATCTTAAATGAAACACATACATCAAATCTGTTTCCAAGGCCGCTGGAAAAATGGTCGGATCCTTCTATCCATCCAGTAGATATCTCACTGCTGATGCTATTCTCTATCTATATAAGAGCCAGGTACGTCCAAGGATGGAATACTTTTGCCACATCTGGGCAGGAGCTGCTAGGAAGGACTAGTCCTGCCTTGATAGAGTTCAAAATAGACTTCATAGCCTCGTAGGAGATGTCCTTTTCTCTATCTCACAGACGAGATGTTGCAAGTTTGTCTCTGCTGTATTGTTATTTTCATGGAAAGTGTTCGACTGAGCTTCAGTCTATGGTCCCCCTTCACCAAACTTTCACAAGAAACACTCATCTAGTAGCTGAAAACACTATCAATAATTCCTCCTCTCTTTATCTGTGCCTAAACCTAAACGTAGATTCCATGAACAAAGCTTCTTTCTTAGAACTGCTCGCCTGTGGAACTGTCTTCTGTTTTCCTGCTTTCCAGCTGACTACAATTTGGTTGTCTTCAAGTCTAACGTAAACAAGTTCTTGATGAGCCGTTCCACTTGTTAACAAATTTACTGAATTTCCATTACTAACGATTACTATATCCTTATTACCTTATTACCCTTATCCTCGAGTGGCCTCTTGGCCTTGATAAGTGGTGATCCCTATGTAAAAAAAAAACTTTTATTAACAAAAATATCATATTTAAGCCTATTTTACGACCAAGCAAAGCCGGGCGACTTGCTAGCATATATATATATATATATATATATATATATATATATATATATATATATACTCGGGTTTTTTTATTCAAAAGTAATGGACTAATGAATTCAACGAGGTTGTTAGATAGTGCTCAATAAAAAGAGCTGATAATATTTGTTTATTGCTATATAAACATGGTCAGATTTGAAAGCAAAAAAAGTGAAGCAGAGGGAATATGGTGAAGAAAAAGGTGATTACACATAAATCATCCATTCATGTGTAATCACCTTTTTCTTCACTATATTCCCTCTGCTTCACTGTTTTTGTTTTCAAGTAAGATCTTTGACTAACTTGTTGTTTCATCAAATACTTCTGCATGCAAAATCCGATCCCGCATTTTGCTAATTCCTACCCTCTGATGAGAAGGAAAGTATTTCTTCGAAACTCCGCAGATTAAGGACTATCCATTTATCTAGTGTTTCCTTTTAAGATTAAATATGTTTTTTAACTCATTTCAAAGTGTTTTTTAACATATTTTATGAACTATTTGCTCATATATATATATATATATATATATATATATGTATAGAGAGAGAGAGAGAGAGAGAGAGAGAGATAGTGAGTGAATGAGAGACAGACAGACAGACAGAAAGAAAGAAAACAAAGAAGGAAAGAGAGAGTGAGAAGGAAACATTCAAACATATTGATAATAGTTAATATTTTATAATTTATTGCATTTAGCAGACAGTTCATTGATTGTTGGGAATTTTCATTTTATTTTTTTTCTTAATTTACGAAATTCCTCCGAATCAAGCATCTTTTATCAAAATGATTGCGTTGTCGATCAGTGTAAGGCCAATGCAGTTTCGCAATCTAGAGAAGCATAAAAAAAGTTCTGACTGTAAAACATAATTTGTGAACTTTTCCAATTTAATCTGGAAAGAAGAACACACACACACACACACACACACACACACACACACACACATATATACTAGCAGGGAAACCTGACGTTGCCCGGGATTGAATGATGACCAGCAAATATTTCCCACTTCCATATCTTTATTGTCATCAAAATCAGTTAAGTCAACCATTTTTCAATCGATTGATTGCATGCTTTATTTAAGGACCAATTGCAGTGCACCGGCCGGAAGCTTCACATGCCTTCCCGCAGTGACAGTCCACAATATATTGTAGTCTACATTGCACTGTAGAGAACCTACTGTTGATTTTATAAAATTATTTTTATATACAATAATTTGAATTAAAGTTTAAAATGCAAAAGTATTATGCTTCAATTGACCTTTAAACAGAAACATTCATTTCGAACGGGCCTCTGTTATATCAAAGAACCTACTGTTGAATTTGGTACTCTCATAAAACTTCCTCCTTTGAAGTACTACTTTGTCTCCAAATAATAAAATGTAGGTCAAACAAAAAATAATTTTTATAAGTTATCCAAAGGAAATACTGTTAGAAATACAGAATCATTTCCTTCTCCCATGTTCTTTGTGGTATTATCCTAAGACTAATATACCACCTCAAAAACGTTTAAATCTTTAGAATACTAATTGAATCCGCATATTGCTGACTTAGAACTTGTAAAGACTAATTTCACTGCTAGTAAATTCAAAAATACCAAAGATGATTTCTTCTTTTCCCTTCTACAAAAAACACACGTTGCTTATCTGCTGTTATTTCCATGGTAGATGCTTGACCGTACTCCAACCTTAATTCCTCCTTGTAAAACATTCATAGCAATAACTTGTTTTGCTATCACAGCAAAACAAAAGCTTGTCTTTCATCTTCCATATGCCTAGCGTCAGGTGGTATTTCCATGAATAGAGCTTTGTCACAAGTGTTTCTCATCTGTGAAACATTACCACAGGTCGGCTTCTCTGCAGATTACAATATGGTCTTCTTCAAATCCGTTGTCAATGAACCGTCCCCACAAATATTCGATCTTGGTTCAGTCCATTAATCATTTACAATCCTCTCGTAAGTTTCTTCTCCTTTCAACTGACAATCATTACTTTTAATTAACCTTTATCTTCTAGTAGCTTTTAACCTTGATAAGTGGTCATTCACTAATATAAAAGCAGTATTATACACAACATCGTCTCAGAAATAAATTTGGGCTGCTCTTAAAAATCTCTGATCCTTCCTTGTAAGACATTCACAGCAAGAACTTGTTTTTTTTTTACCACAATGTTTCATACATATTGTAGAAGACAAAAACAAACAAGAACAAAATAGAAATGCCCAGAGAAGAGTCCTTCTTACCGTTTCCCAAAGAATTCCTTTTTAGGTCTTCCAGTAAAACATTCTTCTACTTTTCTATTTCTCTGACGTCTTTGACAGTTCTTGGCATACTTTGCTTCTTCTGTTTTCTTGATAAACAAAACAAAACTAAATATTTTGTATATTAACCAACTTACAAGTGTAACTCTTATTCACTATTTTCTTTAGTTTCTATTTTTCCACTCTCATAGAATAAATTATTGTCTATTCAATAATGCACAAACAGAAGTAGCAGCCAAAAAACTGACATTGGTTTTCTTGCTGTCAAACTGAGATATGGTCCTGTTCAGTTCTAGAAGGTTCACCCTCTCAGGCTTTACCTTATCTCTGAGAAGGGGTTAGTTTATTGTTAACCGCTTAAGGCGCCCCTAACATGGAATATCAAAGGGACTGCTTAGGCATTTAGTAGGTCAGAATGCGTTTCTCATATCTACACTTGAATACTTATATACATTATATAATTATTATATATATTATATAATTTCCACTAGAAAGGAAAATTCTATAGTAATATAAATCTATTTTGAGTGGTAAATAATTCACACTCAGAAAAGAAAAATTAGATAAAATAAATTCCAGAATAAAAGAAACATTAGATAAAATAAATTCCAGAATAAAAGAAACATTAGATAAAATAAATTCCAGAATAAAAGAAAAATTAGATAAAATAAATTCCAGAATAAAAGAAAAATTAGATAAAATAAATTCCAGAATAAAAGAAAAATTAGATAAAATAAATTCCAGAATAAAAGAAAAATTAGATAAAATAAATTCCAGAATAAAAGCAAAATCTCTAGCGATTTATGATTTAAGTACGCTATATACTAAAAAAAACTTATAAAAGAATTAAACAATACTGTAGATTTAGCTTTTGAAGATGGCAAAGATATATATAGACGTTTCAAACTCTGAAGCTTTTTGGTGTCAAAATAAAAACAGCAAAACTAATGTTTCCAAAGGCATTTTAAAAATACTTATAAGTTATCTTATTAAAGAAAGTTATTTTCAAATAGAAAATAAAATATTACTCCAAACTATAGGCATCCCAATGGAATTGGATGCTTCACCATTTGGGGCAAATCTGTATTTACATAGACTTGAGTATATATACATGTCATCACAAATAAAAATGATATACAGTGTATCACAAAAGTGAGTACACCTCTCACATTTCTTCAAATATTTAAGTACATCTCTTCATAGGAAACACTGTAAAATGATTTTTGACACAATGAAAAGTAGTCTTTCTGAAGCATATATATATATAGAGAGAGTTAATTTATTTCTCCCTCAAAATAACTCAAAATATAGCCATTAAAAGCTGACAACAAAGGGGAGTACACCCCTTACGAAAAGTTGTCAATATCAACATACAACATATAAACACTCAATATTTTGTGTGGCCACCATCATTATCCAAAATTGCCTTTACTCTCCTGGGCATGGAGTTTACCAGAGCTTCACAGGTAGCCACTGCAATGCTTTTCCACTCTTCAATTATAGCGTCGCAGAGCTAGCAGGTATTTAAGACTTTGCATATCTCCACCTTCTGCTTGAGGATGCCCCAAAGATGTTCTCTTGGGTTCAAGTCTGGAGATATGCTTGGCCAATCTATTACCGTCACCCTCAGCCTCTTCAGTAAAGCAGTGGTTTTCTTGGGTGTGTGTTTTGGGTCATTGTCATGCTGGAACACTGCTCTGCGACCCAGTTTCTGGAGAGAGGAGATCATGCTCTACTGCAGTATTTGACAGTACATGTTGGAGTTCATGTTTCCCTCAATTAAATGTAACTCTCCAATACTTGCAGCACTCATGCAGCCCCAGACCACCACCATGCTTGACTGTAAGCATGACACACTTATATTTGTACTCCTCAAATTGGTGTGCATGGCTGTCGCTCCAGGAGGAAGCCTCTTCTGAAGGCAATACACAAGAAAGCCCGCAAACAGTTTGCTGAAGACATGTCAACAAAGTTCATAGATTACTGGAACCATGTCCTATGGTCTGATGAGACGAAATTTAATTTGTTAGGTTCTGATGTGTGGTGGCGACCAGGTGAGGAGTACAAAGATAAGTGTGTTAAATATTTGAAGAAATATGTGGGGGTGTACTCACTTTTATGATACACTGTATCTAAAACATATAATTTTCATGATTGTAGGAGATTGTAATGACCTTATATGTATAAATGATAACGAGGAATTTGAAAAAAAAAATCATCTTATATTTCCAAACGAGTTAGAATTAAATCGTGAACATAGAGGAACACAAGCTACATTTCTGGATTTAGATATAAAAATTGAGGATAGAATTTTTATTAATAAAATATTTGATAAAAGAAAACCTTTCCCCTTTCAAATAGTTTGTATGTAGCACAAAGATAGTACCTGCCCTGTATTTATGTTTTATGGAACCATTATGTCAGAGTTTTTGAGAATAGCTCGCATTACTTTAAAATTATTAGATTTTATACCACCAGTTTCTAGCTTAGTAATAAGGATGATTAAACAAGGTGGTGATAAAACTAAAATATTTAAACATTAAATAAAGCATTTGTTCGTTATCTAGATGCTTTTGAATCGTATAAAATTAACCAGAATATATTAATAAAGGAAATCCAAAACTATATTAGTAATGTATAAATTGTCTTGTATATATAAAAAAAGTGTGTGTATATATATATATATATATATATATATATATATATATATATATATATATATATATATATATATATATTTAAATAAGGGGGTAGTCACCAACAATGTGTATTTTTTAACATTATTTTATTATTCCGTGTCTTGGTTTTTCTTTGAGAATTATGTTTAAATCATTGTAATAATGTTTTTAAATCATTGAAATCGTTTTTAACGCGTTTCAGACGTTATGTGAAGCGTCCTCGTTAGAAATTATTTTCAAATGTGTTGGAGATGTAAAATAGCATTTTCGTAGTTCATTTGAAGTGTTTCCAAGGGTTGGAGACGTGTAAGTG
Source organism: Euprymna scolopes (assembly GCF_053919585.1). Classification (NCBI taxonomy): domain Eukaryota; kingdom Metazoa; phylum Mollusca; class Cephalopoda; order Sepiida; family Sepiolidae; genus Euprymna; species Euprymna scolopes. Next base: position 37,471,770 of record NC_136512.1, on the reverse strand, counting down.
TCTACTATTCATAGGAATGTTCAATTTTTATTACGCTTTTATTGGGTTGAGTAATAAAAATTAAACATTCCTATGAATAGTAGACACTTACACGTCTCCACCCCTTGGAAACACTTCAAATGAACTAGAAAATGCTATTTTTATATATCCAAAAGAGGACGCTTCACAGAACGTCTGAAACGCGTTAAAAACGATTTCAATGATTTAAAAACATTATTACAATGATCTAAACATAATTCTCAATGAAAAACCAAGACACGGAATAATAAAATAATGTACAAAAATACACATTGTTGGTGACTGCCCCCTTATTTAAATAGACATCTTTCTTTCGTTGGAATTTTTTAATCCATTATATATATATATATATATATATATATATATATATATATATATATATATATATATATATATATATATATATATATATATATATATATATATAAGAATTACAATTAAATTTACCAAAATGATCCAAGATGGTAAAATTAAAGTATATTATAAATATTAAAGAATTAATATTTATAAAATTATCTCAGCCAGAACTTTTTATATATTTTTAATAAATAAATAAAAATGTGAATATATTTTATGCCCTTTCATGTTTAAACACATAGTCAAAAATTCACGTCGAAAAATACTACAGTGAATTTCTGTTGGCACCAATCCACGAGAAAAGTAGAGCAAAAGTTGCATTTTCTGACGATGATGATGCTGTTGCAAAACTGTGACAACTGCAAAACTACGTGCATCCATGACAATAGAAAATTCAACGTCAGATATAAGATGCGACAACATGATTAATCTGAAAGCTTATTCTTTGCCTTGTGAAAGGATTTTAGCTGGCAGACATCAAATGAAATAAGTTCATCTTTTCTTTATATTCTTCAATAGATCGGTTAAAAGAGCAAGCATATTTGCACAGATCAAGATGAACCCTGTAGTAATTTAATAGTTCAAGAAAATGTAGTAGAGAAGTTAGTGAACATAAATCAAGCAGAGCTTTAAACTTTTTCAGGTAAAGGTAAAATAGAAGCTGAGCTTATGATACAAAAATACACAATTTGTGGAACTAGAGATACGTTTAACAGTGTTTATCCTGACATGGTAATGCTGAAAACGTTCAAGAAAAATACACAGACGTTTTAAATGTTCCTCTGCTGAGGTGTTAGCTATATAGATATATCGTTTATGTAATTGTACACAAAGTTTGTCATGAACTACTTCATCCATAAAATGCCGAATGACATTGTTAAATATTCAAACGCTCTGACAACAGTCTTAGGAATATCTGCAGCATTTACCAGAATTTGGTTGTAAGACTTTTTAAAATCTAATTTTGAAAAAATTTTATATATGTGCAACAATAAAACAGAATCTTGAATATGAGGAATAAAGTAGTGGAGTTAAGACAATGGAAAGCTCCAGTAGCGCACCGATCTCCAGAACGCTTTGGAACTATATGCAAAAGGGTTGCCTAACTGTTAGATGAAGAATGAATTATACCTAAAAAAAAAAATTAGATTCATGTCTGACTCTCATTACTTGTGATAAAGGTGCGAAAAACGAGGACATCAACAGTTTCAATAAAATGCACAGTAGAATAAACAAGTTTGTTCATTTCCAAAATTATATTTTTTAGATATGGGAAAGAAATTAATAGCAAATAATAAGAGTGTTCAGAGAAAGCTATAAGGAGTACTAAACTAGTAAGTGGATTAGAAACTTTCCTATCAGATAATTATTGGCTAGTACGTGTCTTCTCTTCACATGTCCACTATCAAGCTAAAACAGTATAGGAAATTATCACATAGGATGGAGTTATGGACATCTGCAACTATGTGCGTAATCTCTGCATAGTTGCAAGTCTAAAGATCGTGCAACTTGACCTGATACGTGGATGTAAACGAACAATTTACAGCCTGGAGTACAAGCGTTGAGGTAGGAGGGTTCACTTTTAGGAGCCAAATACTACATGCAGCTTCTGTGTAAACTAGCAAGCGACGCTAAGAAGCGAAATCCTTTATCTAATATAATACAATAGTGTATTATTTATGAGTGTTTGAAAGCAAGGACCTATCGCTTCATGCTTTCATAAGAGGATCCTGGCTGTAGATCCATGGTAAGATCTTTCATGGTAGTCGTTAACAATCTGCAAATGCACTTAGCAATACATTTAGCTGCTTCGACTGTAACAAAGTGTATCTCACTTTAAGCGAACCACTATGCGGATGTCATCGGCGATAGCTGAAATATAACCAGCTACTTTTCTGTATGAATTATTATGATTCCAAATAAGCAATCGAGAAAAAAAGAGACTCCTGAATAAAATGAAGAGCTTGTAAAACAAACAAATTGGAAGTGTAAAGGAGAAACACGAATACAATGAAGACAAATTCTCCGTGTTGGGGATTTGGGTAAAGAAAAAACTCTGGGAAATATTGTGTCTTTACTTCCGTTAGGAAACACACCAAAGAAAAATTCAAATCATCACTTGGCAAAGAAATTCAAAATGAAACTGAAACAATATATAAAATAAATTGTGAGACTAATTGCAAAAAGAACCTAATGAAATATTTAACTGAAAGTTTATACAATTTACATATTATGCGGCAAAGTTAAAAACAAAGTTTATTTGTTTTTCCAGTTTTGTAAAGAGAAAAATAAATGTTCACTAAACTAAGAGGCAGAATAATATTCATTTTGGCACCATCGAATTTGGAAGCTAGAAACTTCAAATCAGCCATGTTTATATCACGGACGTGCGGGAATTGGTACACCATGTGGTGATCGTATTACAGTTGGTGGGCATTTATATATTTTTTATATGTTAAAGTAATTTTGAATTTAACCCCGGATATAAAACAGTATAGTTTGTATTCTATCAATAATCAGTGGCTATTTAAAAAAAAAAATTAAAGATGTATACAAGCATATGAATCTTCCATAAAAAAGAAAACGCTATACAACGAATATCATGCCAGGAAAAATAAAACCCAAAGTAAAATGCATCTGCTTACATATGCTATTGTCAGCTGGTATTTTTCTGCGAGAATCTAGGATTATATTTTAAAAACAAGAATATTTAGTTGTGTTATTTTTCACTACTTTTTAAGCTTTTGTATTGTGTCTTTAAATTGCTGAGGAAAAATAACGTGGTTGTAGTAGTAGAATTTGCATTGTTTGACTGCATTTGAAATTGGGAAAAATATAACGAGACCAATCAAAATTTAGATGAAAAAAAAATAAACATATTTATTTAACTTCTAATTTTCGACCCATATAAATCTTCATCAGGAAAATACGGACAATATTTTCTTTCTTTTTTACCTGACATATTGTTATTTAGTCGTACGTAATCTTCTGTTCTTATTGAAGATCAAGATTTTTTTATGGCCGAGTCCAGTGGCTTTGTGTCTTTGTGTGTAAGTGTAAGTTGCAAAAGTATTTCCACTAAATGTATTAAGATTGGAAAAATGTAACGGTTCAGAAATGTATTCAAATACAGTTAATACAAAAATGAAACCTTTTGTTGAAATCGAGCGTTTTTCGATTTTTTATTATATGCTCCGGTTTTCAAAATGTTGATGTTGATATAAGAGATGTTGTATTTTTAGATCACGTCGCCGTCAAAATTTTATGGTGAGTTTTTGGTGTAAGTTGGATGTCATGATAGGAAATCGTTATTTTGTTGAGTCGACCATGTCTGTATGCATCTCACAGAACTAGTTTGAATTAAAAAAAAAAAAAGGTTACCAAGTTCAAAAAAAAAATACTAATATCTTCACTACAATAAAATTAACTTTATTTCTTCTTTTCATCAAAACAGAAACGAACATAAGCATGTAAGGTTTGCTCAGCAGACAGGCAGGCGTTGGCTAAAGAGAAAATGTGGAATTTTGGGGTTCGATTTTGTTTTGTCTTTTTCTGGCTGAAAACCGAGAGCATATTTTTAACATCGTAAGCTTATGACAGAATATCGAGTTCTAGAGTTCACTTTTGTCTTTGCTATTTTCTGGTTAATAATGAAAATATGTTTTAAGCGCCTTATCAACATGGCATCTTGTTCAGGAACTGGATTCTCTCTTAGCTAGAAACGAATGTTTGCTGAAAAAAGTGTTCAAATTACCCATTGGTATTTCTACATGAATCTAGATCTGCCTGTTTTAGCCCACCGAATGCCAACTAAATATTATGCTAAAAAAAACTACATACAAGAGAAATAGATCTTTATCATGTAACTGCTTAACTGGTTTATAAAAGGGTTGAAATATTCCATTATGCTTGGATATGCAAGTACATTTTCCGAGCACTGATTGGCTACTAGTCTGTGAATAGATAACCCATTTAGGAAACTGCTTGTTTGTATTAAATAATATTTGCATCTCAATTTTGGAACTTTTTATGCCGGTAAGTGTCGATTTGAGTCTACAGTAATCACGTTATGCATTAAAGATGGCTGACATCAATTATGGAAATTAGATTGAACTTATTTAAAAAACAATATTTTTGAAGAATATTCAGATGAAAAATAAACATGTACGTCAACAGTACTTAAAATGCGATTAGCATTCTTAATATGGTTGATTCGTTCCAATTCTAGGTATTTTAGTGCTCAGGACCATGTCAAATTGTGATCTTCCAAGAGATTGAAAAAAAACTAATAATACAGATATGATATCTGCATGTCGTTGCAAAAGATTTTGCCGGTTTGTAGAAAGAACGTTTTAAACCATTGCAATTTATTTTATGCATTTTGTTATTACTTGAACATACCTCGATTAATTTATAACTTTTATTTTAGATTATTAAAGCATTATTCATATTTTTCTGCAATATTTTTCACCCATGTTGACCCGAAAATGACCTCCTTTAACTAATAGAAAGAGAGTAATTTTTCATCATGATAATGCTCGCACTCACATATTACTACTGACCAAAGATCTCCTAGAAGAATTTGTTTGGAAAATCTTACCTCAATAATTTGGGTTGTTTGGACGACAATTTTCACTTCAGATGTTATTCGAATGCAGGAATCTTTATATCCAACTTTTGAATCTCTGTGGAATTTCAAATTTATTTCTATTCTTCAGATCGCCCATGCTCAGGATCGAAACTTCAACTGCCAAAAGACTTTTACTTAGAACTGATTATTACAATTACGAATTACTTAAGACTTCTATCTAATCGTTGCTAAAAGGATGAGAGCAAACTACTCGCTGTGATTTAATAAAGATTTTCCATTCAAAATTTCATACAGATTTCTGAGTCCGGCATAAAGATGCTCGAGTTTGACGAAACGCACCTGGAGAAGGTTGGAGGGTATATCAGCCGAAACATTGTTGTGACGATAATATGTAACGTAGTCTTGGAACCAACGCGTTGTAGCCTCAGTCGCAAAGGGGATAAAGGATAGAAAAGAACTTCATTTTGCTTTTTTTGTTGTACAACGACATTTATTTCCTTATTCCCTCATTACTGCTGTGACGTTCCTCACGTGATCGCCTTCTCGAACGTCATCTACTACTCACGTGATCTCGAATGCTGTTCACGCCTTTAATGTGATCTCCTTTTTATTTTTTCCTACCAGTGACGTCATTTCGCATGCATTTGCATACGCGCATCTGCACTATGTTACAATATCCCAGATGAGAACAAATAATATAAATATAAAATAAAATACGCATCAAGTGCGCTTGAAAGCCAAATCACAACGCAATATTACCAAATATTGTAATATTGCGTTGTGATTTGGTTTTCAAGCGCATCTGATGAGTATTTTATTTTATTTAAATTAAATCAACGCTTCTATAACGGAACTCACACCCCTGACGTTCGATTGCTTTTTCATGTGACGAACAACTCGCAATAAATTCATAGGTCATTCGTGATAAGGAGTTTGTAAGTTGTTTCAGCTTATTTATTGGTCAATTTCGTTCCCTGAATATAAAGTCTCGGCAAAGTTTTCAAAGGTTAATAACCAGTGTTTCTAATGCTTTTAGCCATCTCTGGTGAAATGGTCAATTATTTTGTATTTAGTTTCAGTCTGAAAAGTTATTTTCAAAATAGATTTCAAAATCTAGATCAATTAATTATGAATTTATTTTTTTTGCTATATATTCTGGTAATAAGTTACAATATCAGATGAAAGTCAGCAGTATCATAGAATATTTTAAATTGGAATCGGAAGAATCTAAAATAAATGGTAAAAGAAAAAATAATAACATAGCAGTTTTAGGAACTATCGGATGAACTACTAAACAGAATTTAATACCTATTTTTAACAGAATTTAATACCAATACTATTCTGTTAATAATGGAGATGTAGTAACTGCCTGTCTAAAGCTGGAATTTCTATCATCTTTTAATGCTAAATTTAGTTTACTAAACAATTTTTCAAACTAAAGCACTGTCGTTTGATGCTCAATGCAGGTGTGGTAGTAGTGGAGTATCTGTTCTGTTGACATGATACCAACCTACCTCTTTTTTAGGGATGAGATAGTGTAGTATTTGTTCTGTTGTCATGAGGCGATACATCCAAGCATTACTTCATCTTTATGCGAGGACAGTGTAGTATATGTTCGTTTATTATAGCACCATCCTCTCAGACATTATCTCCTCTTTTTTAGTGGACGAGGAAATAATGTAGCATCTGTTCTGTTGTCATGGTACGATCTTCCCAGAGATTGCCATCTTCTTTTTAAAATTTGTTATCGCTACTTACTCTATCCTTAGGGTTATTTTTTATTTTTTTTTTTTTATTAGATTTTCACCCCAAACAAGGCACATTGCCACTCAGGTGTAGGGGGCTACTATCAGGGTCAGCAACTACGGGGGCACTATGTAGGGATTTGGGCAGCAAGATGTCGGTTCACGTTGCACTTGAACTTCTGCATGTCAGTACAGTTAGGGAAGTATGATCCTGGAATGGAATTCCAGAGTCCAGCGGTTCTGGGGAAGAAACTACTGGAGTAGAAGGATCTTTTGCATCTAGGGATCTCTACTGTGTGGGGGTGGGATTTAGCTGCCTGTCTTTCTAAAATGAAACAAGGTTTCGAGGGGAGAAGGGTGCTAATTTCAGACTTAAAAGATATTAAAAAACAAAACAAAAAAAAGAAGTCCAAGGGTAGTTGCTATTTAAATTGGGATCGGTTTTTTTATTACTATCTTTAAGTCTTAAATTAGCGACCATTTTCTCAAGAAATAAACTGTCATTTTGGAAAATAACTCTAACAATAGATTAAAAGTGATGATCACAAATTTTTAGATAACTATCTGACAATCAGTATTGGCACTTATAATGATAGGTAGGAAAGTAAGTTTTCTTGCGTTTGGTAACAGTTATTTGTTGAATATTTTTTTCTTTTTTTTTTTGCATTGTAAACTATAATACACGTTTGTTTCTTTAAATTTGTCATTGTAAATTTATTTTTATTTATATTATCTGTACGTCTTCCTACCATATTTTTATAGGGGATATTCGCCCGTTTTCACCGGTAAAATAATATAACCATTTCCACAACTTGTATTATATAGTAAGTAGTTACAGCCTATATTAAATAAATTCACAATTGTTACTCAGAATTTTTTTTTTATAAAGTCAGATATGTGTATATGTTTATATATTTTTATGTGTATATGTTTATATATTTTTATGTGCATGTTTAAATATTTGTAGTAATTCTACAAACAATCTTACCTCAAAAAGCAAAAGATATGCTTTCTTTGCTGCCAGTGCGAGGAAGCCATGAGGAGAAGAAGGTGCATGTTTTATGAAGAAGGACGAAATATGCAACCTGAAGTGGCGAGAGTTTCTGAACATAAATGGCCAAACTCTAAGGGAAAGGAGTCAGTATTTCGCTCACATTTGATGTGTAAAGCTCTGTCAGTAAAAGACGTGCATGCATATGTAACAAAGTGCTGAACAAGGAAAAAAGTCTCCCTTGCAAAGAGTTTCAATGCTGTGAGCAATAATTCTCCAAAATCTAGAGATATATTCCTATGTGTATATGTTTATATATTTCTATGTGTATATGTTTATATATTTCTATGTGTATATGTTTGTATATTTCTATGTGTGTATGTTTATATATTTCTATGTGTATATGTTATATATATTTCTATGTGTATATGTTTATATATTCCTATGTGTATATATTTATATATTCCTATGTGTATATATTCATATATTCCTATGTGTATATGTTTATATATTTCTATGTGTATATGTTTATATATTTCTATGTGTATATGTTTATATATTCCTATGTGTATATGTTTATATGTTCCTATGTGTATATGTTTATATATTTCTATGTGTATATGTTTATATATTTCTATGTTTATATATTTCTATGTGTATATGTTTATATATTTCTATGTGTATATGTTTATATATTTCTATGTGTATATGTTTATATATTTCTATGTGTATATGTTTATATATTTCTATGTGTATATGTTTATATATTCCTATGTGTATATGTTTATATATTTCTATGTGTATATGTTTATATATTTCTATGTCTATATGTTTATATATTCCTATGTGTATATGTTTATATATTCCTATGTGTATATGTTTATATATTCCTATGTGTATATGTTTATATATTTCTATGCATAGGATTCACTTCGAAAGCAATATACGGCACAATCACATTAACGCACCAGTTCTTTTTAGATCACCAAAGTTAAATAATGTCGAGCCTGATCAGTACCAGAGATGACATTTTGGGAATACCAGGTCTTGAGTTGTAAGCCTTGTTTAGTTTCAGAAGAGTTTTCGATGGTTAGTTATCCCATACAAGTTCCGGAGACAACGAGTTCTCAGTAGACAGCTGTTCAGTACAGGTTCCAGACTTTACAATTTTGTAACCAAGGAGCAAAAAAATTCTTCCTATGTTTACACCAAGAAAACATATGCAAGGTTGCTAAAAAAAAAGGGTTAATTATTATGGAGCAATTCTTTAGAATGTTATTTTTGCAAATACGATAGACAAAATCGCATTACCTTTCATGTTGAATGATGACAAATGAAGACTTATAACTAACTTGATGATCTTTATTCCTACCAGCTGCTGCTGCTTCTGCTTCTGCTGCTGCTTCTGCTGCTGCTGCTGCTGATGATGATGATGAATTCAGTTGCCTTTAAAATTACATTGTCTTGTCACCCATTTCTTTCGCTTTCGAAAGGAGCTTAACTAACTCTCATCCACTCTCACCGAATCTGACTGATCTGCTTGATTTCAAATCCTCTTCACTGAATATGTTGAATCTATCCTTCTTTGTGACGTCAGAAACATGCCCAACCACGTGAATATTGGATTCACATGCACATATGTCCACACGTTTCTGCACACAAAGAAAATTCCTCAATCCATTGTCTATTATTTCTAACTGACGTATCTTTGTTTTATAATTATTTCTACTATAATGCCAATTCACTAAATTCATGGAATCGCAACTAAATAGTAATATTTATTCTTTTTAACTCTTGTATACTTGGTTCGATTCTAGCCTTTTCCTTTAATAAATATTATTTTCAAACTTATTTACGTTATTCTTCTAATGACTGGGATCTGTCCCCTTTCATATATGACAATAAGTGGTGACTCATTCATAAAAAATAAATACTATCTTCAGTCAGATTGTGAATCTTATTAACGATTTTACTATTTCTACTCACTACGAATTTTCACACAGGTCATCATCAGTGATAACTATGGATAGGACAACAGCATATTCTTTTCATTGTTTTGACTCTCGAGTGTGTATCCGTTGATATCTTGTATGCTTTCATATAGAGTGATGTGTTTCTCGGTTAATTAACTGTGTCTAACTGTGTCGGATATATACTCGAGAGCCAAAACAATGAAAAGAATATGCTGTTGTCATAGCCCTAGTGATTCCTCACTGATGATAACTAGCGTTGTTTCCTGTAACAAGTCTTTTTATTATTATTATTATTATTATTATTATTATTATTATTATTATTATTATTATTATTATTATTATTATTTAATAGTTTTCAGGCGGTGTTCTCTGAAGTCTGAATGACAGCAAGTCTCCCTAGATTTCCCGCACAATCTTTGTTTTTAATCATCGTTGCAAATCATTTTGCATTTTCGCAACAGCTATTTACCATTAAATTCTGGTTACTACACGCTTGAAATACAAATGCACACACATACATGCTCATTAGCAAACGAACACACACAAGCACAATTATACCACTCATACTAAACAGACAATGTTATAAACACACACACACACACACACACACACACATATATATATATGCACACACACATACACACACACGCACACATCTGCACATTTCGTCATTTGTGAGGGTTTTTTTTTTATCTTTTAATGTTGGTTTTTATTTTATTTTTTTGTTTCTTTCTCCTTTTCAATTTTTCTTCTTTTTTTTTGTTTTGTTTTTTCCTGTCTGTATTTTGCAATTTGTTGTTTTCAGTACAAAAATAAATGGCTTAATTAAAAACAGTTTAATTAGAGGTCAGTTAATGAATAAGATATTTCACTCAATTAACAATGGTCCCTTTGGCAAATATCGTCAGGTGCGCCTTTAAGTCTTAATACTGGTGTACTAATTCTTTCCTTTCTTTCTTTTTCTCTTTCTTTCTTTCTTATTCTTAGTCTTCTTTCATAACCTCTTTTTTCACATTTTTTCTCCTTTTTCTTTTTCTCATTCTCATTCTTTTTCCTCTTATTTTTATCCTCTTCTTTATTTTTCTATTTCTTCTTTCTGTTTTCTTTTTCTTATTCATCTTTTCTTTCATCTTTTACTTGTATCTATTCTCCTTCTTCTTCTTCTTCTTCTTCTTCTTCTTCTTCTTCTTTCAAAGTTCAGTTTTTAGTCGCGTGCAGGTGACTCAATAAGTCACTCGGTCGGTCGGTCGGTCGGTCAGTCGGTCAGTCGCTCGGTCGGTCTGTCTGTCCGTAACACTTTTGTGCTTGGCCTTTTTGGTTAAGATCAAAGGTCTGTTGCTAATAGATGTTGTTCTTAACTTTTTAAGCTTTTCTTGGCCTTTTGGCCAAGATCAAAGTGGAGTATCTGATTTTATTAATATTGTTATCTTTTTTGTATTTTTTGATATTAAAAAAAAAAAAATGTAATTGGGTTTAAGTAGGAAGACCCCCCTCCCACCACACACATAAATACAGATTTAAAAGGGTAACCATGATTAAAGATGCTGGCCGAGAGAAAAATCATTTAAAATTTCCAATAGAGACGAGATGGATCAACCAACCTCACCATCCCCCCTTCTTTTTGTAGTTGGCCTTGTGCCTAAGTTTTTTGTTCATTTTCCCTAATGTATTTTTTTCCTGTGAATAAAAAATTTAATATCTCAAAGTGTAGTATCTGTACTGGCAGATACTGCAAGCAAAGACCATATGTGGGGGTAACCCCACATATAAGACCTTGGTCAATGTAGGGGCAACCCTTCATACCAATCGTCACTATCCAGCTCCCCTACTACCCAGGGAGTTGGTCCCCATTTCCCCTTCACTCCTCACATTAAAAATAGGCCTTGTGCCTAATTTGCTCGGTGAGGGAGCAAATAAATACCCTTTTCTTGGCCTTTTGGCTAAGATCAAAGTGTAGTATCTGTTCTTACTACATGCTGTACTTATTGTGATATAAAGTGGGGGATCACTTTTCTGTATTAATTTAATGTAAAATGATCACCCACTTCACAACCAGTCAGTCTCAAAGCCATTCAAGTCATTCTCCAGATCATTCAAGTTGTTTTTTAAGGATATCAGTTATTTTTTAAGCATTCAAGTCATTCTTAAGGTCATACAATTCATCCTTAAGTTCATTAAAGTCATTCTAAGTCATTACTTTTTATTTATTGAAGTCATTTCAGCCCATTTTTCGGTCATTTTAGTTTATCTTTAAGAATTTCATGTCAATCCTACATTCACGCATTCATTCATTACATAAGAGCACGCGACTAATGGCTATCGGCCTTGTTTATATTTCAAGCAGACCTCCGCTCTTGGTCATAAAAAAGTATCGAAAAATAACAATAAAAATATTAAATACAAAAAGTAACATCGTTTTTTATGCTTCAAAAACCCCTCATAACCTTTAAATCACTATCCTAGAAGCATACGTGTACTTTTAACATTATATCTATATATATATATATATATATATATATATATATATATATGCGCCATGTTTTCTCCCATCTTTCTTTTCTCATTTACACACTAATAACAATGGGAAAGGTATCAATCTCCTAGTTAACTAGTTAACTAGTTAAAAGAAATACTTGTGTATAGTCAATCATCATCAATGACCCTTTACAACTAATAAAATTAAACATATTATTATTATTATTGGCTCACATGGAGCTTTCACACAAGTCAATAAACGATCTGATTGGAAACCTGTGGTATTCTCTGGAAGCTGAGTGACAACAAGTCTCCCCAGACGTCCAGCCCTCTCCACTTCCTTCGATAGCATTTGCAAATGAATTTGCATCATCGCAACAGCCGCTTACCATTGATTTCTCGCTGGTAGTGGCCATTGGTTTATACTGGATTTGAGTGGTCCCAGTTCTCTTTGCGCTTGTCCAGCCGAGGTCTGGTTGGCGCTCGCTCCTCTGTCTTTCAGTCCTTATTGACCCTTCTCGGCCCTTTGGTATCATTTTTTTTGTGGGGGGGGGGGAGATCGGTGATGAAACAATGGGGGGAATGCATGATGGGGGGTGTAGAACTTGTAAATATGCAGTTTCGGTGTTCTTCATTTCCTGTAACGCTTATTCGTTATATTGTCTTGTATTATTCTCCGCATTCAAGGGTTTTCCTTAATATTTCAGTCGTTGGAAGTTATTATTATCATTATTATTATTATTATTATTATTCGCTTTATTTCACCTACTGTTCTCATCTTGAATTTTATTCCTACAGCATTTTGACCGATGTACACTCCGACCTTTCCAAGGTGCGTATTATCGAACTTAAAAATCTCTATGTTTAACTCGAAAATCTGTATGTAGTCTTGAACAGAACCCATTATTGTTTAATCAGCTATCTAATGAATCTAAAAAATCTAAGAATAATTTGAGTTTTACAACATGCAACAAAAGAAATGACTGTCGAACATTTGCCCTGACCCATTTAGCCCTAAAAGTTACCAAGGCCTTAACATATTTAAATTTGAGTTCAGCACCATGCAAAACTGCTAAACAGACACACAGAAAATTTTGGACAAATATGGTAAAATAGTCCCAAAAATGGAGTGTGTTTTATTAGCCCTAAGAAATACCCTGGGGCACAACCAAGAGTTATTGCGAAGTATAGACAAACAAAATTATATAGAAATCAGTTAGTCACAACTTTTCAGAAAGTTTTATAAAAATCCAAGGCATCAATTTTTTGTTAATAGACACAAAAGTGTCGATTTTAGCCATTTTAACCCAAAAGGCACCCCTAGGAGGGAAACAAGAATTTTCCCGAAAAAATCCGTTCTGTTACTTTTTACTCATATCATGTTTAATGTTTGTGCAAAATTTCAAAAAATTCCAAGGCGTAGTTATTGAGAAAAGTGCAGACAGACGTACAGACGACTGGACAAGGGTGAATTTACAGGTTTACCCTCTTTTTGTTGAATATAATTCTTCTTTTTCCCCATTTCTTTCGTTACTTATTCCTTTTAAATTATTTCCCGATTATTGTTTTAACGATTGATTCGAATTATGAATCTTTTGGGACCAACAGACAATTTTGCAAAAATGATGAGTAGGGACGTTTAGAAGAATTATTAGCCAAAAGATTTAAATAGATTGTTAGCCATAGTGAAATCAATCATGAAACTTATTTTTAGAGTTGAGAGTTGATACAGAAGTTCAGAGAGCTTCTGCAGCTAAACAGCAGATCAGGGGGAGAGTCTATCAGACTTGTGTATGCAGTGTGATGGTGTAATCTGACCAGTCAGGGTTGACGACATGCGTTGCATGGGGGGAAATTATATGAGAATGATATTATTAATGAGTAATGTGAATCTTAATGATAGACTTAGATCTAATAACTAAAATTAAATCTAAACAATTTAGGGAGATACGTGCAGAACTTGCGACTTAACTTGTATGGCCATGTTCAAAGAATGGCTGAGAGCTTTGGGGGTTAATAGATGTAGAACAGTTAAGGTAGCAGGTTTACTGGAGAAGAACAAGGTAAAATGAAAAGAAGTGAAAAAAAAGTCAAAGGGATAAATAGATTGAGGGTAGGTTTGATGATGATGATGATGATGATGATGATGATGATGATGATGATGATGATGATGATGATGATGATTTCTTTTGGGGAATCTCTTATTTTAATCTCATTTCAACTTTTGATCAAAAAAAATGTTTTTAATTATGAATGTAATTAATAACACAACATTTAAAAGCATCGGTTTGTGAAAAATGCAAAAATCAAATACAAAAACATATATCACGATACAATAGATTAGAAGTCAATTTCTTAGTCGTCCAACGCATGCCAGCATGTAAACTGGACGGTAAGCAATGATGATGATGATGATGATGGTGATGGTGATGATGATGATGATGATGATGATGATGATGATGATGACGACGACGATGATGATGATGATGATGATGATGATGATGATGATGATGATGATAACGATGACGATGACGATGACGATGATGATGATGATGATGATGATGGTGATGGTGGTGGTGGTGGTGGTGGTGGTGGTGGTGGTGGTGGTGGTGGTGGTGGTGGTGGTGGTGATGATGATGGTGGTGGTGGTGGTGGTGGTGGTGGTGGTGATGATGATGATGATGATGATGATGATGATGATGATGATGATGATGATGGTGGTGGTGGTGGTGGTGGTGGTGATGATGATGATGATGATGATGATGATGATGATGATGATGATGATGATGATGATGATGCCTTGGGCTAAAATGGACTAAGGGGTAATGGAAACTTGGTAATGGTGACTTCACATTTGCCAAAAGTCTAAAATCGGTTCTTACCAACGAATTAAATTTGTATTAGGGAGATCTTGAGTAGTCGATAGTGTTAGGAAATAAAATAATCAGAAATAGGGTCATCGTGGCCGTTATGTGCTGTGTCCAGGATCAATGAATCATTCACAATAGGTATCATGCCTGTGTATTAAATAATATAAAATCTTTGTAACGACTCCTATTTAACAAACTTGCCCAAAGCAATTTGATTATTCGATATCATTACACACAATAAATTATTTCATGACCAACACAGCATGAAGAACTAATAAATTTTACAATTTATTTAAATTAACAAAAGATTATTAGCAATTTAATGTAATTTTTTTAAAGTCTTCTTCATGCAGATTTCCATGATCATTTTTATTCTTTTTGATTTTGTCGTTCATTTATTTTGGCGGTAAAAGTTTTCGATCACGGTCTCTATGGAAAAGGCTAATGGCTCCATTAGGTTTAGAAAACAATCTTTTTTTTTGTTTTCATCTTTCAAAGAAATTTCTTTAACTCTCCTGCAGGTGAAGATGCAATTCTGGCCAGGAGGTGTGCATGCGTTCTTGTGGCAATTCGGATGCCATCAAAAACACCTGTTTCATTCAACTCAATTTTAAAGACTTTTCAGAGGGGGTATGGGAGAGAATAGAAAGGAGGGGGTGTTTCTTTTATTCTTTTCTCCTAACTCTTTTAGTTTCTCGGTCTGTTTCTTATTCCCTACTTCGTTCCCTTTTCAGCAGAGGTGCACAATTAGCCCAACAGATACAGTTGCAGAATATGAGATCGGTTATGCTGAGTTACAGGTAACCCGTACCCATGTGCATCACATGCGTCCCTGCTCAACAATTGTCACTTCCTTCTCTTTTGTCTTCTCTTCTGGCTGTGTTATCATATTTCTCATTGGCGTCTGCCGAGGGAGCGCGCATGGTTTTTACTTCCACATTGCACTTATTTACACCACTGCATTTTTATTTGCTCTCTATCGTCCGCACAACAGCAGAATTACTATCTTTAAGAGCATATCGGAGAAAATTGACCACATCCTGTCTGCTCATCCTTTGGGTAACATCCACATTTGTGGTGACTTCAATGTCCACAATGTGGAATGGCTGACCCACTCGAACAAGGCAGATGATGAGGGGAGGTTGCCTATGACCTCACCAAGATTGTTCACGAACCCACCCGTGTACCTGATACTTCCGGTCAATATGCTAGCCTTCTAGACCTTTTTCTCACAACTTCCTGTGAGCTATGTTCATGTTCCATTCTGTCTCCTCTGAGATCTTCCGATCACTGGGTTGTATCAGTTAAGATAAAAACGAAATGTAATAAGTCTTCAGACGTACCTCTCCAACATACTGTATATCGATACTCTACAGCTGACTGGGATAGCTTCTGTAAATTTATATCTGATCTAGCTCCGCATTCCATGTTAAAAAAGGATGTGTCCTCTATAGTATCAGACCTGACCGAATGGTTAATTGTAGGCATAGACTGATTCATGCTATCCAAAAATTTCCAACAAAAACCTAACAGCCAGCCATGGTTCTCCCCAGAATATGCTGCTGCCATCGCGCACAGAAATCACTTTTTCCGTAGCTACCAATGTAAAGCTAAAGCTGCTTTCAGGACTGCCAGAAACCACTGTAAAAGAGTAATAAAAAATGCAAGAGAGCTATATGCTCAGTCTGCTAAATCCAAAGTAGCTGAGCAGTGGCTTGGTTCCCACCAGTTTTGACAAATAGCAAACAGGATCCTGAACAGAGGCGTGCATACCCCAACCATCTTCAATGGACCTGAGGTCATCTCATCAGTATCAGACAAGGCCAAACTATTTACCAAGAACTTTGCAGCTAATTCTACTCTATGCGA
Organism: Euprymna scolopes; assembly: GCF_053919585.1. Classification (NCBI taxonomy): domain Eukaryota; kingdom Metazoa; phylum Mollusca; class Cephalopoda; order Sepiida; family Sepiolidae; genus Euprymna; species Euprymna scolopes. The sequence goes on along the minus strand of NC_136512.1, from coordinate 37,454,881 downwards.
CAAAGGCCATCAACTCCCTGTATTTCCTCCTATAACAGACAACACGCTATGAAACATAAAAATATCTGTGCGTGAGGTCGCCAAGCTAATCAAGAACCTTGATTTCAGTAAAGCAACTGGCCCTGACGGCATTCCAATTATATTGTTGAAAAAGCTTCAACCAGAACTTGCTCCCATACTTACAAAACTGTTTAAGCATAGCTTTAAGGAGAAGTACTTCCCAACACCTTGGAAAAACTTGTCAGTTTGCCCTGTATTTAAGAATTCAGGTGATAAGTCATCTCTCTCTCAGTACAGACCAGTAAGTCTCCTGTGTGTCATGAGTAAGTTGTTGGAATCCATATTAAATAGAGAAGTAGTCAACCACCTCAACAGAAATAACCTTCTTAGTGACATGCAATATGGTTTCCGTTCGACCAGATCTACAGCAGATGTGCTAACGGTTATATCTCATATATCTCATAGGATTAGTGACTCAATTGACAATGGCTTTCCTTGTAGGGCAATTGATCTTGACATATCAAAGGTCTTCGATAAGGTATGGCATAAGGGCCTACTTCACAAGATTTCCAGCTATGGTATAACTGGAAATGTTTTCTCAATCATTAAATCATTTCTCTCTGATAGGCTTATAAGAGTAGTGGTTGATGGGCAGAAATCAGAGGCCCACAGTATTAACGCTGGAGTCCCTCAGGGGTCCATCCTAGACCCAACTCTCTTCCTGATCTACATCAATGATCTCCCAAAACACATACTTAAATCATTCGTTGACATCTATGCTGATGACACGACCATCTATGGCAAAACATCAAAGGCTGTAAATGACAAAGTTCTCTCTGATTCTCTCTCCTCTGATCTTGAGCACGTGGTACAGAGGGGGAAGAGGTGGCTGGTTACTTTTAATGCATCTAAAACCAAATTCCTATCTTTACATCATCAACGCTCTGATCCCCATCTGGCATCAATTGAAATGGATGGCTCTCGTCTAAGGGAAGCTCCATGTTTTGATAAGCTTCTGGGCTTGACCTTTACTCCTGACCTGAAATGGAACACGTACATCAAATCAGTTGCTAAGGTCGCTAGAAAAATGGTGGGATCCTTCTACCGCTCCAGAAGATATCTCACTGCTGATGCAATTCTCTATCTATATAAAAGCTAAGTACGTCCAAGGATGGAGTACTGTTCCCACACCTGAGCAGGAGCTGCTAAAAATAGCCTATTCTGTCTTGACAGAGTACAAAATAGGTTTTGTTGCTTAGTGGGGGATGCCCTTTTCTGTTCCCTGCAACCTCTCTTCCACAGAAGAGAGATGTTGCGAGCCTGTCTTTGTTTTATCGTTATTTCCATGGCAAGTGCTCGTCTGAGCTCCAATCTCTGATCCCCCATTGCCAATCTTTCATGATAAACACCTGTCTAGCTGAAACCACTATCAAAATTTCCCCCACACTTTATCTGTGCCAAAACCAAAACATAGATTCCATGAACAAAGCTTCTTTCTTAGAAGTGCACGCCTGTGGAACTCTCTTCCGTTTGCCACCTGACTACAACCTGGATGTCTTCAAGTCCAATATAAACAAATTCCTGATGAACCGCCCCCTGTAATAAGACACTTTATCAAATCTCTAATACTATGATTACTACGATACTATCCCATTGATTACTGTACATTCAATAAATCTTATTCCCGAGTGGCTTCCAGGCCTTTATAAGTGGTGACTACCTTGTAAAAAAAAATATATAAACAAAGACAAACAAGAACTTGAGAGAAACAAAAGATTCAAACACATTCCGTATATATCTGTTATGCCATGTGTGTGTGTGTGTGTGTGTGTGTGTGTGTGTGTGTGTGTGTGTGTGTGCGTGTGTGTGTGTGTGTGTGTGTGTGTGACACCATTGTGGCAAATGGCCCTCTAAAAGCTATATATTCTGTCAAGGCCGTGTTCGTCAGTTGATGCCAGCTCATCTCGATCTGCTCCATGCCACGACCTGTGTTCAACTGTTCACTGTCCCCAACTTAAAACTGTCCTCAAACCCAGAACTGTTCATAAAATGTGATAGAACTCATTGCCAGTCAAAAAACTTTCCGTAAACTAACGTTAAATACACTGGCCACTATATTGTCTGGCTCTTTGTCATCATCATTGCCAAAATGTATGCACAATTCCCCACAACTTGATATGTAAAGTTACATATAGGTTTACGCAACTTCCCCCACTCTCTATCTATGCCTAAATCTAAACATAGATACCATAAACAAACCTTCTTTCGTAGAAATGCTCGCCTATGGAACACTGTTCCACTGGCCTGCTTCCCATCCGATTACAATATAGTAGCCTTCAAGTCGAATGTAAACAAGTTCTTGTCAAGCGGTCCTCTTAAATAATTCTATAATTCTATCCATTAAAGATCGCTACACTACCACCTTACATTCATAGACCCTTGTCTTCAAATGGCTTTATGGTCTTGATAAATGATGACTCCTTTGTTTTGTTGTACACACAGGACCTATCATGTTGTATGCAGTTTATTTTGCAAAGGAGACCAAGACAAAGAATAACTCAAATTCACTTTTTCTTTGTAACAATGACATTTATTTCCTCACTCTCCCACCATGCGTGACTTCTCATTATAGCTGTGATGTCTCTCGCGTGATCATCCTCTCTAACATACTCTCTTTCCTTTTTATAGTCTTTTTCCTTTCAGTGACGTCATTTTGCATTTTGTGGAGACATTGATAGTATCATACCCAGCTTTGATAATGCTAGCCTTGACAAAGAAATATACTAAATTTAAGTGGACTGTGAAAAGGATACCCACACCACCACCACCATCACCACTACCTGTCGCTTTGAAGATATGGAAAATAAATGTAGGTATTATCAGGGTTGCGGAATCAGAAAGTATAAGTTTTGGCTTCAAATTCCAGGATTCTTAAGATTCTGCGTTCAATGATTCTAAAAAATTCCAACTCCGGCTCCTTATCTTAAAGTCTTTTATTATTCTGACTCTGTTGATTTATCTGAGATTGCTCCGTCTCCAGTTCCGACTCTGAGAAATCTCATAAGTTCAATGCCAACTTCTTCCAAAACATATGGCTTTGCAACTCTTTACCTAGTAAGCAAAATGAAGTTTTGCAATGTCTTGGCTAATGCGTGTAGAGTTTAAAGAGATAACTTTGAATTCTTTATAACCGTCCCATTGAGACCCAATCGATCTAAAATGACGTTGATTATTTTACATTCAATGTGTGTCTGTTTAGTTTATCCCATTCCTTGTTTTTCTTCTATTTCTTTATTTTGCTTCTCTTTCGATTCAAGGAAAAATATTTTTTTTAGTATTCAGTTTGCTTTCACACAAAGTAACCTAATTAATATATAATATAACCTATAATTCCTTAATCTATAATTAATCTATAATCAATCTATAATTGTGTATAATTCAGTGCCATCCTAGAAATGTATGTTCTTCTCACAATCGGATGATGTGACACAAGTCATAAAGTGGGATTTGAAAAGCCAGCACCTTAAAGGAAGAGCACTCTGATCTACAAAAATTGCCTGGACAGCTTCGTCGACACTTCCCGGTAGGGAAACTTCAGGCAATTAGCAATAAACTAACTCTTTCTCAAAGGGAGAAGACCAAGCCCAATAGATACAGTATGGATATCCTAGAACTGCAAAAAACCAAAGCCATCCATCAGTCAACAGGAAAAAATGTATTTCAACAATGGACTAGACTCTGTTGTTTGATGACAAGGGAAAAAGCAGCCTTCTGTCGACTAGAGATAAGACCTAGATTTCTAATCTAAATTCCGCAACATAGAAGAAGATTAGCCCAATCAATGAAGACGTTTCGACACTACCATTCTTCATCAGTAAAGAAAAATTTCCCTGCTCAGCTCTTTGACATTCCAAAAAACCAATGCCAATCAAATTCAATATCAGCACTAGAGTGTCAGGGTACATTTTTATGTACATAGAGTAATACTTACTCTGTCTTTAGAAGGAATTTTTTTGTTTCTTTGTCTTTAATTTTTTTTCTGGCAACTGATGGTTCAGTACCTCTTTTAATCCGAAAAAGTATCACAAAGGAGAATTTATTAATCTACCGCTAGTCTAGTTTACTGGTCACTTAACAGATGGCGCCGTGTGTAGTGCGTTATCTATTTGTTTATGCTGCACCTGCTAGTGTTAGTATTCGTGTATCTCTTATTTTGCTGAAATTTAACCGTGGGACAAATTCAAGGGTAAACGTAATGTTAAACATAAACACCAGTTTATTCCCATCAAAGAAAAATTGAAACTGCTAAAAAGTTGTTTTTAGCAAACCCCGGTAGTTTAAAGACATTGTAAGGATATAATTAGTGCGTTAGAGGTGTGTTGATGAACTACTGTAATGAGATTGCTTCTAAGGGGGTTAGTGCATTAATTCTGCAGAAAAGTATATGAGGAAAAGTTTTGGAATTGAATTAAGAATGCAATGTAAACACAGTGTTGTGAGGTTTGAAAAACAAACAAAAGTGATTTCTATGCTAGTTGGAAATTTAGAGAAACAAAAAACAATTGAATAGCTAGAAAATAGAAAAACACCGGAGCAAGTTTCAAGACCGAGAGAGGGAGAGTTAGTCAGAACGTCGCACGGTTCTTGCAAGAGTGTCAAGAAACCAAGCTCTTTTAATAAAAATGAATTGTTGGTAAAATTGCACTTTATGCACTTTACTGCATATTTTAAAGAAGCAATTTTACTCTGGGTATTTAACTTATAAAATGGTAAAATAATAATGCATATGCAACGAGAGGCTTCGAAAAACTACTAAACACAGCGTTAGCATATACATACTTTAACCCGATATTACACACAAGTAAGTACATACTCACTCTCACTAACAGACACATGCATGCTAATGTGCACTCATATCTACGTGCTTATTCCATTTACACCGCTGAAACAAACGCGAAAAATTTCATTCTTCAAAAAAGTTATATTTTTAATTACTCTTACATTTCTAACGAGATTACCCCTGATGAGGATTTGCTTGAGTGTCATGCTAATTCTCGTGAAAATCGTGTGAAGTCAAATTTTGGAATTTAATAAAGATTGCAAAGATGAAATATAAAAACAATTTTGTGAGGTTTGGAAAATAAACCAAAAGTGAAGTGAGATAAGCGAAAACAATTGAATAGCTAGAAAATAGAAAAAACATAAAAGCAAGTTTCAGGAAAGGGCAGCGAAGATGCATCTTTACTGCATCTATCACTACAGGGTGGAACGATAAAATTGTTGCGCTAGAAAAGATGACATGATTCAATTTCCGTTTGATGAAAACGGGTTTCTTTTTTTTTTGTAAACCATCTATTAGTTGGTCAGTTGTGTACAAATCCCAAGAGCAATAGGAGCCTTTTATCATGTCTGAAAGTGACACAATGTTCAACAAACAAAATCAGAGATGCGCCACTGTACAACTCATGCTCTATACCATCCGTTTGATGAAAACAGGTTTTCTTCTTTTTTTTTGTTACAGACCGTCTACTAGTTGGCCAGTTGTGTACAAATCCTAAGAATAATAGGAGCCTTCTATAATGTCTGAAAGTGATACAATGTTCAACGAGCAAAATCGGAGATGCGCCGCTCTACAAATCATGCTCTCTACTAATCCAAATTATGACAACAGGACTATTGCCAGCACCCTTAAAATGCAAAGCTGGACAGCTCAATGCTTGAGGGCACAGCTCAACTCACCAGTTATGATCTTTGGTGTGGTTTCAAGTAAGGGCCACATCATGCCACCTCACATGTTTGAAGTCGGCTTGAAAGTTAACACCAAAGTGTACCTGGATGTGCTGAAGAGTATGGTGATCACTTGGTGCAATCAGGTGGCTGCTGGCAAACCCTGGGTGTGGCAGAAAGACTTGGCAGCGACCCACAAGTTCAAAGAGACCCAGGCTTGGCTTCAGAAGGAGTGCTATGACTGTGTACCCTTCTCTCACTGCCCCCTCCTCCTCCTCCTTCGCAGACCTGAACCTACTGAATTACTTTGTTTGGTCAAATATGACCTCCCACAACACCAAAGTCAGCCTGATTGCTGTTGTCTGCCAAGTTTTTACTGAGCTCTTGTTAGCGCTTGTGGAAAAAGCATCCTCCCAGTTCCTGACCCGACGGCGATTGAGGCTGAATGCGGCTACATTGAATAGATTTCTGCTCTACAACATTATCAAGTTACCTGAATTGATTTTTCAATAAAAGTTTTAAAATAAAGCTGTAGTGTTGTTTTCTTTAAGGTGACAATTTTATCATTCCACCTAATAGAGTAGGGGGAGAGGAAACCTTTACTTGGACGAGTGTAAGAGGACTTTTACAAGATAAAGCGAGTGATAAAACTTGCTTTTTTTTTCTTTTTTTTTCGAGTTCTCAATTATAAGATGTGAGTCAAAGAAGTGTATATCTTTTGCAGTAGCTGAATTTTCTTAACATTAAAAACTGACTTGTGCCTAACTGTGCCCTCATGGGGAGACAAATAAACAGGGACACATCAGACTCTACCATTCATCTTTCACCTCTTTTAAACGTTTCCTTCCTTTTCCAATTGTTTTTATTCTTTGATTCTTCGTTTGCTTTTGCTTCTTCTTTTCTTTCACTTTTCTTTCTTCTTTCCTTTATCATTTGTCTGTTCTTCAAGTCCATTCTTCAGCATCTCATTTCATTTTGATGCATCCCTGCTTTTTTCTTTCATTCCTCATCTAATTTCTAACAAAACTGCTTATACTTTTTGGTTCGTTTTTCGCTCCTTCTATTTCTTCTCGTCTTTTTCTTTTTCTTTCCTTTTCATTTGTTTTCACGTCTTCTTCTTCTTCTTCTTTCTATCTATCTATCTATTAGCCCTTCTTTCCCCTCTTCTTTGTTTTTTTTTACTCTTCTTCACCTCAAACAAGACGCTTGGGCGTAAGCGGCTATAATTTAGGACTATGTCTACAGGAAACTATATAGAAAGTTCCGGAACGAGATGTCTGTTCACATTACATTTAAATTCCTGCATGTTAGTACAGTCAGAGAAGCAGGAAACGGGGAGAACATTCCAAAGTTTAACAGTCTGAAGGAGGAAATTATTAGAGTAGAAGGCTTTACTGCATTCCTCTAGAGTAGAGGGGTGCAATTTTGCTGCTTGTCGGGTTAGTCGTGAATATTTTCGTCAAATGCTAGAGTTTGTTAGGGCACATTCCATTATCTTCTTCTTCTTCTTCTTCTTCTTCTTCTTATTATTATTATTATTATTATTATTATTATTATTATTAATTTCATCATCTTTTTCCTCCTAACCATTTATTCATGTTTCATTTTTCCATTTCTTGCTTTCCTTCTATTTCTTCTTCCCTCCGTACTTGTTCATTTTTACATCATCCCTTTTTTAATTCTTTCTTCCAGTCTTTTTTTCCTTTTTTTTTTTTTTTAAATTATATGACTTTATTTTTTTTCTTTACAATACCATTCATTTCCCTACTTCTCAAACTATCTTCTTCCGACCATTACTTTTCTTTCTTCTTCCCTCTCTCTACTAAATTTCATACAACCCCCTCATCCCAACGAACCTCACCAAGGGTTGACAGTTGATTAAAAGCCTCTTAAATAAACTTCCCCAAATAACGGCATTTTCCCCAATAGTATTTTTTATCACAAATCACATAATTAATTGTCTCCCCCTTTAAAGCCTCCTCCCTATAACTCTCCCCCCTCCCGCCTGCATCACGAGATTAATGCATAACAACAACTAATTGCAACTGACATCTGCCATTTCACACGCCCTAACAACGCACTTCACTCCTTACAATTCAACACCTTTTTTTTTCAACCTGATCAGATTTCAAAATAACAAAATCGAAAACTTAGACGTCCAGAAAATCAACTTTTCAGAGACTCAACATTTTATAAAGAGAGAATTCCATTTAGTCAATTACAGATAATCAAAATAAAGAAAAGATGATAAAGAGCTTTTGGAAGGAAGCTGGAGCTCCCCACATTTAAAAACCTTCTACCGGACTTTCCTTATACTCGTGGGGTGCAAGTGTATATAAAAGGTATTATGGAAAACATGACAAATACAGCAACCCTTCACTAGACTAAGGCTGACAGTTGTTGACAAAAAGCAGATACAGCCAGGTTGCAAAAAGTACAGATCAATGTTGACTGATATCGGCTTTCTAAAGGTTAAAATTCAGAAAATCTGTCAAGATTAATACCAATACATGTATTAACGCTCCCTCTCTCTCACACATATACACATTTTCTTTCTCTTTTTCTCTTTCTCTCACTCACTCTTTTTCTCGTTTTTGCTACGAGGAACGATTTATAATTCAGTTGGGATCCGATCCCTATCAGCGATCGATGGGTCGTGCTAGCTCAATGTTTTGAGTTTTTAAAATCCTCCTTCAATATTAAAAGACATTTCTATTTTTATTTTAAAAAATATATTAGTTGCCTGTTATATACAATGTACAATTCCAGCATCAAAGTTTCCAGTCCAGATAATTAATTCTCAGGAGAGAATTAATGACGCCAAAAACACTCCCATTAATGACGCTGAAAACATATCAACTGTTGATCTAAAGGGGATATGCCTATCGTTTTATCGTTTATATCCCTGGGGAGCTGGTGTGTCGTGCCAAAACGTAACAGTCTTTTGAGAGATGTTCCTACAGCACAGACGAATCAAGTTATTCTCACCAGTAAACGATCATAGTAGGGATGTATGCTAGTAATATATCTAAGTTAAAATATAGTGTCATAAGTCATATACAGGGTGCATTATAAACAAAATATCAACAAAGTTCTGTAGTGAGAATGCTATAACAGGATACTGTTTGTATTCTGTATTTTGATTTGCATATTTTAACTTCATTTTATTCAAGTGCGATATGCTTAGCAATACCACAACAAACAGTTGCACATCTCAAAACGCCTATTATCACTAAAGCACTAATATCTATCCATGTATCTATCCATCTATCTATCCATCCATCTATCTATCTATCTATATAGTCCCATTGACTAGAGAAACAAAACTAGAATCAGACGATCAGGCCTTTATGTGCTTCAGACTAAACATGCAACATAATATTAGCTACTTGTATTTTCTTTACCGCTCCCCCTCAACCCAGGACTGTACTCTAATAAACAAAGTCTCTGACAGCATAGATATAGCACTCTCTCTTGATACTAGAGTACATGTATTTGGTGACTTCAATGTCCACCACAGTAACTGACATGGATTGTCTACTTATACAGGTGTAGTTGGTAGCGCAACACATAGCTTCTCTATATCTCATTCCCTATCACAGATGGTTACATTTCCGACACGTCTCCCAGACCAGCAAGATCAGCATGCCTCACTTCTAAATCTATTTCTGACCACAGTTCCCGATGATTGTATAACGAATGTACACAGCCTACTCGGGAATGCTGATCACGTTGTGATAATGGTAGAAATCGCCCTTAATTCTAGACCCAAAACTGAAGACCCACTGCTCAAAACAACGAGGTATTACAAAAAGGCTGACTGGGAAGCCATCAGGGATTTCATCAGAGATGCCCCATGAGGAAATATCTTTTCTCTTCCAGCTGAACAGTGCGCAAATGAGACCACTGAATGTTTCAAAGCTGCAATTGAAGCACATAATCCCACACGGAAATTCTATAACAAGCCCCAATCTCCCCAATGGTTTACTTCTACTTGTGCAGATACCATTGCTCAAAGGCAGCATGCGTACCGCAGATTCAAACAGACAGAAGTATATAGATGCTAGAAGTGATTGTAAGAGAGAAATAGCAACAGCTAAGACAGAATACACTGAAACCACCAGAAAACATCGAAGCACAGAAATTAGGAACTCGTGATTTTTAGAAAATCTACAACAGTGTAGAAAATAATGGGCAGTCAACGATTCCTCCACTATCAAACGATCACAAGGTTTTTTGCACGGCAACCGAGAAGGCTAACCTGCTCGCCAGTCGGTTTGCCTCAAACTCCACATTGGATCCGGCACACCACTCCCTCCCTGACTTTCCTTTGTGGACAGACACCACACTAGATGACTTGAAAATCACCCCCTCCCAGGTACATGGTATCATAAAAAGCCTAGACACTTCAAAAGCATGGGGACCCGATTTCATCCTGTCTGTGCTATTAAAAAAATTCTGCTCCAGTACTCTCCAAACTTTACAACAAATGCCTTAACGAATCTTGCTTTCCTAACTGCTGGAAAACCGCTTCTGTGGTCCCAGTTTTTAAGAATTGTGGCGAAAAAACTGACCCATTAAATTATCACCCCATTAGCCTTCTCACACTTTTCCCAAAATATTTGAGTCCTTAATTAATCAAGCTCTAGTCAATCACCTTACAGCTGCTAGACTCCTGACCGACAATCAGTATGGATTTAGGCAAGCTCATTCCACAGCATATATCCTAACTATAATCTCTGAACGTATATACTGTTCACTGGACAAAACAGAGGAGGCTAGAGCGGTAGCCCTCGATATATCTAAGGCTTTTGACAGGGTATGGCACGATGGTCTTTTAAGGAAAATTAGATTATATGGTATCGCTGGAAGAATACATAAAGTAATTAATTCCTTCTGAAGTAAGAGAAAAATCCAGATTGTCCTCGACGGTCGTACATCTAAACAATATGATATAAATGCAGGAGTACCTCAGGAGCCCATCATCGGACCTTTATTATTCTTGATATTCATAAATGACATCCGTGATGAAATTGTTTTTGAGATGGGTATATTTGCAGATGACACCACTCTCTATAACAAGTACGAGGGGAAAACAAATGAACACATATCTAAGGAAATGGTAGAAACACTAGAAGATTACCTTCAATCTGTAATGGACTGGGGACAAAAATGGAGGATCACATTCAATACTGCCAAGACTAAGCTTGTTTCCTTCAATAATTACAAGAAACCTTCACTACCAATAATAGCAATGGCCAAGAACACATTACCCAAAAGTACTTCCTTTAAACTCCTCGACCTATCGTTTACAGGGAACATGATCTGGAATAGATACATTGAGAGCATTGCCAAAGCTGCTGCAAAGAAGGTGGGCTCTTTCTACCGTGCTAGAAAATTACTTACGCATGAAAGTATCCTGTACCTCTATAAGGCCACCATTCGCCCATGTATGGAGTATTGTTGTCACATTTTCTGCTACTTGTCTCTCACTCCTTGACAGGGTTCAAAAGAGAGTCGCCAACCTGATATGTCGTGAACTGTCATCTAGGCTTCAGCCTCTGTCCCATCGACGAAATGTTGCATCCCTCTGCCTGTTCTACAAGTATTGTAATGGTGAATTCTCTGACGAACTACAAGCACTTGTACCCCATCGACGTGAATACTCCCGACAAACTCGACAAGCAGCTAAATCCCACCCCTTCACAGTAGAGATCCCTAGGTGTAAGAAAGCATTCTATTTCAATAGTTTCTTCCCCAGAACTGGTAGACCTTGGAACTCACTTTCGGGTTCTTGCTTTCCCAACTGTACTGATATGCAGAAGTCCAAGAGTAATGTGAACAGACATCTTGCTACTCATCTCCCTTCATAATACCCCCGCAACTTATGTCCCCGATAGTAGTCCTCTACTTCAAAGTGGCACTATGCCTCGTTTGGAGTGAAAAGTGAATTAATATATATATATATATATATATATATATATATATATATATATATATATATATATAGAATAAATGACAAAAACTATATTCTAAAATTCATGATGTTTACCATCTTATAATTTATTCCTTTAATTCAGTTGACATTTACAAGTATTGACAGTATCTGTTTCGTAGTGCAATATCAATCACTTAATTATTATATCAATCAGTGGGTCTATTATGCCTTTAACTCCCCAGAAGAAATAGCAACAATTAATCCGTCAAAAGGAAATAGAGTGTAATTTGACAAGATTAAAATCCGAAAATTGGAAGAGAAGCTGCAAATACCTTTAATATGTTTCCAATTACGCCATTCATGTCAACTGGATTAAAGAAATAAATGATAAGATGGTCAACATCATGAATTTTGGAATATAGTTTTTCTCATTTATTCACTATATTTCTCTGTAATTACATTGACCTGCTTAAATAAGGATTAGTATGTATTATAAGAAAATATATTTCTACAGAAATATATATATATATATATATGATGATTGCAATGTCTTGTCAGACGAGTGCCACTCCCTCAGACATTTAAAATCCATGAGCCCAAATGTCTGAGGGAGTATCTATACAAATATGATGTTAAAGAGACTTAGCTTTGTACGACAGCTAAGTCTCTCTCTCGGTTCAAAATGTTGAGATCCAGCAACAAGCAAGAGCAAGATAGCCAGCAACAAATTAAACTGCAGACCAGCTTAATGCGGGTACTGGTCTTCCGCTTTATGATTTTTTAAATCAGAGATTTGCTTCTCCTAGAAAGGTTGCCTTCACCACGGCTAATGGGAGCCCTCTCTACCCCAATACACATATACACACACACAAATATACACGGTGCTAGTTGGCCGTTGACCCAGAAAAAGAGTTCATTCGCCCTTTGGAAGGTCTTGTTTTTAATCCTTCAGGGAGACTAGCCGCCCTCCTCACCAAACAAGTCTGGTGGGGGAACCAGTTTAGTCGCCGGTGACCCGACCATGAGGCAGGTAGTACTGGGTTACATGGTACCAGTAGCATATGACATGACCTGACATATATATATATATATATATATATATATATATATATATATATATATATATATACATACATGCACACACACACACACACACACACACACATATATATATATATATATATATATATATATATATATATATATATATATCCCCATCTCTCAAAGATACGAATTATTAATCTTATATCGAATCATCAATAAAAAAAAAATCCTTTGTAAACCATAGGTCACTGCATTTCATATTTTTGTTTGAGTTTTTTTTTTTTTTTTTTTTTGCATGGCACGAGAGATTCTTTGTTGTTTATTTCACGGGATACGCCTTACTTATTACAGGTTCAAAAAGCAGGAAAATCTGACACGAAGGTCGGAAGTGAGACTGAAGAGCTAGTGTCCTAGAGAAAGAGAACTATGGACTGAAAAAAATATAAATTTACCATAAACTAGCAAGACCCCACAGAAATGTTTTCATAATTTACTGTTACTTTATATCTCGTTTGAAATAATACATTTATGTAAGGCTTAATAATATTACACAAAAAAGAAACTGGCTCTTTCCTCTTCAGTAAAAATAATTGTTATTCTCAGTTAAATATTATTTAAATTAATAAAACGAATATGTTTGAGGTGGAGACGAGTAAAAAAGAAGAGGGGAAAGAAAGGCGAACGATAGAAGAAGAAGAAGAAGAAGAAGAAGAAGAAGAAGAAGAAGAAGAAGAAGAAGAAGAAGAAGAAGATGTGGAAACAAATGAAAAGAAAAGAAGAAGAAAAAGACGAGGAGAAATAGAAGGAGCGAAAAAAGAACCAAAAAGTATAAGTAGTTTTGTAAGAAATTAGATGAGAAATGAAAGAAAAAAGCAGGGATGCATCCAAATGAAATGAGATGCTGAAGAATGGACTTAAAGAACAGACAAATGATAAAGGAAAGAAGAAAGAAAATTGGAAGAAAGGAGAGTGACGGTGGCTAAGTGGTTAATGACACGAACTGACAACCTGGGTGTACCAAAGTTCACACACACAATTTTATTTAGGATGTTGAAAACCTTAAAGCGGTCTCTCCTGTACCCAATCTCAATAGAATTCTGACTAAAACGATATCGTGGAAACCAATGCTAACAATAGAATCATCCTACGAAATGGATGAATTTATTGAAAATTGTAACAAGTTATATATTGTATTATTTTGATTATTCAAAGAACTGTTCTCGTCTTATATGTTATTCTCGCGACGTTTCGGCAATGTAATCTTTGACCTTCTTCGAAATTCCGAACAGGTTTCCAAATTTAACAGAAAGATTGTCGAATTCGACAAGATACTTTGAAGATGATCAGAGATTACATCGGCCGAAACGTTGTAAGAATACATCCAACATGACAAGAATAGTTCCAATAATTCTAAGTAATGCAAATTAGCAATCTTCATCTAAAAAAAAATGGCGAAACATTAGTTATATTTTTAATCCCAAAAAATATTCTCGTTTTTCTTATCATAAAAATAATTTTCATGTGTCCTGGATATGACCGTAAACTATATCCAGTGGTGAGGCCCCATCTTGCGGGTTTTGGAGAGTATGGAGCCACCCTTTAATTGCCATTGCTCCCAGGTCCACTCTGACCCGGAGTGGTAGTATCTGTTAAGGTCCCAACTATGGGTTGAATATAAACCGCCTTGAAAACAACAAATATATTGTATTAAAAAATTTATCTTCAAAATATTTGGATTCGGCATTAAATAACCTGAAAAGGGTTGATATGCCGTAAAACATAAACAACCAACCAAAAATAATTTTCATCTAAATATCTTCTTTGAACTAAAACGAAACGAAAGTTTTTACGTTTTTATTTAATTTATTTAGGGTTATAATTCCAATCGTTTCAAAATAAATATTCTTTCTTCTTAGTGAAAAAAAAAAATAGTTTATCTATATACATAAAACAGTATATGTATGCATGTGTGTCTGTAAATATTTAACCGATAAACTTTTAAACTACTGGTCACATAACACTGAAATTAACAGGAAATAGTAATCATACATCAAGGATGGTTTATAACGAGTGAAATATTTGTTTGGATGGATGAATAACGCGTACAGACATATATCACCAAGTTGAAATGCAAAATGTTCATTTCAACTTGCCAACATATTTGTATTACTTTTGTGCATGCGCAAATTCATTTATAGCTTGAACTAGTTGAATTTTAAATCTTTCTTATCTATCTTTCGATAGTTTAAACGGCAGGGAACGCGACAGGAGCGCTAAATGCTTTGATTTCGATTCTAGCTGATGGCACCCACTCATTTTTTTAACTTTTGAAATCACTACAATATATTAGGTATAATATAATATTCAATAGAGAATTAGTTATGTAATAATAAATACGAAATCTGCATGAATTAAAATATACTTAAGGTCCTAGATATGACCTTAAACTATATCCGATGGTGAGGCCCCAGCTTGCAAGCCTTAGGGAGTGTGGAGCCACCCTTTAATTGCCATTGCTCCCAGGTCCACTCTGACCCGGAGTGGTAGTACCTGTTAGGGTCCCAACTATGGGTTAAATAGAATACGACTTAAAAAACAAATATACTATATTAAAAAATCGTTCTTCAAAATCACCAGATTCGGCATTAAATAACATGAAAAAGGTTGATATGCCGTAAAACAAAGCAACCAACCAAAATATATTTAAGCGTATTTTACTACCTGGCAAGGCCGGGCGCCCTCACTAGTTCTTTAAATTAATCTTCGGCGATCAGGCGATTCCATCTTTAAAAGTAAAGGGGGTGTTGGGTATGTACGGACATGTAATGATCTTAGTGTGTTATTAGAATTGTTTCTTCTTACATATAAAATTATTTTGGTATTCTTGTAGTTGGCTTTAAAATAGGCAATGCCACCTTTTAAAATGATCGAAATGATTGCCTTCGCCGGTTTCATAATAGACCGTCTTGTTGAGTATTTTAGACAGAATTTACAACGTTCGGCCCATCCCTTTCCAATCTACTTTTGCAAGAAAATATTGTTTGCAAAGTGAAATAAATGTCTCAGTTGAGCCATAATAAACAACTTTGCGGTTTTATTTATTGCTCGTACCACGAGCTTGCATTTATAACATTGGAAACAAATTGCTTCACGGTAAACTACGTAATTTTTGTTGTATTATTTTTATTATTATTTGTGTGTGTGTGTGTGTGTGTGTGTGTGTGTGTGTGTGTGTGTGTGTGTGTGTGTGTGTGTGTGCGCGCGTATGTGTGTGTGTGTGTGTTCATCTGTTTCAAAAATGGCGTGTTTATAACTCACTCTTTTACTTCTAGACTAGCGTGCGTGTTTTGCACAGAACGTTCTACATACAGAGATTTAAATAAAAGAAAAACGAAAACATTTTATTTATTTATTCGTACCGCTTCAAAAACATCGGTAATGAAGTGTTGATTTATAGGGAAATGTCTAAAAGGCGATCACGGTATTAACAGTTTTACTGCCTGTTCGATTTCTGGCACGGTAAAAAAAAAAAAAATGAACACGAACAACGCATTATTTTCAGGCCTTGCAAAAATGTCTACCTGCTGTGAAGCGTGCCACCTTCTCTTTCATAGTACCTTTTATTATTTCAAAACTTTCATACAAACAGGTATTCTTACGGTTTTTAGACCAGAATTTAAACGACACTAAACTTCACAATCCATACGTACTCTGTGGTTTAGTTTGATTGGTCTGTTTTGTAACAAATTAATCGTTACTTGTCCAGAACTCACTCTATCTATATCTTAAATCAAAAATAAAGAACAAAATCTATACGTATTCGTGACGGGAAGAAAATACAATATATCAGAAGTCATATAAATTGATCAAGTAGTTTTAGTTTTGTGATTAAATGCCTTAAAAATTAGTAAAAACCTGATTTTTTGCAACTTGTAGTGTAAGGTGGCAGACAAAAAGAATAAAGAAAATTAAATGGCTATTGCTTCTATTTAAATGCTGGCGATCTCGTGAAGTAACGAGATTGTATGTACAGGGAGATTCTGAAGAAGAACCTTCAGAAATCTGCAACTATTTTGAGACATGGTCGGAATTTTGTGCCTCAACACGACAATGATTCCAAACATACCGCAAAACTTACAAAAGAATGGTTTGAAGATAATGGTATTAGTACTCTCAATTGACTAAGTCAGTCAAGCATTGTTTTTTGGAGTATTATGGCAAACAATAAATTTACCTGTAAATTTTAATTTACATTCTTAATTTCTCTTCTTTTCCTTTCATATATATATATATATATATATATATACACACACACACACACACACACACACACACACATATATATATATATATATATATATATATATATATATATATATATATATAATGTTAAAAGTCCACGTATGCTTCTAGGGTAGCGATTTAAAGGTTATGAGGGTTTTTTGAAGCATAAAAAACGATGTTACCCTTTGTATTTAATATTTTTATTGTTAATTTTCGATACTTTTTTATGACCGCTTGAAATATAAACAAGGCCGATAGCCATTAGTCGCGTGCTCTCGTGTAATGAATGAATGTGTGAATGTAAGATTAACATGAAATTCTTAAAGATAAACTAAAATGACCGAAAAATGGGTTGGAATTACTGAAATAAATAAAAAGTAAATGACTTAGAATGACTTTAATGAACTTAAGGATGAATTGAATGACCTTAAGAACGACTTGAATGCTTAACTGCAAATCCTTCAAAAACAACTTGAATGATCTGGAAAATGACTTGAATAGCTTTGAGACTGACTGGTTGTAAAGTGGGTGATCATTTTACATTAAATTAATAAAGAAAAGTGATCCCCCACTTTATATCACAATAAGTACAGCATGTAGTAAGAACAGATACTACACTTTGAGATATTAAATCCTTTATTCATGTTAAAAGTACAGTGAAAATCAACAATGAACAAAAAACTTAGGCACATGGCCAACTAAAAAGGGGGGATTGTGGGGGTCGTTGGTCATCCTTGTCACTCCAGAACTAAACAAAATCAAAAGTTTCTCCCAGCTAGTATCTTCTCTCACCATAATACCGCATTCACCCTTTCGTACTGGGGGACGTCCTACTTAACTCCCAATTTTTAAAACATTTTTTATTGACATGTAAAAACAAAAAAAAAATTACAATAAAAATGGTACAATAATTCATTTGTGTCGAGGGCGGAGGAAGAAAAAACAAAAGGTGATTAGTAGGACCCTCCCAACCCCGTCTAGTTCATAGACTGCCCGTTCCACTAGGTTTGTAAAAGGAACCTCGCTTCTGCGGGTCAGTCCCTAAGTGGGGATGCCCTCTAGAGGGGGGGGGGTGAATGGAGAAAAGAAAATTTTGTGGGTAAGGAATGGGGGTTAGTTTGTATTTCTTTCTCTCCAAGATGGTTGAAATTTAGAGGAAGAGGTGAAAACAAAAAGTGCAAGTAGGAGGGGTGGGGATCTTGGAGGTTTCCTAATCGGGAAGGGATGGAACACACACTCAGCTAGCTGAGAGGCTACTTGTTTAATTTTACTTTACGGAACTGCACGTTCCACACCTAGGCGGGGAACACGTATTCAAATTTGGCTCCTCTTCATACACACAGACTTGCTACATATATCCATCTTCTGTCAAATACCGCACGATGCAGCCTTCTTCTATCACATCTGATCTTCACCCATAGTTGGTGTTTAAAGAAAGCGATCAGATCCTGATCAGAAAAAGACAACACTCCCCGGCAACCTTGCAGACGCGATGTCCAAATCACCATTCTCGCCACGGCCATGATCGTAACAAAGACCATTTGTCTTTCCCGGTCCCACGGCAGCCTCCCGTTGTCCACAACATTGGATACGGTAATTGGGCGAGGATGTTCAGAATCGATGCGAGCTGTCACCTCGCTGACATATGACCAGTACCGGCGGAGTTTGCGGCAATCAAAGAAAGATCTTGGCCAAAAGGCCAAGAAAAGCTTAAAAAGCTAAGAACAGCATCTATTAACAACAGACCTTTGATCTTAACCAAAAAGGCCAAGCACAAAAGTGTTATGGACCGACCGAGACCGACAGACCGACCGATCGACAGACCGACCGACGGATCGACGGAGTGACTTATAGAGTCGTTTGCACGCGACTAAAAATAACAATAAAAATATTAAATACAAAAAGTAACATCGTTTTTTATGCTTCAAAAATCCCTCATAACCTTTAAAACACTATATATATATATATATATATATATATATATATATATATATATATATATATATATATATGGCTCCTTCAGTCTTTGACAGACTAGGGATACACACGAAGGTGTACCTGTGCGTGAAATCTTTTGTCAGGAGGTGTGCAACCTTCAACCACACCTCTCCTGAGCCGACATTGTTAAATACCAGTGGCAAGTGAAGTGTCTGTACAGGACAACTGGAAACAAATGCCAAGATAAGCGGAGAGCGCATACAGTGCCTATAATTCCCAAATGGTTACCCATCTGGTAGTAACCAGGCTCAACGTTGCTTAATTTTGGTGATCTGATAAGAACCGGTGTGTCAATGCAATTATGCTGTATATATATATATATATATATATATATATATATATATATATATATATATATGTGTGTGTGTGTGTGTGTGTGTGTGTGTGTGTGTATAAATATACACACGCATATATATGTGTGTGTGTGTGTGTGTGTGTGTATCCCACATATATATTCATAATGTGTGCATGTATGCGCATACGCGTATATGTGTATATATTCAATTGTTTGCATCTGTAATATATTACTTGTAAGAAATTTTTTACTTTTTTATATTTCTATATATTATATATTTTTATATTTCTATATATTATATATTTTTACATTTCTATATACTATATATTTTTGTATTTCTATATATTATACTTCATTTTTCATGCATTTATTCTTGTCTTAATTTTCATTCATTTTTATTTAACTTATAAAATGTGTATGGATGTATACACATGTGCGTGTGTATTCTTAGCAAGTTGCACTCGTTTTTTCATTTGAAAATTCTAGAAACCATTCACATTAAGTTTCTGAGATATTCTCTTTGTAAGCAAAAAGAAAACCTTTTAGGACTTAATGTAGTTTCTATTTGATTCTTTCCCTTTTTTTATTTTTTCTGTCCCCATCATATTTCCATTTTCATGATATTTTTAAATCCTAATTTTGATTTAGTCTTGTTAAGTGAGATTCGAAACCGGTTACCTCGCCTTGTCATTTTTTAAATCCTTTAATTAATTTTGTTCTCTCTCTCTCTCTCTCTCTCTCTCTCTCTCTCTCTCTCTCTCTCTCTCTCTCTATATATATATATATATATATATATATATATATATATATATATATATATATATATATGTATATAAGAACTGTGTGTGTGTGTGTGCGTGCGCGCGTGTGTGTGTGTGTGTGTGAGGAAGGGAGAGAGAGTTCCGTATGGACTGGGAACGGCTAGACCATTTTATTTTTGGCTGAGAGGGGGGAAATTTCACAAAAAGGTACTTGATGCGTGTGGGGTGTTTTAGGAAGGTTTTATATCGAAATACATCTGATAAGTATCGAAAATCGATAATGAAAAAATCCGATTGAAGTAGGAAGTTCGATTTGACCAAAGTTAACACTTTTATACAACCTAGCATCACAACTGCGTTTGGGAAGTTTATTTACCGCACAAGCAGAAAGGCTCAGTCTTTAAAATCAACTCTTGATTCTTTTATAAGACAAAGGTGCGTTCGAAATGAATGTTTTTTTTTTAAGAGTACAATTTGTTTTCTTTAATTCTCACTTGAATTATAGTGGAGATATTCTTTATGTTAAAATACTTTCATAAAATCAAAAGTTGGTTCTTTGATAACACATAAACAAATGAACATACTACTTGAGTTTTGCATTTTTCACTTTAAGTGAAGCCATTATTTATAGATAATTTCATAAAATCAACAGTAGATTCTCTACAGTGCAATGTAGACTACAATATATTGTGGACTGCGAGGAGATATGTGAAGCTTCCTCCCGTTACACTGCGGGTAAAGTGAGCCAACTAAAATGGGCAATCAATCGATTTGATTAAAAAATGGGCGATTTCATCGATTTTGATGACAATAACAGTATAGGGAGGGTGGAACATTTTCTGATCCTCATTTATTCCTGGACAACGGCAGATTTCCCTGCTGGTATATATATATTATTCGTGTGAAGCCCTAAAAATTATTTGAGCAACATTATCTGAAAAATATCACCAAATTTATCTTTAAATATATTTCTTCATTCATTATGTATCATTTGTTTTGGTTTTACGCCTACGTGTTTACGCGAGTTTTCTTTGCGCGTGTGTTTGTGTCTGCATTTGTGTGCGTGTGCTTGTATCTGTATTTGTGTGCGTGTGTGTGTGTGTGTGTGTCTGTGTGTGTCTGTGTGTGTGCGTGCGCGCGTGTGTGCGTCTGTGTGTGTCTGTGTGTGTGTGTGCTTGTATCTGTATTTGTGTGTGTGTGTCTGTGTGTGTGTCTGTGTGTGTGTCTGTGTGTGTGTGTCCGTGTGTCTGTGATCTTAGGATGAATGTGTGCATATCGATTCCAGACGAGCACAAGCTGGATGCATGTCTGTTTGCGTTAACCTTGATTCAACAATGTTTAATCTGGCTGATTAAAAAAACATAATCAATTAATTAATGAGTAAATAGTAGGCAGTTCGGAATAT
This sequence comes from Euprymna scolopes, assembly GCF_053919585.1. NCBI lineage: Eukaryota > Metazoa > Mollusca > Cephalopoda > Sepiida > Sepiolidae > Euprymna > Euprymna scolopes. Next base: position 37,433,429 of record NC_136512.1, on the reverse strand, counting down.
TTTAAAGTAATTTAAATTAATTTCTCTGAGAGTAACTTTGTCTCATTCCCTTAACTGAAGACGTAAACATAAGATGTCGACTTATAGCTGTTTCTGAAATATATTTTACAAATACATAGCAAAATAATGTTTGTATATATAGAAATATTTGAAAATTATTTAAGACTTAATTAAGTTTTCTGTCCAATCATGGCTGACAGAACGAGAGCAAGCGACCCCCGTTTATTAAATAAGGGGTTTCGGTTAAAATTCTGTACAGATTCCCAAGTTCGACAAAAAGATTCCAGAGTTCAACAAGATATACCTGAAGAAGGTCGAGAGTTATATCGACCGAAGCGCTGTGAGATTGACACTCATAATGAGAAAAAAATAGTCCGAATAATCCAATAAAATAAAATGTCTTTATAACAATTAATTTATGATTGCACACTGTCACATAAATCTAGAAAAAATTATCCGGATGTTTACCCTATAGATGTAAACGTACCTGAATTAACAGGCTCTTTCAGTCTGGGACAGACTAAGGATACCCACAAAGGGTGCCTGCGCATGAAATTTTTGTGGCAGGAGGTGTGCAATCTCCAACTGCACCTCTCCTGAGACGACATTGTTAAATACCGGTGGCAAGTGAAGTACAGGACGACTCGAAACAAATGCCGAGATAAACATACAGCACATACAGCGACTAGAATTCCCAAATGGTCACCCATCTGGTAGTAACCAGGCTCAATGTTGCTTAATTTCGGTGATCTGACGAGAACCGGTGTGTCAACGCGATTATGCCAATATATTTCAATGCGATTATGCCAATACATTTCAATGCGATTATGCCAATATATTTCAATGCGATTATGGCAATACATTTCAATGCGATTATTCCAATACATTTCAATGCGATTATGCCAATATATTTCAATGCGATTATGCCAATATATTTCAATGCGATTATGCCGTACCTGAATTACTATATATATATATATATATATATATATATATATATATATATATATATATATATATATATATATATATATATATAGTAATTCAGGTACGGCATAATCGCATTGAAATATATTGGCATATATATATATATATATATATATATATATATATATATATATATATATATATATATATATATAGTATTTTTCAGATTAACATGTGAAATACAATGTTTTTTCTGGCCCCTGGTTATGGTATTTTCCCCGCCTTACGGTGTTATTTATAATGTTATTTGATTATATATGTTACTGTATTTTGTTAATAATTTTTTATGCCGTATCCCGCGGTTCTACTGTATATATTAGTGTTCACAATATTAGATGGCTACTCCACACAAACAAGATACCTGATGAGGGAAGGTACTGTCATGATTTCTCAATTGCTTATGACCTAGCACAAATTGACCATATGCTCGACTCCGACAGACAATATGCAAGTCTCCTTGGCCTTTTTTATAACTTGCCCAGAAATGTTCTCATCTTCCGTTCTGTCTCCATTTTGGGATTTTCCGATCACTCATTTTTCCAGGTTAAGTTAAATACAAAATGTAATACACTTTCAGATGTACCTCTTAATCGTACTGTATATCTATACTTTATGGCTGATTGGAATAACTTCTGAACATTTATATCAGGTATACCTCTGCACGCCATGTTCAAAAAGAACCTCTATATTATCTGATCTGACTGAATGATTAATTGTAGGTATAGATCGCTTCATACCCTACAAGGAATTCAAACAAAAGTCCAAAAGTCCAAAAGTCAGCCGTGGTTCCTGTCAGAATGTGTCGATGTCATTGCGCACAGAAATCACTATTTCCATTGCTTCCAGCGTAATAGATGTTATGAAAGAAAAGCCACCTTTAGGACTTCCAGCAACCATTGTAAAAGAGCAATAAAGAATGTGAGATTCGTACGCTCAGTATGTTAAGTTTAAAGTAGCTGAACAGCGGCTTGGTTCTCACCACTTTTGATGAATAACAAACAGGGTCCTGAACAGAAGCTAGCTGGTTCACTCCAGAATGCATCGCCGACATTTCATACAGAAATCACTATTTGCATTGTTTCCAGCCTAATAGATGTTGCGAAATTAAAGCTAGCTTTAGGACTGCCAGCAAAATTTGTAAAAGAGTAATAAAAAATGCAAGAAATTCATATTCTCAGTATGTCAAGTTTAAAGTAGCGGAGCAGCAGCTTGGTGGATTTATTTGCTTCCCCACTCAGCAAATTAGGCACAAGGCCGTTTTTTAACGTGGAGAGTGAAAGGGGAGGGGGACCAGTTCCCCCAAGAGGGAACTGGATAGTGACAATTGGTATGAAGGGTTTCCCCTACAGTGACCAATAACTGATTGCTCAAGAGCAATGGTCTCATGCGTGGGGTTGCCCCCGCATATGTTCTTTGAAATTTATGCCCAGCCCCTGCAAGGACCGGGAGCAGCGGTTTGGTTTCCACCAGTTTTAGCAAATAACAAACAAGGTCCTGAACAGAAGTGTGTCCTCTGTCCTTTCCATCATCAATGGACCTGAGGTAATTTCGTCAGCATTTGACAAAGAGAAACACTTTGCCCAGAACTTTGCAGCTAATTCTACCTTTTGCGATCAGGGCCGCATATCCCCCCCCCCATATTTCCTCCTGTGACTGAAAACACATTATGAAATATACAAATATCTGAACGTGATGTTGCCAAGCTTATCAAAAACCTTGATTCCAGTAAAGCAACTGGCTCCAACGGCATTCCAGTCATAGTGCTCAAAAAGCTTCAACCGGAACTAGCTCCCATACTTACAAAGCTGTTTAAACGTTGACTTAAGGAGAAATGCTTCTCAACACCCCTGGAAAACTTCATCAGTCTGCACTGTATTAAAAAATTCTGGAGATCGGTCATCTCCCTCTCAGTACAGACTAGTCAGTCTCCTGTGCATCACGAGTAAGTTGAATCTGTGATAAACAGAGAAGTGGTCAACCACCTCAGCAAAAATAGCTTGCTCAATGAAATGCAATATGGCTTTCGTTCTGCAAAATCTACAGCTGATGTTATATCACACAGGATTAGTGAATTTCTCAACAAGGGAGTTTCTAGAGCAATACGTCTTCACATATCAAAGGCTTTTGATAGAGTATGGCATAAAGGTCTACTTCACAAGATCGCCAGCTATAGAAGAGCCTGTCTCTGCTCTATCGTTGTTTTTATAGTAACTGCTCGACTGACTTCCAATCTATGGTAACCCCTTGCAAAACATTCACAAAAAACACTCGACTAACTACAACCACTATATACGATATCCCCTCCCAATTTTCTATCTGTGCCTAAATCTAAATGTAGATTCCATGAACAAAACTTCTTTTCCAGAATCGTCCGCCTGTAGAACACTGTTCCGCCGGCCTGTTTCACAATTGAATACAACATGGTGGCCTTCAAGTCCAATGTAAAGAAGTTCTTGTTGAGCCGTCCCTTTAAATAATAAAATTCTACCCAATTTACACTATTAATGATACGACATCGCCATCTTGCATTCATTAACACGTATCCTCGAGTGGCCTTTAGCTCTTGATGTGATAACTCTCAAGTAAAAAATAAAAACAATATATATATACGTAAATCTAATATATAAAAGGCTTTATGTCTGTTTGTCTCCATATTTCAAACTCTATTTCACCCGAAACTAAAAGTCGTAGAGTGGGCGAGGGGCCCCAAATGATTCGATTTTTATGGACCCTTCTTTCATGGGTCTTTAACTAGTTAAAATAGTTTTAAGGGATCAAAAAGGTGTCAAACATAAAAAAAATCGTTATATATAATGCACATTCATCTTAGTTTATTTTTAATTTTAATTTAAATCAGTTTATATGCGTGTCAACTTGGTACAATGGTAACGTTACCAACTTTGAATGATCAGTTTTGCTTGCGGTTTCTATTCTAACTGATTGCACCCAAACACTTTTTTTCCTTTTGAAATCACGACTCTATAATAATATATAGGAAATCTGGACAAATAAATATATCATATTTAAGCAAATTTTATGATCAGGCAAAGCCGGGCACCCCCTCCCCGGCTAGTATATGCATATATATATATATATATATATATATATATATATATATATATATATATATGATGATTGCAACGTCTTGTCGGACGAGTGCCACTCCCTCAGACATTTAAAATCCATGAGCCCAAATATCTGAAGGAGTATCTATACAAAGATGATGTTACAGAGTCTTAGCTTTGTACGACAGCTAAGTCTCTCTCTCGGTTCAAAATGTTCAGATCCAGCAACAAGTAAGAGCAAGATAGCCAGCAACAAATTAAACTGCAGACCAGCTTAATGCGGGTAATGGTCTTCCGCTTTATGGTGTTTTAAATCAGAGATTTGCTTCTAGAAAGGTTGCCTTCACCACGGCTTACTGGAGCCCTCTCCACCCCAATACACATATACACACACACAAATATACACGGTGCTAGTTGGCCATTGACCCAGAAAAAGAGTTCATTCGCCCTTTGGAAAGTCTTGTTTTTAATCCTTCAGGGAGACTAGCCGCCCTCCTCACCAAACAAGTCTGGTAGGGGAACCAGTTTAGTCGCCGGTGACCTAACCATGAGGCAGGTAGTACTGGGTTACATGGTACCTGTAGCATATGACATGACCTGACAATATATATATATATATATATATATATATATATATATATATATATATATATAGAGAGAGAGAGAGAGAGAGAGAGAGAGAGAGAGATAGATAGATAGATAGATAGATAGATAGTTAGATAAAGTAGTAGCCTCCATGAGAGTGTGTGTGTGTATGTACAACTAATCTACAGCCCACACCACTGGACCGATCATTACCAAACCTGACAATATGAATAGTACACATTATTTTCAAGGTCATGGTCAAAGGTTAAGGTCGGGACTTTGTTAGTATATATATATATATATATATATATATATATATATATATATATATATATTGAGAGAGAGAAAAAGAGAAGGGAGAGGAGAGAGATGTTTTTCACTGTAGGTGTAAACTTAGCTGTATTACAATATATTTATATATATATATATGTGTGCATGTGTGTGTGTGTCTGTGTGTGTGTATAGACATATGCATATATGTTCATACATAAATATGTGCATGTGTGTGTATATATATATACATATATATATATATATGTATATATATATATATATATATATATATATATATATATATATATATATATATATACTCACACATATATTTATATAACTAATATGCGAGGAGGAGGATGTGTATGTCTGACAAATATATGAGAGTGAGAGAAAGGGGACTAAATACAAATTCTTATCTAAACAAATAATCTGAAAATAAAAAAAACGCAAAATTAATTTGTCAATAAGCAAAATAAAAGTTCTGAATCTCAAATTGGAGGTCAGAATTGAGACTTCCAGGCAGAGATTTTCTAGTGGAATTCAACAACTCTGACGTCAACCAATACTTTATCTGTGGATATTGTAATAGAATTTAAGATTGATGACGTCAATGGTTTTTTTAGGGGGATGGGGGTGTTCAAAGTATAATTACATTATTAATAGGATGAGCATATGGATTGGATCTGCTTACTATTGCTAGTGGAGATTTTGTATCTGTCTGTTATTATTAGTCCTAGTAATGTCGATCTTGTATAGGTGTATCCGAAGCTGAATCTATGCTATTATTTATGAATGTATTTGGCACATATATAACACAAAATGGGGTATCTATTCCGAAAGCCGCCATTCCGAAGCCATTCTGAACATGAGGAGGTTGGGAGTGTCTATTTCGAAGGCGTTCTTAATATGAAGAGGTTGGGGGTTGGGCGACAACAACAACAACAACAACATCAACCGTACTTTAATTTTTCTACATTGAGGCATGCTTCCACCAGGCAACGCCGATTAAACGGGTCCTGTTAGTATATATATATATATATATATATATATATATATATATATATATATATATATATATATATATATATATATATACGTGTGTGTGTGTGTTGTCGCCCAACCCCCAACCACCTTCATATTAAGAACGGCTTTAGGAATAGACTTCCCATTTTGTGAGTGGGGATGGCTGTCAAAATATTTGCCTAAAATTTAAACATTATAATAGGATGTCCACGTACAAATACTATAGAGCAACAAAGAAATTTGGGGATGGCAGTGTCAATCAGATATAATTAGATTTGTTCTTCGCCTGGGAGTACTAATCTGGCGGCCAGCGATTTAAAGGGTATAATACAGGGCTTTATATCTCAAAAAGTACTTGTATCCGCCAAATATTCATTAAGTTTTCTTAATCGGCATAGTGGAAAACCGATAAAAGTTGTTATTTAAAAAAAAGTGTGTAGGTGGATCTAAGGTAAAAATGTATCTCTGAAAAAAAAATAATAATTGGTCTATAATCAAACTTGTATAAAAAAAATCTTTTTGTTGCCAAATCCCCAATCACGTCACGTTTAAAACAGCTTTTAGAATAGACACCCACAACCTCGTCATGTTAAGAACGGCTTTCGGAATGGACACCTCAAACCTCTTCATTTTTAGAAAAACTTTCAGAATAGCTACCTGTAACACCCCCATGTTAAGAACGGCTTTCGGAATAGACCCCTCCATCTTGTGAGTGGGGGAGGGATTGTCAAAGCATTTGCTCCAAATTTAGCCTTGATAATAGCTGTCAGGATCCCCATGCGCAAATACTATGAATCAAAAGTAAAAAAGTCGTAATTTTAAAGAAAAGTGTGTCTATAATCAAACACCTGTATATAATATTGGGGCATCAACTTAATTCTAAGCGGTTAATGCCGAAACCGGAAAATAAACAATGGTACCTTAAAAAAGTAATGTTGTGTTTCGAGTGCTTTTTGTTTGTTTTGTTTTTATTGGGTGGGGGTATATCTGCGCAATTTTAATGTGTGCATGGGTCTAGAAAAAATATAAATAAAAAAAACCAAAAAGGAAACGCCCTGTTATAACACAAAGTAAAAGTAAAGAAAACAAAGAACTGGCCGAGTTGTAAGTGTGGTAAGGATATTCGCAATCGAAAACAAACAGTGCTGTCCATAAATGTTTTTTGTTTCAGGGATTTTTTGTTCTTTCTTTTGTAGGGGGTAGTTGCATGTTGATAATGTGTGTGTAGATAACTGCGAATGTATCAGTACGTACATTTCTGATTATGAGCGGTTAATATTTTTGTATTTGGGTTAATATTTATAAAACGATAGCTTCGTGTAGATTCGCCATATTTGTAAAGGTTTGAGGCGTTCGTTTTCGTAATAAGGTGTGTAATCTGAAATACTCAGCGAATAGGAATTGCCGGTATTTTAGAAGGATAAATTATTATTTTCAAATTAGGAAATGGAAAAGTAATTGTATATCTCTGAGTGTATGTTCCAGTTACGAAGTGTTTCAGGACAATATAGTTATAATGTGTATATTTCTTCCCGGTGATGAGTAGTAGGACTTGATATTTAGATGGAAAAATAGGAACTACTGCGTCTAAAGGTGGTGCTATTGTGATGGTGTATCTCCTAGGATGATATGCAGGATTTTATTATAACGACTTAATGTATCTATAATGTCGTTCTACCGGTACATAAGATAGTGGCTAATATTCTAGACATAATAAATTTTTATATGGCATATGTTGTTGCAAACCTACAGTATTTTGGTTCAGAGGAAACTTTCTGCAATCAAAATGTTATATAGAAAATATATATATAGATGAGAGGTATCATTTCTGTGTATTTCTCTCTCTCTCTCTCTCTCTCTCTCTCTCTCTCTCTCTCTCGCTCTCTCTCTCAGTGTCTCTCTGTCTAACTTCTGTTTTTTTTTAAACAGGCATAACCACATTATCAAGGCCAAGAGGCCACTCGAGGATAAGGGTTAACGAGTATACAGTAGAAATTGGACAATGTAGTAATCAATTTGATAAATTTGTTAACTTATATGGAACAGCTAATCAAGAACTTGTTTACATTAGACTTGAAGACAACCATATTGTAGTCAGCCGGAAATCAGGAAAACGGAAGACAATTCCACAGGCGTGCAGTTCTAAGAAAGAATCTGTTCATGGAATCTATGTTTAGGTTTAGGCACTGTTAAAGAGTGGGGGGAATTATTGATAGTGTTTTCAGCTAGACGAGTGTTTCTTGTGAAAGTTTGGCGAGGGGCGACCATACACTGAAGCTCAGTCGAACACTTTCCATGAAAATAACGATACATCAGAGACAAACTCGCAACAGATCTTCTGTGAGATAGAGGTTGCAGGGAAGAGAAAAGGACATCTCCTACGAGACTACGAAGTCTATTTTGAACTCTATCAAGGCAGGAAAATCATTTCTAGCAGCTCCTGCCCAGATGTTGCAACAGTATTCCATCCTTGGACGTACCTGGCTCTTATATAGATAGAGAATTGCATCAGCAGTGAGATATTTACTGGATCAATAAAAAGATCCCACAATTTTTCCAGCGGCCTTGGCAACAGATTTGGTGTACGTGTTCCATTTAAGATCAGGAGTAAAGGTCAAGCCCAGAAGCTTGTCAAAACTTGAGGCCTCCTGAAGACGAGAGCCATTCATTTCAATTGATGCCAGATGTGGATCAGAGTGTTGATGATGTAAAGAGAGAAGCTTGGTTTTAGATGCATTAAAAGTAACCAACCACTCCTTTCCCCCATTGTACCACTTGCTCAAGATCAGAGGAGAGAGAATCGGAGAGAACTTGGTCGTTTACTGTCTCAGGTGTGCTACCATAGATGGTAGTGTCATCAGCATAAATGTCTACAAATGATGTAAGGATGTGATTTGGAAGATCATTAATGTAGATCAGGAATAGAGTTTGGCCCAGGATGGACCCCTGAGGGACTCCAGCATTAATAATGTGAGCTTCTGATTTTTGCCCCTCAACTACTACTCTTATAAACCTATTAGAAAGAAATGATTTAATAATCGAGAAGACATTTCTAGCTATACGATAGATAGAGATCTTGTGAAGTAAACCTTTATGCCATACCCTATCAAAGGCCTTTGATATGTCAAGAGCAATTACCCTAGAAAGGTTGCCTCCGTCGAGAGATTTGCTAATCCTATGAGATATAACTGTAAGCACATCTGCAGTAGATCTCACAGAACGGAAACCATATTGAGTGCCACTAAGAAGGTTATTTTTGCTGAGATGATTGATTACTTCTGTATTTAACACAGATTCCAGCAACTTACTCATGATGCACAGGAGACTTATTGGCCTGTACTGAGAGGAGGATGAACGATCACCTGAATTCTTAAATACAGGGCATACTGATGAGATTTTCCAGGGTAATTGGAAGCTATTCTCCTTAAGACAACGTTTAAACAGTTTTGTAATTATGGGCGCTAGTTCTGATTGAAGTTTTTTGAGTACTATAATTGGAATACCGTCATGGCCGGTTCCTTTACTGGAATCTAGGTTTTTGATTAGCTTGGCAACATCACGTACAGATATATGTATATCATATAGCGTGTTTTCTGATACAGGAGGAAATATTGGGGGCTGGCGGCCTTGGTTGCAAAGGGTAGAATTAGCTGCAAAGTTCTTGGCAAAGAGTTTGGCTTTGTCTTATGCTGACGAGATTACCTCAAGTCCATTTATGATAGTTGGGGTAGAGCACACGCTTCTGTTCAGGATACTGTTTGCTATTTACCAAAACTGGTGGGAACCAAGCCGCTGCTCAGCTACTTTGGACTTGACGGACTGAGCATACAACTCTCCTGCGTTCTTTATTACTCTCTTACAATCGTTGCTGGCAGTCCTGAAAACGGCTTTAGTTTCCATACATCTATTACGTTGGAAGCAGTGGAAAAAAGTGATTTCTGTGCGCAGTGGCAGCAGCACATTCTGGAGAGAACCGTGGCTGGCTGTTAGGTTTTTGCTGGAACTTTTTCAAGGGAATGGATCGGGCTCTATCTACAATTAACCATTCCTTCAGGTCTGATACTATAGAGAACACATCCTTTTTAAACATGAAACGCAGAGGTAGATCCGATATAAATGTATGGAAGCTATCCCAGTCAGCCTTAGTGCATCGATATACTGTACGATGAAGAGGTACGTCTGAGGACTTATTACACTTCATTTTTATCTTAATTGATACAACAGAGTGGTCGGAAGATCCAAGAGGAGAACAGAAGTCGTGAGAAAAAGGTCTAATAGACTCGCATACTGGCCGTCATTGTCGGGCCCATGGGTGGGTTCGTGAACAATCTGAGTGAGGTCATAAGCAATGGAGAAATCATGACAGAACTTCCCCTCATCATCGGTCTGGTTTGAGTGGGTCAACCATTTCACGTTGTGAACATTGAAGTCTTCTCTGGAGATGTCCCTACCACATGGAAAGCCATCTTTAATATAGGCACATATTCCATGGCCATGGCGATCTTGGGCGTCAGATTTAGAAGTTAAGTTAGAGTATCTTTTAAGTGCACTCTCTCTATCTATAAATCTCTGTTTGTCTTTCTGTCTATTTGTATATCTTTCTCTTTCTCTCTGTTTGTACCTCTGTCTCTCTGTCTCTCTCTCTCCGCCTTTCTCTCTATGTCTCTTTATTTCGCTCTCTCCCCCCTCTTCCTCTTTCTGTATATATATATATATATATATATATATATATATATATAGATGTATGTATTCTCTCTCTCTCTCTCTCTTTCTCTCTCTCTCTTTCTGTCAGAAACAGGATTGAACACTAACAAATGGAAGTTCATCCACACAAAACAATTAAATTTCATTCGATAAAATGTTAAGACAATGCAAAAAAAGATGTTTGTAAAGAATGAGGATCCAAAGAATCCAAGATACTTCTGGAGAAACGAGAAGCTGAGTACACATGTTTGTTTCGGCTGGCACTGTGTATGTTTACTTGTGTGTAAATGAATAACATGCAAATATGTGTGTGTTTCTAGAATACTTTTGTTGGCGAGATTATGTTTGCGTCTATGAACTTGTTTACATATTCATTTGCTGAGCAATGTGCATGTGTGCTTTGCTACAGAAGTTTGTGAAAGTCATCTTGTGTGTGCTATTTGTTGATGACCGTACGATTCAAAGCGCATGTGTGTCTAAACTTGGAATGAAAAGGAAGAAATAGGAAAAAAAACGTTTTTTTTTATAGTGCATGCTGAAATTCTCTGATTGGCTGAAAGAAACTGCTGGTTGAAGATTTTACCCAATCGAAAGTCAATTACGTAATAACCACGTCTATTACCCACCCTAACCCTGACACTGATAACACACTCTCTCCTTGATAAACACCTATTATTGATCTCGACTTCAGATTTTAAATCAAAGGAATAAATTCTCTAGAAATCTTTCTATTTCTATTAAAACACGACTACTTGTTTTTTATAAGTTAACAAACAAAAAACAAATAGCGTCATTGGTAATCTCTATATTTCCCCATCTTGTTTTAATAAGTTAACGAACAGGAAGAACATAGATTCAGGTAAGTATTGAAACTAAAACTTTGACTCAAATCGCAGATCTACAGCTGAATTAGAAATAATCCTCATTACGTGCAAACATAAGTTGAATATATTTTCTCTGTTAAATATCATATAAATATTCTATTATCGTATTATGATTTCTTGATTGTCATAGTGAAATGAAAATATATGTTATTTACTTTATTAGTGTAAAATATCTATTTTCTTAACTCAGGGTTGCTGGATCATCTTCATTAGGTGCCTCTACAACATTCATTGCCAATCACTTTAACTAGGCTAACATATTTGGATGAAAAGATTTTGTAGTTAGAGATAAGCTTTATAGTGATACCGTAAAATGAAAAACATGCGGTCCTCACTCCATAGACAAATTGATTTCACTAGTCATCTCTCTTTTTCCTTCTCAGAAATGCAAGACATATATTTTTAGAATTTTATTTATTTTTTATAAGTACTAGCAGGTCGCCCGGCATTGCCCGGTCATAAAATACGCTTGAATATGATATTTTGATTAATGCAGATTTCGTATATATTATATTATGTTAGCCTGGGTGTCCGACATTGCCCAGGTGTTTGAAGGTGTGTGTTTAGCAAAAAGAAACATGTGGTAGTAGGAAGGCAGGCAGGCTCGAACCTGTACCGCGAAGGAGGAAAAGAACGTGTAAATAAAAGAAAACATTACGTCTTTGCCGCTGCGTCCATCACCAAACTGGAAATGGCGAAGGCTTAAATTAAGGCTAGTCAATCGAAAAGAAGGAATGACTTTTGAAAATATTGGCGAAAAAAAGCGACCCCTCCTTGTAGAAAAGTGCCCAGATTAGGGTGAAGGAATTAATGTTTTTAGCCAATTTTTTTATATTTGTCCCCCTTTGATCGAGCTTTAAAACGATTCCGATCTCGTGAAAATCCGTCGCCTCTGTCGAAAGTTTTAGGCAAACATAATACATACATACATACATACATACATTTAAAAAAACAGGTGAGATTCATATCGTAGATTATATTGGACCCGACTCAATATATGGTAATGATTTTAAAAGTTAAAAAAAAAAAAATAGCTCGTCCGCCACCACCGAGAAACCAAAACGTTTAGCTTACGATTTATTTTTCCTTTGACGTTAATACTTGAGCTATGAAGACATGCTTGCTACAAGACTAAAAATTAAACCATGAACTAATAGCTATTACATTACACATGCATATTCGTAATGCCGTCGTTCAAACTTCACATTGCAAATTCCATCTTTTTTAAATTTCAAATCTTTACGCCAATTTTCCCCGGCTGAAACCCAAATATAAAGTTTTGCATGGATTCGAACATTCTATATTAAGTTTCATAGTTTGTAGACCGAAAACTGACAAAAGAGTTTGGTAGGCAAAATTTTTAAATCATCATACCATTTACATTTATACTCGGTTATTGTTTAAGACCAGACGACATTTTGAGGCTATTTTTAAGAACTCATTTCCTAATGTTTTTCTCCACGTTTTCAATTAGGCGTCTATTTTTCTACTTTTTTTTCTATCTAGTTTTCATTTTGATGAAATGAATGGCCTCGAGTAAAACCAGAGGCTCATTGTCGCTTGACGATGTCTTTTAAGACTGAAACAGTAAATTTATAGTAGCGACTAATAGTCATTTTATTTACCTAAAATGAATAAAATCATATATTTATAAGAGCAAATAGTTAATAAAACATGTTAAAAAACACTTTGCAAAAGAGTTAAAAACATATTTAATCTGAAAAGGAAACACTCAATAAGTGGATAGTCCTTAATCCGCAGAGTTTCGAAGAAATACTTTCCTTCTCATCAGAGGGTAGGAATTAGCAAAATGCTAATCGGATTTTACATACAAAAGTATTTGATGAAACTGCAAGTAAGTCAAAGATTTTACTTGATAACAAAAAGTAAAGCAGAGGGAATATGGTGAAGAAAAGGGTGATTTCACGTGAATGGATAGCCTGGTGAAAGGTAAAGTATCCAATGACGGTAAAATCCAAAAATGTAAATCCAAGAAAGTTAATAAAATTTAATTAGTTATTAGTTAATTCAGTTAATTTAAGTAACTTTCTTGGAACAAAGCAAACTGTTGGCTACTTGCGGGTTCATAAACATGCTGTTGAATTCTGGAGTTGATCGAAACTACGCGGACACCGGTTTGGTTTTAAAGAGTTTCATTCATAACAGAACAAGGACAGAAAACAAGTTCGTGTGTATGGAAGAGAAAGAGAGAGAGAGAGAGAGAGAGAGAGAGGGAGAGAGTTTTATTCATGACAGAACAATGACAGAAAACAACTTCGTGTGTATGAAAGAGAGAGAGAGAGAGAGAGAGAGAGAGAGAGAGAGAGATTCAGAAGAAATTAATGGGAGACAGCGATACCGCTTGCATATTTAGGCAGACCGACTTTTAGTCACTTGTGTCTTGACACACATACACCCTTGTCGGCTGTGCGTTTCTTATTGTCGATGACCAGGGGCTGAGAAAGTGAACTGCTTTCTCTGGACGGAAGTCACGTGATTTCTGACTTCCGCTGTTATACCCGCCTCCCTTTTCAGACGCCATTACTCCTGCCCCCTCTCGCTATATAACAAAATAACGGATCATTAACAGGAACCGAAACAGAAAATAAAAGTGGGAAATTTTGAAGAAGTGAAAATAGAAGGCACGTTGTCTACTGATTGTCCGCCTGGAGGGTTTCATGTTATTTTCGTTTCAATATTAATGTACAAAGATTTACATAGATAAATTCTTCAAAAATATGTTCGCTTGTTATCGACTAGAAGTCTACAGAGAATTCGTGATATTCACGGATCATCTAAGAGGAAAAAATATTATTTTTAAAGCGGGTGCATGGTTACAATCACATAATGTCTCAGATTTTTTTAGATGAGGATTGATACTTTTTATTATTTGGATTATTTGGACTATTGTTTTCATTTTGGGTGTTATTTTTACAACGTTTCAGCCAAAGTAACCTCCGGTCTTGTTAAGGAGTACTTTATCAAACTTGAAAATCCTTATGTAAAATTCAGGAATGTGTGCGTACCTGTGGCATAACGAATAAGTTTGTTAATAATCAGTTTTAAGTGACAGTATTTTAGGGGATAGAGGGTTCAATCCTCAGTAAGAATAATGAGAAAAATACAATTGTGAAATACTTCAGATTTTTACCCAGTCATGGCTGATGGAACGAGATCATTCTACCTCTGTGGATAAAATGAAGGATTTTATTAAAAGTTCTGTACAAATTTTAAAGTTAGACAGAAAGATTCCCGAGGTCGACATAACATACATTAAGACTTCTAGAAGATACATCAGCCGAAACATTGTGAAAATAACATTCAAGAAAAGAACAGTAGTTTGAATAATCCAAATAATATATACAATCACATTGTCATGAAAAAAGAATTGTCGTATAATCTCACTCCATTTCGATAATCAGCAACAAGAAGGTATCCTTTATTTTTTATTTAAAAATTACTATCTGTTAACATTATGAGTTTCAGTCACGTCGTTTATGATTTCAGCTCGTGATTAATTTCCTTTGAACTATATTCAAGTTATCTCCCGTAAATCATTTCGAGGAAACAAGAAAGTACACTGATGATCTCAGAGTGGTTTTGTTGCCTTGGTTTTATCATTGACGCATATGAAGAAGCAAGTGCTGGTGTCGTTATATGAGTGGATGAAGTAAATTCAGGGAACTTTTGTCATTACTAACCAGCAGAGCGTTACATCTGTCGAATAATGAAAGAGTCTATCAAGCATGTATATGCAGTGTAGCCATGAAGCTTGGCCAGTTAGGGTTGAAGACAGTCGTTGCATGTAGATAAATGATATGAAAATAATATTACGGATGGTTAGATGAGTCTAAAAAAAGGTTAGATCTGTTGAGCTCGGAGAAAAATTTGTGCAGAACAGAAAACTTCCTTAATATGTTATGATGAAAGAATATATGTGAGTTCTTGGGTTAGTAGATGTAGAACAGTTAAGGTAGCATGGTCAGTTGGCAGGGAAATATCAAGAAAAACAAGAGGGAAATAATGGGGATTAGGGTTGGAGAGCAAGAGGGGTAAATAAAGACCTAACCCGGGATACTTTACTTTGGAAGTCAATTTCTAAAAGTCGCTCAACACATGTCAACATGTAAACAAATGTTAAACCGATGATGATGATGATGATGAGGAGGAGGAGGAGGAGGAGATGGATGATGATGATGATGATGATGATGATGATGATGATGATGATGATGATGATGATGATGATGATGGATTGTTTACCGATAAAGTAGAGTATTCGTTGTTTGAGAGAAGGTGGGGAGAGGGAATGGGGAAGAGGAGGGGAAGAAGGTAAAAGTGGAGTCTGTATTTATTTGCTTCCCGACTGAGCAAATTAGGCACAAGGCCGTTTTTTAATGTGGAAGTATTGTGGAAATGGGGATCAGCTCCCTGGGGAGTAGGGGAGCTGGATAGTGACAATTGGTATGAAGGGTTTCCCCTACATTGACCAATAACTGATTGCTACAAGAGCAATGGTCTTATATGTGCGGTTGCCCCCCACATATGGTCTTTGCTTGAACTTTGTTGCCCAGGCTCCATAGGGCCCGGGTGGGCGAGTTGAGAAGGTAAAAGTGGAGTCGGATGTTCCATTTTGGAAGAGTTGTCCTCTATGTTAGTGTCTGAATTTATGTTGTCTACTTTCCTTTTCTGTTGTGTCAGTATATATGGCTTGCGACTCGCTAAGTCGCATTTCTTTTTAAAATGCGAGATTTGTTTAGCTTTTAGTTGTTGTATACTGAAATGGTCGTCTCTGTGTTGATATGAATATAATAATTTAGTTTTTAAATTCATTCATGTTACATTTATTCTGTAATCAATTAATTGATTCAACGAAAAGGAGTGATTTATTCAATCGGTCGCAGCTCTGATCGTTCAGAGCTATAAAGACAAAATTGAGTGAAAAACAGAAAGACGGGTGTTTGTTATAAAAAAGCATGGCTTAATCATTAACGTTGTGCCAACTCATCTTAAGAATGTGTCTTGTTCACTTAAGTGTCCACACCAGATACTTGAGGTTGTTTGTATGCATCTGTTCCGCCTAAGCTTTATTGATTCCGTTTCTCGGCGTGCCAACTTTGTAATTTCATCATGACTTCTGCTGTCTAGCATATATCCTGTTCACACATAAGGATAGACCCACTTAAACAAATATATTCTAACTCATACAAGCCAATATTTAACAAAGCTTCACAATGTTGCGGAAGTTAGACATTATATTTCTATTTACTTATTTAATGTGACGTTCACCATCGCTTTACCGGACTAATATCTCTATTTATATAAAGCTAGGTATATTTATGTTTCTATAATTATACAAGGTGTCCCCAAATTAATCGTGAATTTCAAAATAAAGGGTTAATTGTGTGATTTCTTGTATGTACAGAATTAGCTGGGAAATTAATTAACAGATCATTATGAATTTGAGAACACAGCTACTAGGCGTCAAGGATCGTAATATCTACGATATTTAGTTCAATTTAGTTTCATAGGAAGGGGATTAATGGAGGTGGGTTGAAAACCCTTTGTGGAAATTTAGATACTTCCGATTTTTGCAAAATTGAAACAATAGGCATTGGCCATCAAGTAATAAATATTCCCTAAATTTCAATTTTTGGGGTATTTTTAGGAGCATAATATAGGCACAACCTCTCATTTGAAAATTCAAATATTTCAGATTTGCATTAAATTTAATAAATAATCATTTGACACAATTAAACAAGATTCTCTGAATTTCAATTTCTTTTTAATTTTTGCTTAATCCTTAAATTTTAGACATTTTATAATCATGTAATTAATGTTGATTCGTATTAGAATAAGAATTCTAGACATTAGGTTTAGTATCATTATTTCTTAATTTAGCGTCTTTATAAACGGGCATAAAACGGGTCAAAACAGTCCTGTTCGTTGAATCATTTGTACTCGTGCTATGACAAGTATTATTCTAGTTTTAATAAAATGTTGCCCTCTTGCTCGTTTTTCGTATAAAATATACGGAATAATATGATTCCCTTATCTTCCTTTCTTTCTTTTTCGTTCCCCGTCGCTTTCGTTTTTGATTCAAACAACAGACGCAACGACAGAGTTAACACCCGGACAACGCTGCGTAAAACGACTATTTTTTAACATGAAAATATATATTTATTTTCCTTTTTGATTTTTTTCTCATTATTTTCGTTTCTATTTTTTTTTCTTTTTTTATCAGTTTTTCATTTGTGATTTTTTTATTGACTTTATTTTTGTCATTTTCTAATCCCTCTTATGTATAGTTTACCCTTTCTTTCCTTTTTTCTTTCCTTCTTTATTTCTTTTCCTTTATTTCTATTCTTTCTTTTATTCCTTCCTTCATTCTTTTTTTCCTTTCATATTTGTCTTTCTTCCTTTCTTTTATTTCCATTGTTTCGTTCCTTTTACCTTTTCTTCTGTCATTTTTTTATTTTTCTTTCTTTCCCTCTTCCTTGTTTTTTTTATTTTTCTTTCTTTTTCATTATATATCTTTTTCATCCCCCCTTTCTTTCTTTCTTTCTTTCTTTCTTTCTTGTTTACATTTTTTTCAATTCCCTTACGTCTTTGTTCTTTGATTTTATTCCTTTCTTTACGCACGTTTCAGTTCTCCTATTTCTTTTTTTTTTCCTTCTTTTGTATCTTTGATTTTTAATTTCTTTTCCTTTTCTTCTTTCTTTATTCCTGCATTATTCGTTCCATTTTTATTTATTTATTTACTGAAATTGTTAGTTCGTTTGTGTTGTTTTTCTTACTCCTTTTCTGTTTATTTCTCCCCCCCCCCACTTCTCTTTATTACTTCTTTATGGCGTCACTCCTTTTTTCCCTTTACTTCTTCCCCCCCCCCCCCATCATTTTCCTTTTAGATTCAAGCGCACATTCTCAAAACAAACAGATTTTTTTCTTATAATAAAGTCTGTTCAATTCAACAAAAAGAAGAATAAAATAGCAGACAGAAATGTCGATAACCGCTGCTTACGATGGAAATGATTGGCGTCTGGTCAGCGGGGAGCCGAGGAGGGGTAAACCGGGGAGGGATAGGTACTTCCTGCACGGCCTCCTCTTTACACACACACACACACACACACACACACACGAACCCACGCGTAATTCGTTGCTGTAAATTTGTCCTTTTGCACCGGCTTATAAAGCCAATCAGTACATCAGTTTACTAGCAAACTGAGTTCATTCAGAACTCAAATACAGTGACCTTATACCAGTCAGCTGTATTAATAAGCGATCATAATTCCAATTGAGTCCTATTGACAAATCTTGAACGATTTGTACGAAATTTGGTTGTGTTTGAGGGTCAAATACATTAAGGAATAATCTTCACATTACATGAGCGATTCTTCTGACAAAGGGGCAAAAAATGTTGTTTTCTGGTTCAGAATCTGTTCATCTAACGCTTATCATTGGGTAGTTTAGGGTAGGCTTTTTTGTTTTATTTTATTTATTTATTAATATTTTATTTTATTTATTTATTATTATTATTTTGTAGCTTCATGCTTTGTCTGGAGCGATTTCTACAAAAAGCAGCTTATTCTTAGAATGCGTAATTTGCCAGAAGAATTATCCCAGAATGAATTCTTAAAATGAATAAAGAGACGTTCAAAATAACGATAGGCATGGATATCCCTTGCTTATAAAAAAATAGTAAATAAGATATTAAATTTTACAATAAATTTTACCTTACGATACGACAGAACACCAACCATTCTAATTTGTTTTTTTTAGAGGTATTCGAGGTCGCTGACAACGAATCTGATAATCAAACACGTCGCAAATTTATCGTTTGCATGGTATGAACCCCTGGACCCTGGGACTATTTTGCGCCATTTTACCGACTTCAGTAATGTTTTCTTATAGTGAAGTGACTTATCACATCGCGCATAGTGAAGTTACTTATTACATCCCGGAGGATTCTTTAGAAAACATTTAAAATAGCAAGTTTTCAAAAAAAGAATATATATAGTTCATGTGTGTGTGTGTGTGTGTGTGTGTGTGTGTGTGTGTGCGTGTGTGTGTGTGTGTGTGTGTGTGTGTGTGTGAAGTAGTTTTTAATTCTTTTTAATTGATCTAAGAATTAAATTTTCAGGAGTGGTTTACAAAAACATTTTTTATGTTTTTTTCGTTCTTTGGGAGGGGTAGTTATTCAATTATAAAATTTGTGTAGTGTAACAGGGGCTTCTACAGTTTAATTAACCGTTTTTCCGTAAGTAACACACCAACATTTACCGAGTAGAATACCGTTTAACATTTCACAAAAATTCTGATTACATTGTCGAGGGGGTGGCGATAGAGGGGCGGGATTGGTGATGGCGGCCGAAGTAAACCTCTAATAGTATTCATCATCTAATAACAATCTCATCAACTTTTATCCAAGCTAAGGGAATCGATCTCCATTAAATATGGGAAATAAATTATACTTTAAATAATAAAAGTGAACGTATGTATGTCCGGCACATTTTGAAGTATGAAGAAGAGAAGGTAAAAGGAGAGCGAATGAAGCCTTGGTTGATTTGTTTCATATAAACCAGATGATTTGATTGTTGGCAGTGGCTTGCTCAATGTTATTAGAAAACCATTGTTTACTTATAGGAGGAATTATAGAAACGTTTCCAACATCCTAAGTGGAAGTGTTTCTTTGGAACGAATTTGAAACATCCAGGTTGCCAGATTGTCGTTAAACAATGTAATCACCCCCACCCCGTCAAGAATAAATAAGAAGGTGAAGAGAACAAAGAGCAACATAGGAAAGATGAAGGAAGAAGAGCAGGGAAGAGACGTTGTGGTAAACTGCAAGATAAGACATCAATCAACATTTTTTAATCCCCTAATTCGTTAAAATTTCTTTTAAAAATGGTAATCATCTCTCATTCTTCTTGTTTATTAGGAATAAACAGATCATTCTAAAGATGAAAACATGTCAGGAGAACTATCATAGCTAATTCTAAACTTAATAATAAATCAAGGGACGTCTAATCGTAAGTCTTTTATCTCTTCGTTTCATGAGACTCGTAATCATTATCAAAACTCTTCCTCTCTCCTCTAGTTTGAACCCTTTATTACATTTGACCTAAGTAGTAAGATTTAATGTGAGTGTCTTATAAAAAAAAAATAGTTAAAACGGAATTTTCCGTTTAGGCTAGAGTTAAGAGAAATCGGAAAAATCCATTAGAGGTTGAAGAGTAGAATTAGAACTAAGTCTACAGAAAGTTATGTAGTAGCAAAAAGCCAGATAGATCCTACCTCTTAGGTGTTTGATATTAAAGTGAATGGACTTCTTTTTTTTTTTGTTTTTCGTGAGTCTTTCCATACTTTTATGGTGTTTTGGAAGATGCATTCACCTAGATGTAAAAAGTAAACAAATAAATCAACCAGAAACTAAGATGCAGCCGAGAACAAATAATGAAGTATCGTAATATTCAGATTACTCTGACTACTTTTCGCATCTTGGATATTATTCTCATAACATTTCAACCGATGTAATCTCCGACCTTCTTCAGATGCATCTTCTCAAACTCGAGAATCTGTGCAGAATTTCAAACGGAGCGTTTTATTTAATACACGAGGTTAGTTTGTTCTCATTTAGTGGGTCATGACAAATAGAACTCTTAAGTCTTTCTTAATTTTATTAATTCCCATTTTCAACATTAAAAAACTCCCAAGTTCAAGATGTTAGGTTGGAGATTATATCGGTCAAACTCTTTTGAGGATCACGTCCAAGTTGACGAGTAGTCAGAATAATCCAAATGATCCAAATTACCAATCCATATCTAAAAAAAAAAAATCCGATGCATAATGCAATATTCTTGCTCCTTCAATTGTTTCTGTTTTTTTCAGTCAGAAAGAGAAAAAAGAAAAGATCAACATTTCTACATTGACTACTACTACTACTACATATAGATGCCACCAATCATTATGTTAACTACTTATAATATTCCAACGAGACCACGACGGACAGTTATTTTCAATGGCGAAAATAATTGACCGACTGTATGTTTCTTTTCCATACTAAATATGTCAAACATAGCATAAAAGGCAGCATGGCTTTTTAATTACGTTTCTAAATTTTTATGGAATAGGATTGATTATTTAGATAAATTGGATTATTCCAACTACTGTTCTCATCTTTAGTGGTATTTTCATAATCTTTCATTTGCTTTAACCTCTGGCATCCTTTAAATGTATCTAGTCGAACTCAGGAATCTTTTTGTTGAACTCAGGAATCTTTTTCTTGAACTCGGGAATCTTTTTGTTGAACTCAAGAATCTTTTTGTTGAACTCAGGAATCTTTTTGTTGAACTCAGGAATCTTTTTCTTGAACTCGGGAATCTTTTTGTTGAACTCAAGAATCTTTTTGTTGAACTCAGGAATCTTTTTGTTGAACTCAGGAATCTTTTTGTTGAACTCGGGAATCTTTTTGTTGAACTCAAGAATCTTTTTGTTGAACTCAGGAATCTTTTTGTTGAACTCAGGAATCTTTTTGTTGAACTCAGGAATCTGAGCGGAATTTTGAACGGAACCTTTTTGTTTAATTCACAAGGGAAGCATGCTCTCGTTCTGTCAGTCATGGCTGGGTAGAAGTTCTAAGTAATTCGCAGTTGTGTTTTGAATGTCGCTCGAACTGAGGATTGAACCTTTAACATCCAAAAGAGTGCAACTGTACGGTTAAAGAATAGAACTGGGGTTACTTTACAGTTAAAGTTACACTCTTCTGCTTCATCGGTAGAAGCCATATAGATCATGGAACATTTATGTCATATTCTTATTGAATTCACATAATTCTAGTTTTTTTTTTCATATAAAATGTTTGGGTTTTTTTTAGAAACTTTACATAAGGATAATTTGTTGGTTGGTTATTTTGTTTTACGGTATATCAATCTTTTTGGTTATTTACTACCGAATTCGACTACCTGCAACTACCAACAACTCATCACGTTGTTCACACCAACTCCCAAACTTCTCTCTAGTGACGCAACTACTCCCTCTCTCTCGTTTGGGTGCTGGGCTCAACTTCGAAAAAAGACCCCGCGATGCAACATAGCTACATCGGTACACCAAGGATTCAGTATGGCTACCACCGCATACACGTGAAGTTAAACGCAGAATGTATGCTCAGTACATTAAGTCCAAAGTAGCTGAGCAGCGGCTTGGGTCCCACCAGTTTTGGCAAATAGAAAATAGGATCCTGAATCGAAGTGTGTGCTCTATCCCAACCATCATCAATGGACCTGAGGTAATCTCGTTAGCATCAGACAAAGAACTTTGCAGCTAATTCTACCCTATGTGACCAAGGCCGTCAACCCCCCCCCCTAATTTTCGCCTGTATCAGAAAACTCGCTATGCGACATACAAATATCTGTGCGTAATGTTGCCAAGCTAATCAAAAACCTTGATTCCAGTAAAGCAACTGGCCCTGATGGTATTCCAATTATAGTGCTGACAAAGCCTCAACGAGAACTAGTTCCCATACTTACAAAGCTGTTTAAGCATTGTCTTAAAGAAAATTGCTTCCCAACACCCTGGAAAGCCTCACTAGTATGCCCTATATTTAAGAATTCTGGTGATCGGTCATCTTCCTTTCAGTACAGACCAATAAGTCTCCTGTGCGTCATGAGTAAGTTGCTGGAATCTGTGTTAAATAGAGAAGTAGTCAACCACCTCTGCAAAAATAATCTTCCTAGTGACATGCAATATGGTTTCCGTTCTGCTAGATCTACAGCAAATGTGCTAACAGTTATATCTCATAGAATTAGTGAATCTCTTGACGGAGGCTTCCTTTCTAGGGCAATTGCTCTTGACATATCAAAGGCCTTTTATAGGGTATAGCATAAAGGTCTACTTCATAAGATATCGAGCTATGGTATAGCTGGAAATGTTTTTTCAATTAATAAATAATTTCTGTCGGATAGGTTCATAAGAGTAGTTGTTTATGGGCAGAAATACGAAGTTCTCTCTGACTCTCTCTCCTCTGATTTTGAGCACGTGGTGCAATGGGGGAAGAGGTGAGTGATTGATTTTAATGCATCTAAAACGAAGCTCCTATCTGTAAATCATCACTGCTCTGATCCTCAGTCTCCATCTTTTGACAAGCTTCTGGGATTGACCTTTACTCCTGATCTGAAATGGAACAAATACATTAAATCCATTGCCAAGGCCACTGGAAAAATGGTAAGATCCTTCTACCGCTCCAGTAGATATCTCACTCCTAATGTAATTCTCTATCTATATAAAAGCCAGGTACGGCCAATGATGGAGTACTGCTGCCACATCTGGGCAGGAGCTGATAGAAGCAGTTTATCCTGCCTTGACAGAGTTCAAAATAGACTTCGTAGCTTAGTGGGGGATGTTCTTTTCTCTTCCCTACAACCTCTTTCCCACAGAAGAGACGTTGCGAGCCTGTCTCTGCTTTATCGTTATTTTTATGGCAAGTGCTCAGCTGAACTTCAATCTATGCCCCCCTCGTCAAACTTTCACGAAAAACACTTGTCTAGTCAAAACCTCTATCAATAATTTCCCACACTCTTTATCTGTGCCTAAATCTAAACATAGATCCCATGAACAAAGTTTCTTTCTTAGAACTGCTCGCCTGTGGCACTCTCTTTCGTTTGCCTGCTTTCCAGTTGACTACAATTTGATTGTCTTCAAGTCCAACGTAAACAAGTTCTTGATGAACCGTCCCCCAAAGTAATCCAATTTACAAAATTTCTACTACTTATGATTACTACGCTAATCATTGTTTTCAATTTTTTTCCTGGACATTTTGTCTAATACAGTTCCATTAACCTATGTTTTTATATTTCTTCTTTTTTTTCCAATAAATTGTCCTGTTTCGGGAGACACGTCGATGCCTGATCATTAATCATCAACGGTAACTGTGACGCAATTATCAAATTGTCATCGGATAAATGACAGTCTCACATGCATGCTTCTGCTCTAGTTAATTTCTTTAATGTTTGACTTTTTTTTCAGCATTTCACACACTCTGTTGAAACGGGAAGTCGCTACTGTGTTCGGCAAGTGTCAGTCACTGTTCGAAGCACCGGAGAAATCATTTTCTTTCTTCTAGGATGGGGGTATCGTAGCTTGCCTAAAGACAGGACCTAGCCCTTACCTATCCTAAGCAATTCCCTTCTCCTAGTTTTTCTTGATTCTCACAGCCTTAGTACTACTCCTATTAATCTCCGTAATCCCCCTACTACTACCTACTTGATCTGCAATTTGCCGTCATGCTACGCGTCACACTTTTTCCTAAGATCGTTTATCATTGCCATTCCTTTCCTGCTCTCTGTTTTCTCAACCGTACCAACATGCAGAAAAAATCCCAAGAATATGTATAGTTTTTTATTAGTGAACAATTTTGGGATAGATTTGTCAAATTGATATCAATTCAATGGTAACCACTTCAAAGGACATTAATGATCAAGATTTTTCTGACATTCTCTCTCTCTCTCTCTCTCTCCTGGAACTTGGAAAACGTGATACAAAAGTGGCTTGTTACTTTTTACGCCTCTAAAAACTAAGATTTCTTGTCTTTTAACAATCCTTGTCGAAATGAACAGTCCTCTGTTTGAGGACGCTCCCTTCTTTGATAAGTTTCTACGATTAACTTTCCTCGTAGACCTGAAATGGAAGATTTATATCAAATGTTTTGCTAAGGTTGTTCCAGAAAATACATGATGCTTAATGCAATCCTCTACTCATATAAAGGGTAGGGTTCGTCCTAGGATCTGAGAAAATGCCGCTCGTCTTGACAAAGTACAAAATTGACTGCAGTCAGACATCTTATGTTAACCCCTCGCTAATACTTAATCTTGTTTCCTCAGTGTTTCACTCCCCCTGTACCAATTTTTTTTTCTCTCTGTGGGCCAGTTTTAAAAGTCGATGTTCAGACTATTTAAAACGCAAAGTTGACTTAATAAAAAAAAATCAATTTAAAATTGTAAGAATGTTTTTCATACTGAATGAATGAAACTATATTTTCTTTTATCTTAAAACTATAAATTATTGTTTTACTGAGCGGTTTCAAATAAATTTTAATTATATTTATTTATTCACTTGACAGGTGCTTCAAAAATAATGCCTTCTATTTTTTATTCCGCCCGAATGGATCATAGGGAATTCCAAATTGCATTGTTATGATGACTGAACATGCATTCATGATCTAGAGTTGCATCTCTCTTTTGCAGATATTGACGGTATGAGACTCTAATAAAGCAACCCCCTATCATAGCCGTACGTCAGACGCAGAAAGTGTCCTTGAATTCCTTCATGCAGAAAAAATTGAACCGATCAGTATTCAGAGGCGTCTGTTAAAATGTTTACAAAGCCGATGCATTATGTCTGCACAGTTAGGAGAGAGATTCGTCGATTTCAGAGTGGCGACAGAGATGCGAGTGATAAAGCATGTTCCAAACGTCACCATCCCCATCGCAGGCAAAAGTGCATTGAGAATGATTGTGACTATGTAGAAAAACAAATTTTCGAACATAAGGGTCGTTTGTTTTAATGGTACCACTCCCGTTTTATAGTTTTCAACTTTTTGTAGTTAAAAAATTAGATGCATTATTACTTTTGTAACGAGTAGAAACTTAGATAAATTGATAAATAAAAATTATGTCATACTGTCAGTTTTAAAGCAAACAAAAGATAACACCTGTTTCTAGACTAATCAAAATACTTGAAATAAATAAAAATAGTAAACAAAAAATATCCTGTGATCAAAGCAAATGAAAACCGTACACCATCAAAGTCAAATGTCATACAAAAGTTTAAGCGTTCATGAAAATAAAAAAGGAGAAGAAAAACTGATCAGATAATTTATTTATAGATCTATTACAATTTTGAAATAACTAATAGTTCGAATATTGAGATTCAATTTTCTCTGGATTTTGATTTCTGTTAGAATGGTCTGTCACACTTAAGTATAAAAGATACCATTTATATTGGTCTGTCATGCTGAAGTTTGAAATAGCCTTTCTGTTCGTCTATCATGCTTAAGTTTGAAATAGCGTTTCTAATGGTCTGTCATGTTGAAGTTTTAAATAGGATTTTTATTACTTTGTTTCTTACGTTCAAACTATCATTTTCATAGCTAAACAATAATAATGACTCTGCCCTTATTTAATATTTCAAATATTTCGATCTCGGTCTTCTTATAAACTATTTAGACATTTACGTTTGCTCCATGTAAATTTCGAAATTAACTTTTGCCTTTGGATCAATAAAACAACTGAAGAAGAGAGCAACGCCACTCAAAATGACAAAGGTCCATTATTCGATATGTCAAAGGTCACAGACGGTTTTAAATCTTTTATCTCTAAACAAAAGTTTCTATTGATCGATGCTGAAACCGAAACAAAATGATCGTAAATAATGTCTAAGCTGATTTTATGGCACCAAAATTAGTAAAGAAAGACATAACTAAGTGAAAAATAAAACTCAAATTTCGGATATCTGAACGCTGATTGGATACGTAAGTCATGTGACATATTGTGAGCTATGTAAACATGCGAACTCAAATGATCAAGCTCACAAACGAATTTTAATGTCATAGTCAGCAGTTAAAATAAAATAATTGCGATTTTCTAACTAATAGAAAATTCTCCCATCTGAATAAAATCAAACAGTATGGAGGCGACTAATTATTATATAAAATGGACAGAAAAAGAAAAGACTGAAAGAGAAATAGTTTTGAAATGACATCGCAGTCATATAAATTTCTTGGAGGATTACGCTCCCATTGTCACCAGTGCACGTGATGTACTGAAATGAATTTGATTTCATTATTTTGCATTCAACAGACATATACGCATACACACATACACACGTGCGTGCGTACACACACGTGCGCATATATATATATATATATATATATATGTGTGTGTGTGTGTGTGTGTGTGTGTGTGTGTGTGTGTGTGTGTGTGTGTGTGTGTGTGTGTGCGTGCGCGCGTGTATGATCTATTTCATAGGTAAAATACTTATCCACAAACACGTGCTTCGCCATAGGACAGGTCATCAGCATGGTTAACTAACACATAATCATAGATTTTGAATTTGGATGCATTAATCGCTGCACTCTTAAGTGCCTAATGGAAGTTACGTGTTAGTAACAGGGGTGTATTCAACCTGTGATGAAGTGGCTATGTACGTCGATCGAGTGGTGTTCATGCAAAAAATAAAATGCTAGACTAAAACGTCTCACAACTCATGCATGTGTTTTGCTCATATAGACAAATAAATTGAAAACGGGTTGATCGTATGCAAAGTTCTGATTTAGACTTAGGAACTCCCGCATCCTGTTACGCATGAGTCAAAGTATACCATCATGTTCGTTTTGAAGTCAGAGCACAGCATCCCTCTAAATTCTTCACGATCAAATCCTTCTCGATTAATTGTTTCAAGTTCATCTCTCGTCTTCCTCCTCATCTTTTTTATCAGGGTTCCAGTGGATCACTTGGTTGTCTTTTAGGCCAATCTTAAGGTATGTCCAAACCAGTCTAGACGCCATTTGCAGATTATTGACCATATTATCTATTGATTAGAGCGATCTCTGACTTTTTAGTTGGTAATTCAATCGCCCCATTCGATCCCTAGAATCTTTCTACCGCACTTGGTATCAAGCACATCTTATTTCCTCTCTTAGCTTATTTTGAGATAACAAGTATTTTGAGATGCCAAGTATTTTGAGATGTCAAGTTTCACTTCCATATAGCATTGTGGACAAGACATTGCTAGAAGTGATTGTTTTTGTTTGTTTTTCCAAATTTTGAAAAATAGATTAAACGATTGAAGTTCAGACCCTGGCCACAAACTGACCGATCATTGTTTAAGATCCACATTGACTTTTCTGGCTCATTGGGTGATTTCTATTACTTAATATTGATGAACGGTTTTTTTCTTAAATGGCTTAAAATAATAAAATCTAAAAGAAAAGAAAAACTACAAAGGAAGTAACCCTTAGTTTTTTACATGAATTATATATATATATACATACATACATATATATATATATATATACTAGCAAAAGTACCTGTCGTTGACTGGGTTCGAAAACAGCCTACACAAAATGGACTCTAATTTATGAAAGTATGATAGGTTATGAAAAAGGAAGGTTGTAAAGAGATAGCTTCGAATTTGGGGTTATCAAAACCAAAACAAAATATGATGAAAGTAAAAATAAAATAGATAAACTCCATAATTTATACCTGTTCACACTGGAACACTTATCACAATATTCTGTGGATCTATATTAAAAAACCTTGTTAAACTTTGTCACATATTTCTATTCTATGGAAGTCAGGCGCGAACGAACACCCCATAATTTTATTATACCATATTTCTTCAAACTGAAACATAATTATCAAAGTATACTTACGCAGATAGATATGAAAAGTCTTTATTAAAGTGTGTGCCAATTTCTATTCTATGGAGGCCAGGCGAGACCGCAGACCCCACAATGTTATTATATCATCCCTATTTAAGTTAAAACATACTTATCAAAGTATTCTTATGTACATCTATATCAAAAACACTTGTAAACGTTTTTTTTTTTAATTTTTAAATTTTTTATTTCCA
The DNA here is from genome assembly GCF_053919585.1 of Euprymna scolopes. NCBI lineage: Eukaryota > Metazoa > Mollusca > Cephalopoda > Sepiida > Sepiolidae > Euprymna > Euprymna scolopes. Next base: position 37,404,283 of record NC_136512.1, on the reverse strand, counting down.
TAAATAGACGCAGACCCCACAATTTTAATGAACCACCGTTCTGCCAGATCAAACATACCCATTCCTGTATCTCGATACATCTTCTATCATTATATGTAATTTGTTTTTTTAAAATAGTCAACCATATAGGAACCTATTCGTGACCAGACACACACACACACACACACACACACATTCAACTTTATTATATATACTAGCAAAGATACCCGTGCTTCGCACGGAGCTTTGTTGCGCACTCGGGTACCAAAATCTGTGGGCACCTTTCCAGTAAGTTGATGTTGTAAGAGCAACGATTGCATAAGGTGATTAACATTTTAACTACCTCTTGTAGTGACTGAAATTCAATCAGGAACTTCACAAAACATTTTCATCAAAAAGGAAGGTTACTTGATGTTACATAGTAAATTTTTCATTGAAGTCATTTTCAACTCTTGCTTAAATTTTATCTTGCACATTCAATACTAAAAACTTACCACAATCAGATCATGTCAGTTTTTCCTCATATCCATTTGTCGAACTTTTCACTAAAGAGCCTCAGGGTAAACTACATTTCTCCTGCTTTGATTTGGAGCCAGAATGTAGAGTTTTTCTGAACTTCCTGTCCGGCTGATGGAGACGTAGAACATACCGTGACTGAAGCAGTCTGATGTCAAGTCTACGCCAATGGTGTTAAATGTCTGACCTTGACTTTTGTTTATGCTCATTGCAAAACACACCTTCACAGGAAATTGGAGTCTCCGGAATTTAAATGGAAGTACTGAGTCCGATGGAACTAAGGGGATCCTTGGCAGTAGAACGGTTTCGCCTTTGTAGGGACCACAGGAAATGGTGGCCTCAAGTACATTGGTGTGCAATCTGGTGATAACACATCTGGTTCCGTTTGTTATTTTTGGCGGTTCCAAGGATCGAAGAATCATGATTGGCGATCCAATTTTGAGATTTAAAATGTGTGGAGGCATTCCAGATATCTCCAAAGAGTTTAAAAACTCCACAGGGTAGTGAACAGCTTCATATTCATTAGTAGCTGAATCAACTGACTTGTATTGCTTTGTGTCTCCTGGAAATTCATCCATTATTGAATTGTTCAAATGATTCACATTGCTGTTTAATGGCGAAATAATAGCCCTCTCAGCAAGCCAATCCGGTGATTTTCCATTGTTTTGCAGTACACTGGGTACACTTTGTCTTTCAGTTGCTTCTGATTACCGACACATTTACCAAGCGCAGTTGGAATCTTAATTGTGTCAGGTGAAGAAGTGATAGGAAACTGACCATTACCGATTTGGAGAAGCAATTTTGAGAAGTCTGCTGCAGCTGTGTTATCAGAGATATAGGCTCTCATATTAGTAGTCAGTCTCTTCACTATAACGTGCCTCCAGAGATAGGATTGTTTCAAACTTGCATTGACAATGTTAACCCTTGTGCCATTTTTAACCACTGGGAGGATTTGACGGAAATCACCGCAAAATAAGGTTGGAATGCCACCCATGGGATTCTTGTTTCCTGTGATGTCTTGCAGTGTTCGGTCAATTGCTTCATAAGCACTCTTGTGCGTCATTGGGGCTTCGTCTACAATGATTGCAGAGGTGTCTCTAATTACATTTGCCAAGGCTGAGTTACCAGTAATTTTGCAAACTGGCTGATCCATTCGATGAGTATCCAAGGGTACTTTAAAAGTGCTGTGAAGAGTGCGGCCACCTTGTAGTAGAGTAGCAGCAATGCCACTGAATGCTGTTGCAAGCACAATCTTTCTCATGGATCTAATCTTTGCAAGGATCAAATTGATTACAAAAGTCTTGCCCGTACCACCTGGAGCATCAAGAAACATCATGTTTTTGTTCATTTCACCTTGTGCTTCCAACATTGCCATGAATGAATTGTAAACTTCTCTTTGAGAATCGGTCAGTTTTTCTTGCATATTTTCTGCTTGTAGGGAAGTTCTTCAAGATTATAAGTAACTTCACGTTGATACTCTCTCGCGAGTCTTTCATCTCTCCCTTGCATTGGTGCAGGTAATCCATAGCTTGCCAATGGTTGACCGCACATAAGGAGAACTTTTTCTTCAATTAGACAAAGAGTTTTATTGTAGATGTCCTCATTAAAATCTTCTTCTGAATTGTTAACTTCTTGCCTGTATCTGTGAAGAATGTCTTCAGATATTACATCACGAAAAGCCATCCAGATCTCAAGAGGATTTCTTGGCTCACAGGCTGTTAAAATTATCACAAATAGGCTTCGCAAATTTGAAGGTGATTGAGTGGCACTTGCCTCTCCTACTGCTTGATGCAAGTGATGGTCATTTTCTAGAAGGCCTCGAGCAAGGCACGCTGCTCTGTATGTTTCAAACACCTGACCATTGTATGCTCGCAAATTTTGAAATGAAGTTGGACCAGCAACCTCATTGAGCAACAGGCGTAAGAAATAACACTCCCCTGCTTTTGGACTAATCGTGTAGATTCTCCCAATGCATGGTGCCTTCCATACATCATCATTTTCAGTACCTTCAACTTGTACCCCACGCATTCTTCTCATCCATTTCTTTGTCGATTTGTTCCAAGTGTAAAACTCAGGGACTTCTACGTATTTGAGACCCCTTGCAAAGTCATCCTCATGGCAGAGTTGAAAAAATGCTGTCAAAGTTGTGGCAGGCGGTGGACCTTGGGCTCGTTCCAGAGCAGTATCAGCTGAGAACATGACACGCTGCCCATTTTCAAGATGAACAGAAAGTTGTACAATTGGGGGGAAATGTTCATGGATGGGATGTTCCAATATCCTCCAGGCCGCCTCTGAACTGCCGACATACCTTGCATTCTGGAACTGCTGGATCTCATCCACAATGTGACTTTGTACTTGGCCTTGTTGGTTAGCTGCTCCATCAGTTCTTTGTAGTTCAAACACTGCTTGATCACATCCTTTATTCACGTATTTGAGGACATATTTGATGCTTTTGATCGAGCTGCAAATTTCTACGTTAATGTGAGCGTTGAACTGCTGAAGGAGGACCTTGTTGTACGGAACAATCCACTGGTTTGTTATTTCTTGATTAACATACCGACCATTTCTCTTCATCCTTATTGTACCAGTCTGGCCTCTATCTTTTGGTTTTCTTCGCCTGTACTTGGGGTAAGAGTCTTGGCCTTGCTTGGTACACTGAAGAAATTCTTTTGGGTATTTTTTGGAACATTTGTTGTCAATCATACATGAACAATTTGGATTAAATGGTCCACAAGGTCCATGCACCATATGTGCCATCACTTTAGCATGAAGATCAGGATCTTCCTCTTTGTCAGGGATCTCTGCAGATATGCAGAGATCCATTTTTTCTGGTAGAAGTTTGTCCTCTGGGGCCTGCCAGGTGAGGATGTGTGCATGCGGCAGTCCTCTTTTTTGATATTCAATACTGTACAGGAAAGCCCTCAACCTGCCAAATCCTCCCTTTTTAATAAATTCAAGTAACTTTTTTAGCTTCTGCCTGAAAACCCTGGCAACAATATCTGGACGATCCTGAGGGTCTTGCCCTTGAAGACAATTTTCTGTAATTTCTGTCCACTTTGGATTTGTTGTGAACATGATGAAGAGGTCGGCTCGGCCCATTCGCCGAACATATGCCATGGCATCACTTTGACGCTCAAACATGTATCGAGGGCCTCCTGTATAAGTTGCCGGAAGTACAACTCGTTGACCAAACTGTTCTGGATTCCCATCCTCCCTAAGAATTGAATCTCTCAAGTTGCTATAATTGTCAGCTCTCAGGGTCTGTTGCTCACGCCTCAGGAACTGTAAACGTTCTGTTTCAATCTTGCAGTACACATCCACCAGCCATTGTTGAAATAGCCTTCGGTACCAGAGAAAATAGTTTCCAGGCCGAGTCATTAAATGGTACGAATAAAATTGCTGTTGGGTAACTTTTCGCCCATTGGATGCCTTCATGTAGATGTTGTAAGATGGAGAACCATAGGGGTACATTAACGGGTACATTAAAGTATCGTAGAGGGGATGTAGTTCGGAGATCCATTTTAATGTATCATTTCTAAAACGCAAGACAATATCCCGGTTAGCTGTTGGTTCATTCTCCATTAATATTCCAATCTCATACGTTGTTGTTGGAGCATTGAATCGCCGTGGATGCTCTTCTTGCGGCCTTCGGTCTTCCCTTATGACAACTTTATGTTCTACCAAGTGTTCTTCTTCAATCCTCTCCTTTGTTGTTTTCAGCTGACAAATAAAGCTGTTGTTCTCATGTAAAAATTCAGTCAGACTTTGGAGAATGTCTCTATTGAGTCTACTGTCACGTCCCCGATTATGTAGTTCCTCTTCCAGACTATCCAAGAAGTAGACTTGAATAAACTTTGCTGTTTCATCTTCAGGTGGTAAAAGACTCCCAATCTGGTGGCAAACCTGGCCTCGAATTCTAAAAGAAGGATTCCACCCATGTACTGCCGCAATTTTGTGACCAAATGATGTCATTGCAAAACAATTGTTATAACTGCGTAGATTTTGCAGAAAATCTTTAGAGATGGGACCATTGCCGGAGAGCAAATCTTGAAGCAACTGAGGCAGTGGTGGAAAGCTATCAAGCACAACTTTGCCAGAAGAACAACAACAACCAGGGGTTTCTCCTTTAAATTTTACAGCTGAGCAATGTTGACATACTTTGTCCATTTTTCCTATATCAGCTGTAGTGAGAGAGTCATTTTTGTTGTAGAGCAATCCTTTTCTATTGCAGTGTTCTATTTCATGGTGTCTCAAAGCAGTCATTCGTTGTCTAGCTGCCTCGTTTTCTGTCAATTGCTGGGGCAAAGTCATACTCTCTCTCCATGCAGCCTCTCGTTGTTGCCCTTGGTATAGGCGAAAGCTTCGTTGGGTTTCCGATTCATTCTGATGTCGTTGAGCCACTCTCAACTCACCTTGTGTACGTCTACTTACCTCATATAATTCATTCGATCGTAATATTGCTTCTCTTTCCAGTGCATATCTTTGCCTTTCTTGAATTTCATCTTGTGATGAATTTAACCGCCTTACAGCATGTCTAGTTCTGTCAGCTTCACGTTGGGTTTCTCTTTCCAAATCTGACAGTCTTGCTCTCCTTTCTCTTTGACGTATCCTGTTAAGTTCTAGACGTCTTTCTCTATCTGAATTGTTTTCATTGGAGCGAATTGCAGCAACTCTTAGTCTATTAGCTTCCAATCTTTCCATTCTTTCTTCCTCACTTTCGTTTCTACTTCGTTTGGGTGGCATAATTTCGGTTTTAAACGGAATTGTTTAACGATATTAATGATTGTAAATTAATTAAGCGTAAAGGAAATGTATACTAACTGAAATGGACGAACTATAAATAATATTTCTGAATAGTACAATTATAAACAATTATATTGTACCTATTTACTATGCCTCCCCACGGGACAGAGTTAGACACCAGGGTCGTTTTTTAACGTGGAGAAAAGGTACAAAAATAAAAATTGTCTCAGTCGTGAAGGATTTCTCCTCCACCGAAAGAGAACAAGAAAATGAAGTGCAGCATCTGAAGAACAGATACTACACTTTGATCTTGACCAAAAGGAATGAATAAAAGCGACCTACGTGTGACTCATTACTTCCGGGTGTAAACGTCACAGTCTAAAAGTAATAATTAAAAAAAAAAGTAAATGTAAAATAAATGTAATACCAACTTAGGTTAACTAAGTAAACAGTACAATTAAAACAGTTCTATTAAAACAAATAATTACTAAGATCTAGGTAATTGTTAGTCTCATTGTTATGGTTTTTTAAAGAAAAAAATGTGTAAAAAAAAGTTCTGCTTTTGTGAGTACGTGTATTTCTTTTAAATTACATAACCTTTTTATTTTATTATTTATATCTCTTTTAAATTTATATATTTTGTTAGTAAACTGGAAGAAATTCAGTTGAATAAAACCTTGTTCGTGTTCTTTACGTTAAACTCATATTTTTATAAAAGGTTCATCCGGTTTAAAGAAAGCACTAAGTTTAAATAAGACTGGAAATAACTAATTCAATATATAAATAGAAAAATGAAATAAATATAAGCTTTAAGTCTTAAGATAGTAATAATCAAAATGTAATAAATTATTTGTAGTTAAAATCTATGATAAACAGGCTTTCGAAATAGGCTCGACCAGAAAGATTAAATTGGAACGAAATTATAATCTCCGTGCCATTTTCAAAACAACCCCACAAAAGTAACGATATCCTGCAGTTGGTTAAATGACAATGGTTGTAAGAAAAATGTAAAAGAAAATGCGCTTATCTGTTTATTTTGACCTGTTTTATTTAATTAAAAAAAAATTGGCTATAACTGGAAGAGAGCGTTATGTTTTGGGGGTTGTTTAAAAAATAGAATGGAAATAAAGTTAGTTCCGTTTTAATTGTGTTTAATTGCGGCAAGCGCTAACAAAATCGAAAAATCACTGTTTACATTCGAAATGTTAACTTTTATAGGTTTACAGGTTTGCTGACAAGGCTGGGGGTGTTTAATACAATTATTTTACTAAATTGATTTTTTTCATTTAAAAATAAAATTATTTCTTTTTTAATAAAGTTTTATTTTAAAATATTTGTTTTTGTTTATTTATATAAAATTACGATAGTTGAATTGTATTCTTTCAATTATATTGGCAAGTAAAATATAAAAGATTAAAACGGAACGAAATTGAAATTTCCATTACATTTTCAATACAATCCCAAAACATAAAGCTTTGCTCGCCAATGAATTGTTTTGATAATATACGTAAAGTGAAATAAATCGAATATAAAATTAAATGAAAATATATTAAATAATTAAATGTTAAATAGATTTTGTAAATAGTACAGTTGAAATGATTAGAATATTTCCAATATGTAATAAGGTCGAGGTAATTAGTTAAAGAGATTTAATATAATGTGATATGCAAATGAGCATAAGTCATTCGATATGGGGGTGGTTTGTAGACTAGTATATGAAGAAATTAGGCAAAGATTCTTATGTCTCCTATAACAGAAACATCCTAAAATGGGTTCTAATGTTTCTCTACCAGGAGAGATCTACCCTCTTACCTCCTTTATATTTCGTTGATGATGGAGAGCTGTACACACAGACAGAAACACACGAACCCTATTACTTTATAAATATATATATATATATATATATATATATATATATATATATATATATATATATATATATAGTGGCACCAAAAAGAAAGCCTACACTTATCATTTCTTCAAAAACCGCAAATTTAGGGTAAATTGAATGTAACTGCTTAAACAACCAACAATACCTCATTTTATTCGCCTTTTATTCCTCTATAAATTTACCAGTTCATATTTGACTTTAATTGAAGTATTCTAGTGTTCACATCAATTAAAAAAAATAACTTCAAATCGAGAAGGAAAAAAGAAAATCTGTAGCAATAAATGAGCTTAAAACTAGCTTAAAATATCCACCTTTTAGGCAACAAAGCATCTTTAATAATAATTGCTGTTGTTCCAGGTTATACAGCGTAACATTTAGTTCATATGTCTCGACTTTCTTTTAGCGAACGTCATGAATCATTAATCTCTAAAACCTTTCTAGTTTATCGCATCGAGAAAGATAAAAATATGATGAGAAAACGGTACGAAAGACTGTGAAAAAGCACCAAAACACCGGCAGTATTCATGATGCCTCTAAATCTGGTCATCCTAGAGTTACTTCTTACAGGGAAGACAATGCTATCAAGATCTGCAGCTTCAGAAACAGATTTGAAACGGCTCCCCAAATCCAACAATAGTGTAATCTTGTTAGAAAGTGCTTTCTTTCTACAGTCAAGAACAGATTGAAGGAATTGTATTTGCAAGATGCAAGCCAATGATTTCTGTAAAGAACAAAAAGCGCTATCTGCATTTCGTCAGATGCAATGAAGCTCATGACTCTTCATATTAGTTGAAAGTGATTTTTAGCAACCAAAGTAAGTTCAATAGGCTAGGCAGTGATGGTATGCAGTACGTTTGTCGAAGGAAGGAGGAAGAATTTAATCCTAGGTGCACCGTTACAACACTGCAATGTGGTGGAAGTTCAGTTTTGGTGTGGGACATTATTAGTGCCAATGGTTCTGAGCCTATAGTTCGCTTGCAAGGTTAAAATAATTCGACCAAGTGCATTAATATGTTGATAAGGATTTTCTACCCAACTTTCGCCGGAATTTGGATGATAATCCCATCTTCATGTAGGATAATGCTTTCGTTCACACAGCTTGCAATGTCAAGAGGTCCCTTGGAGAGCAATGTTATTCTCTGTTTGGATTGGCCTGCACAATCTCCAAACCTCAATCCTTTCGAATACGTATTACATCAAGCAACAGCAACGCAATGATGAAATTTAAAATCTGGTAGAACTTTTGGTAAAATTACAGAGAAGTGGAATGCCCTTTCAGCAAATATTGCCACTGACTAATTCACGGAATGCCCAAATAATTTTAGGCTGACAGAAGAGCTATGCTACTAAATATTAACTAGTTCATTGTGTTCCTGTTGTATTTGTGTTGCATTAATATTCTAAACTTACGTTTAAATAATAATTTTCCATTGTGCAGAATTTCTTTTGACCTTCTCGATTTGGAGTTAATATTTTTTTTTCATTTACGTGAACACAGGGATAGGCGAATTAAATATGTTGTTTAATCAGTTACAATCAATTTTAGCTTAAATTTGCGTTTTTTTTAAGAAATGACAAGTGCGGACTTTCTTTTTGGTGTCACTGTGTGTGTGTGTGTGTGTGTGTGTGTGTGTGTGTGTGTGTGTGTGTGTGTGTGTGTGTGTGTGTGTGTGTGTTCAGACAGCATTTTTCATTTAATTAAACATACTAAAACTAACAGAATTTTTGTTTAGATTTTTTCTAACGAATTTTATTTGTGTTGAAATCAAAAACGTTAATGTTTGTCCAACATATCGATTTTTCATCAAATCATTATCATATGAAAAGGCAAATAAACAATGTACATAATAAAATATAAGGAGTGTATCTGTCTTTTATAATGACCATACGAAATAATAATAGTAATTTTACATGAATAATTAATTTGCTGGCGTAATTATCTGATTGTCTATGAACATTTTAGTAATGTGTTTAGATAAATAACCACCATGTGAACAAAAATAAATTTTTCTCATCATTTTTGATAGAAGATATGCACTAGGATATATCTATATAAATATAAATGTACTTGTTCGTTTACTAGTAACCGATAATCTAAAATACTATTTTAACGATTGCTTTGAAATTTTGCTATAGCATTTTAATTTCATGCATGCATGTTTTTTATATATTTACTATAACAAATGACACAGTATTAAAATATATTTTGTCAAAGTCGATGTTTCTTGAGAACGGCCAATCTACAACAAACACAACACGTTTTCCGTCACACTTTGTCATCCACCCCTACCTCACTCTGTCTTTAACATTTCTTTTTTTGGTGGCCTTCAACTGCAAACATTCTTCAAAAAGATTTCTGTTCTTTTTTTTGTTTATTTATTTTATCATCGAATTATTGTCAATAAAACATTAAACAAAATCAGAATGATGTACTATTTGAACAATTTTTATGTTTTAGGATGATCACGTTAGCTATTTTTTCTTTTATTTATTGGAATCTTTTGAGGTAAGTAATTTGTATATTTATTTATTTATTTGTGCAGTGTCATCCTCATCCTCATAATTGTTGCTTCTTTTAAATATATTTATTTACATATTATTTTAAATATATTACTATACATATTATTTTAAATATATTACTATACATATTATTTTAAATATACTTATTTACATATTATTTTAAATATATTTATTTACATATTCTTTTAAATATATTTCTGTTCGTATTCTTTTAAATATATTTCTTCGCATATTCTTTTGAATATATTTTTTTAAATATCATTTAAAATATATTTCTGCACATAATCTTTTAAATATATTTACATATTCTTTTAAACATATTTATTTACGTATTATGTTAAATATGTTTATTTACATATTCTTTTAAATATATTTATTTACATATTCTTTTAAATATATTTATTTACATATTCTTTTAAATATATTTATTTACATATTCTTTTAAATATATTTATTTACATATTCTTTTAAATATATTTATTTACATATTCTTTTAAATATATTTATTTACATATTCTTTTAAATATATTTATTTACATATTCTTTTGAATATATTTATTTACATATTCTTTTAAATATATTTATTTACATATTCTTTTAAATATATTTATTTACATATTCTTTTAAATATATTTATTTACATATTCTTTTAAATATATTTATTTACATATTCTTTTAAATATATTTATTTACATATTCTTTTAAATATATTTATTTACATATTCTTTTAAATATATTTATTTACATATTCTTTTAAATATATTTATTTACATATTCTTTTAAACATATTTATTTACATATTATTTTAAATATATTACTATACATATTCTTTTTAAATATATTACTATACATATTCAAGCTGACAAGAGTAGAGAATGGAACGATAAAAGGGTCGCCCTAAAGAAAACAACACTACAGCTTTATTTTAAAACTTTTATTGAAAAAATCAATTCAGGTTACTTGATTATGCAATAGAGCTGGCATCTATTCAATGTAGCCGCCTTCAGCCTCAATTACCGCCTCGATACGGGTCCAGAACTGGGAGCATACTTTTCCCGCCAGTGCTGGCAGGAGCTCCGCAAATACTCGGCCAATGGCGGCGATCAGGCTGGTATTGGTGTTGGGGGAGGTCATGTTGGTTACGTTTGCAACGTATGATCACACGAAGTAGTCCAGCGGGTTCAGGTCAGGGGAGTAGGAGGACGCCAGTGAGAGAAGGATATTGCACTCCTTCTGAAGCCAAGCTTGGGTCTCTTTGGACTTGTGGGCTGGCGTCAAGTCCTGCTGCCACACCCAAAATCTGCCAGTACATCTAGGTACACTTTGGTGTTGACTTTCAAGCCAACTTTGAAGATGCGAGATGGTATGACGTGGCCCTCACTTGAAACCACACCAAAGACCATAACCGCGACCAGAAACCTTGTTGAGCTGTTCCCTCAGGCATTGAACTGTTTGGATTTGCATTTTGAGAGTGCTGGCAATGATCCTGTTGTCATAACTTGGATCGGTAGAGAGCATAAGTTGTACATCAGGGCACCTCCAATCTCGTTCATTGAACTACATGATAGAAGGGTTCTATTGCTCTTTGGATTTGTACACAACTAGTAAACTAGTAGATGGTCTGCAACAAAAGAAAGAAAACCGGTTTTCATCAAATAGCAGCAAGGAATTGGAATACACTCTACTAAAGCCTGATTATCACAGCTTGTGAATTTCAAAAATTCAATCTGAACGTGAAGACACTTTAGAAGTACAATATGCAATAAAATTATGTTTTAAACTTCGAAAAAAATGCCACAGAAACGTATAAAATGCTTCCGACTGCTTTCAGACGATCTTACATGAATCGACCATCAGTTTTTAAATTGCATAAGAGTTTCAAGAAAGGCAGGGAGTCTGTAAAGTATAATAAGGGGTGTAGGAGGATTAAGGGATTCAGAACACTAGAGTTGATTGATTAAATAAAGAATTTTATAGATAAGACCGTCGTGTGTCTATAGAAACAATAAGTGCACTGTTTGATGTCAGTGTGGATACTGTACACAGAATTATTTGGAAGGAACTGAAGATGCAGAAGATTTGTGCAAAGTTTGTCCCAAAGGGGCTCAGAGAAGGTCAGAAAGGAACGTTGTCATGACAGCAGGGAGATGATCGTTGATCAATTCAGATCCCACAATTCTTGATGCTCTGGTGATCTACGATTAAAGTTGGATCTACTGCTGTGATCCAAGGACCAAGAGACACTGTTCCAAATGGAAGCATGCTGGCTCTCTCAAACTCAAGAAGGCAAGACAGAGCAAATCCACCCAGAAACTTATGATGATCCCCTTTTTTTGACAGCACTGGCATGATCTACATGCACTGGGTTCCCACTCGACAGACAGTCATCAAGGAATACTATGTTGAGATTTTAAGAAAGTTCAAGAGATTCCAGCACTCTTCAAATCGGGTCAGTGGCATTTCCATCAGAATAATACTCCAGTCCACAACTCCATCCTTGTCACAGTTCTTTACCCTCTCTATAGTTTAGACCTTTCTCTTTGTGACTTTTCGCTATTCCCTAAGCTCAAGAAAAATTTTAGAGGCTGTCGTTATGATACAATTGAGGAGATGAAAGAGGCTGTGACGAGGGTTATTGACACGCTCACACAATATGACTTCTGTGTGGCCTTCTAGAAGTTGTTGGAATGGCACAGCAAGTGCATTGCCACCAGAGGAGATAACGTTGTCGGTGTCTAGAGTTCCATGCGTGGACTATCAATAAAAGTGCCCATACGAAAAAAGTATAGAAACATATTTAAGGTAGCTCGTATTTTATCAAATTTCATCATAGCGGACAAAAACACTGCAACTTGTTTAACAGTAAAATGTGATTTTGTTGAATTAAAAAAAAACTACTTGATCCAATTACGTGATTTTTTAATATTTCATTTTTTAATATTTCATTTTCGTTCCGTGACGAGTACTTACATCCTGCATTTCTGTATTTTCTTTACTTTTAGTTGCCACCATAACTGCAATTCGGAACTTGCACCAAATAAACGACATTTTGCTAAATTATTCCTTTTATAAACTTATCTTAAAACATTTTTCATTCCTTTTCTTTTTTTAATGAATTATTATCGATCTCCCACTTACTTTGTCCTTTTACTAAATAATTTTTATTTTTCAATTCCGATTCTTACAGATTTACACCTGCCATTCTGGGAAAGGCTTACGCCTGTTACTTCAGCTCTGTAGCCTGAATTTTAGTGAGCTTAAACGACGTTCTTTAAAAATTTTACCCCGTAGACTTATTACTTATAAACAACTAAACTTTCTTGCAAAGAAAAATCGGCTAAATTTATTAATTATAAATTTTACAGTAGGTGCTTACATACATGTCCATAGTAAAATCAATCCCCTACACTTTCCCTTTTGTCTTTCGTAAACATAACGTGTTTTGTATTATATTTCTCTTAGTTAAAATGTCCCATATAATATCAGACATAGGCCATCGTACTTGCAGAGTGTAAGCAGTGCAACATATAGTTGCCAGTCAAACTCGGGAATAACAGTCATCAGCGAACGAGCATAGAATGATTCCAACGAATATGCCATTTCAATTTAAAAGACTGCACTTCCTAATTCGATTGGCGTTTGCAATCACAATCAATGCAGCTAAAAAACAACTTTTACATTTGTGTTACTTACATCGATACACTGATTGCTTCTCGCATAGACAATGGCATGTTGCAAATAAGACAACCTCTAGATCTATACATAAAATGGACCCCCCCCCCAAAAAAAATATATATATTGTAACATATGCGATAAAAGTTGGGGATTTGAGTAGCAAATAAACGTAGGGGTATAATAAAAATTTCCGAGAAGAATGAATATTGTTTATCTTTGTAACACGTTACCAAAGGAGGCGGGTATAAGGGAATGTATGGGGAAGCGAAATCCCAGTATCCTATCGCACATGTGATACAGATAAAAATAAAGGAATGAGACACAAGGACGAACACAATATAAATGCGAGAAAATAACGAAATAACGGACAGTTTTCCAAATAATACAAAAATAGGTTTATTTAAGATAAAAGGAAGAGTTTAAAGAAAGAAAAGAAAATGTATTCAAAGTTATGGAATATGAAATATATCTACGCGCATTGAAGTGAGCGAAAGTCTTGAAGGGAAGGTGTAATCAAAGTCTTTGCACTTACAGGTCTCTTTTGTTTTCCCCCTTTTTTTCTTTTGCTGGTGTTTCATAATTCGTCATCGACGCAGTTGGTGGCGAAAAAGGTCGAATAGCCAATTCACGTGTTCTCCTTTCTTGTCCGCGCTTTATATATCTGTCTCTTTCGTGAGGGATAAAAGGTCACATTGTCCGCATTCGCATATCCATATCTCCTTCGCATGATGAGGAAAAAGTCATCGTCTCTTTCGTGAGGAAATAGAGTAGTCGCACCATTTCGCATGAGAGAATGAAGTCGCCCCCCCTACTCTCACAAGGAGAGAGACTTCTTTACAGGTCGGCGACCCAAACCGAAAAGAGCGACTTCCGCTAGTGTCCTCTTAAAACGATGGGAAGGGGACGCGAGTTCACTTCCGATTCCGCCTTTTCGTCTCTGCTTCACATTCATGTCTAAAAATAGACTTGATGAAATCCCTAGCCGATAAAATCTCTGCAAGTTTTAAAGGAAGGATAGATTAATAGACTTTCGCTCAGTTCAAAACAAGCATTAATATTTAGCCCGTTGCTAGCGAATTGGGATAAGACGTACAATGTCGAGGTGGGCATCTATAACAGTATATATATATATATATATATATATATATATATATATATATATATATATATATATATATATATATATATATTTACTTATTCATTTATTATTTTTTAAAACAGTAATCTACGGACATGCAGGTTTCGGGGGCCCTACCCTTCTTCAGCGTAGCTTGACTGTTACTGGGAACTGAACCCAAGACCTTATATATTACAGTCCGGCGTCTAATCTGTTACGCTAAAGACATTACGTTGAAAATAGCAACCTCAAATTATATATATATATATATATATATATATATATATATATATATATATATATATATATATTTGTAATCCGAGAAACGCCAGATAATCCTGATATATATATATATATATATATATATATATATATATATATATATATATATATATATATATATATATATATAACCAGTGAAATATAACGAGCTTGATACAAGAGTGCTCATTTGCTTAATAAAGCATATTTACTTTACAGCAAATGAATATGGTCGAACGAATCCACCGAAATAGCTTAGATTAGCTTAAATGATGTGTTTGCGTCCTTATTCTTACTAGTCTAAGTGCTGTTATGCCATTCCCCGAAATTGTATTTAAATCATAATGCCCAAAAATTAATCTTTGGAATAAACATATTTGTATGATAAAAATATTTGTCTGTGATGTATTTTAATTTAAAGTACTCCACCTTTATAAAACCACACACTATATATATATATATATATATATATATATATATATATATATATATATATATATATATATATACTCGGCACAGAATACGTTTTGGATGCCCATTCTAATATTAAATCAATAACATACAAATTTATATTTGCGTACGTATGTATATGCATGTATATTTCTGTGACAGCAAATGTCTATGTTGTTATTTTCATGTTCACCTGACTGGTGCTTGGGCGTGTTCATAACACATTTGAGTCTATTTGCAAATGTGGTGCTTATTTTCATGTCCATATTTAGCGTGAAGTGCTTCCTCTGCTACTAGTGGTAGTGGTTGGGGTAAAAGACCTGCCTATTAAATAACTTCAAGGCCTACATAGGAATGAAAACAAAATAAAATAATAATGTTTTTTTTTTATATGTATTTATGAAACAAGTTCTTGGTTGTATGCCAAAGACATAATTACTTCGAAAAACAGAATACGCATACACGCACACACTTATATATATATATATATATATATATATATATATATATATATATATATATATGTGTGTGTGTGTGTGTGTGTGTGTGTGTGTGTGTGTGTGTGTGTGTGTGTGTGTGTATATCATCTATACAAACATGCAAAAAAAATATATGTATACAAATATATATTTATATATATATATGAGATAATCATTGGAATGTATTTACCACAATAATACATAATATGTATAGATATATAGATATTTATCTGTACTAGCAACTCATGCACACACACACAAAGATATATTTATACATACATACTTACATGCATATATATGTGAGTGTGTATGTATGTATGTATGTATGTATGTGCATGTGTATATTTATCCACACACACACACACACACACACACACACATATATATATATATATATATATATATATATATATATATATATATATATATATATAAGTGAAATTGTTTATCTGTGAGGGTGTCTGTGTGTGTATACATTTCTCTACCAAATTACTCTGTCAATTTTCAGTTTATAGATTCGAGATTTGAGATAACGAGTATTTAGATTATGGAAAATCTTTTTAATTGGTTTTCAGCCAGAAATCTGGCTGTCAAGGGATCAAAGTTCAACGATTTGATCTTTGAAAACTTTACCAAACTCCTCCGCCAATTTTGGGTAAAAACACTTGAAATTTTAGATGTAAGTAACTTGGACATGGATCAAACTTTTTAATTTGATATGGCCCAAAACAATAATTAAGAGATGTTGCTATTCTTCATCTGCATTATCTTTATTTTCAGGTGCTCGACTGAGCTTCAAATTCTGGTTTTGCGTTGTAAAATATTTACAACAAAACTCGTCTACCTAAAACTACAACAAATAATTTTCTTTTTTGATTTGTGTACCCAAAAGTAAGTGGAACTTTCATTGGCAGAGTTACATTCCAATAATTAGTATTTACTGCGAAAATGTTCACAAAGTTAACTATATTCAACCATTAATTTGGTACATTACTTATTCTAAGACAATGTGCTATAACTGCCACACATGAGCTAAAAAGTTTAATACACACACACACACACACACATATATATATATGAAGAAAAGCATTAGGCTTCGAAATACCTAGGTATAATGAGCATATATATTTTGTATTTTATTTCTAATTGATGTAATCCTCCTATTGAATGAACGATTTATATGCATTAGTATATGTTATACCGGCCTTCCTTGAACATAGGAATTTACACTGATTAGCACTATAAATAGTGCTAGTAATTCCAACACCGGTGAGAGAGATGCGACTGCACTTCAACTGCTAGCCGAGTGCCCAGCAGATAAACACGCCTTTCCTATCTTTGTACATTATTGTTAATACACTTATTCCTTAACCGAACCTCGACTTGATTGTTCTTATTTTCACTGTTGTTCCACGACACAACAGTACATATCTTTATATTGGCACTTTCTCTCTTTTTCCTTCTGCATATATATATATATATATATATATATATATATATATATATATATATATATATAGTCATTTATAAAATATATATGGCGATTAAGCTACACTGAATATTCCGCGTTTCATCCAGGCTTAAGAATCCTAGAGTGGATGAAACGCGGAATATTCAGTGTAGCTTAATCGCCATATATATTTTATAAATTACTAACTAGCTCTACCTACGTATTGAGCACTTTTGAAGTAAATACTTAACGTTTACGCATAAATTTATACTTTCGTATATTAATTTTATATGAGCAAATGAAGTAGTTATATATATATATATATATATATATGATTTTCAGAATGTGAGAGATTGTATATAATAAATTCCACAGCCAAACAACGTCGCAGCCCACAAGAGCCATGACAGTCAAAGAACCGGAAGTCCAAGACTCGAGTTTCGCCCTCATTTGGGCTCATCAGTTAGACACATCCGAACTCAGGATTCGAAACCCGAGCCTCTTGCATGCAAGGCAAGCACTCTACCAACTGAGCAAACGCCCTGCACACAAGAATTTTAATTAACCAACACAGATCAAGCAAACCGCGCCGAAATCCGACTGTGAAATGAACCTACTTTGTCTCAACAAGGGACGCGGTCATCCAACCAGCTAATAACCCCAAGCTGATGTCTCACAAGTAGGAGTTTTAACTCGAAAGGACGATGCCATCCAGCATATATATATATAGTAGCTGTACCTACCTGGCATTACCCAGAAATCTTCGAAACATCAATTTAAATTTAACTATTAAATCCGATTTTTAAAAGTGTTCTGTTTTGTTAATCAAGATACTTAAAGCGTAAAAGAAAAAGCAATTTGTGTTTATGTTTCTTGGTGGGTTTTTTTTTTTTTTTTCACTTTGGTATATCTTGTATACGATTATGCTCTTAATAACTTGGTTGTTTTGTTTTGTCTTTACAAAATGTGATTCAACAGAAAATTATTTAGTCAATAAAAGACGGTACAAAGTTGTACTTAAGGAGACACCCGAGCAGCACCGGGTAGTTATTAAATAATGTAACGTTTTCAAGATAAGCAAGCTATCCATAGGCAGATTAAAGAATGCACTGAAAATTATCGGTCACATTCACTCTGTCTCTTGTTCTCATTAATGCAGTAATAAAGTTAGTAATGGACTTTGCCGATTCACTATCACTCTGTTAAGTTCGCTATGTAGGTGATTCCTAATAACTATACCATGTTTCGTTGTTCTACTAATATGCGTTAAGGTTGGTCGGTTGCTTTTGTTTTACGGCATATCAACCCTTTTCGGGTTATTTAATGCCGAATCCAAAGATTTTGAAGAAAAATTTTTTTTAATAGAATAAATTTGTTGTTTTCACGTCGGTTTCTATTTAACCCATAGTTGGGAGCCTAACAGGTACTACCACTCCAGGTCAGAGTGGACCAGGGAGTAATGGTAATTAAAGGGTGGCTCCACACTCCCCAAAGCCCACAAGCTGGGGCCTTACCACTGGATATAGTTTAAGGTCATATTCAGGACCCCCATTGAGGGACTTTTACACTCTGCAGGGGGGGGGGCAGTCGGCGTATTCTAATGCCCCACCGACAGGGCCTATGCGTTAAGGATATTACTTAATGAACGCCCCCGCATATGTGTGTGTGTGTGTGTGTGTGTGTGTGTGTCCCCTCCTTGGGTAGAGCACTGTCGTAAAATGATTAATTACCTTTAATATGAAGTTTTCTGTTTGTTTGTAAATAACAAAGCAGGTCGAGCACTGTAAAAGCGGTGGGCAAGTGTCTATATAAATGGACACTTGATGAGGCTGGAGATTAGAAATGCCGGCTATCAACTAGGTTCAATCTCTGGATAGGGATGGGTGCTAGACTAGCCGCACTGATGAGCTGTGATACAGCAAAACAATCTGTATATGGATGACTATATATAAAAAAAATATTTCTTTTTGCCTTCTCGATTTGAAGTTAATTTTTTAGATTCACGAGAACACTAGAATGCTTCAATTAAAAGTCAAATATGAGCAGGTAAAATTATAAAGGAATAAAAGACCCATGAAATGAGGTATATGTTGTTTAAACAGTTACATTCATTTTAGATTAAATTTAGGATTTTTGTAAAAATGACAGGTGCGGATTTTCTTTTTGGCGTCACTGTATATACTAGCTGGACGCCCAGCGTTGCTCGGTCATACTATACGCTTTAACATGATATTTTAATTTATTCAGATTGTGTATGTATTATTGTAGAATCAATCCATTGTTGAATATTATATATTATGAGGAATAATTTGCCCAGTGGACTAATTCGCAAAAAAATAAAAATAAAATAAATAAATAGATAAAATAAATAAATAAAATAAATAATAGTGATGATGTAGTTCATCAAATTCAATCTGTGTTTGTTTACAATATTACGTCAGCTGATATTTGGGCTTGACGATGAATGCCATGGAAACTCACTTCTGATTAATGCTTAGTTTTAAAATTTGCCAACAAAGAAATGATTTGCGGCGGTTTTAAATAGTGGCTTTTCTTTTATTGTAAATTGAATTCATTAATAAGAAAAAAATTTAAATAAAAAGGTGAAGTACATCTGAGATCATTCGACCTGGAGTCGAATGCTCTACCACTGAGCTATATTTCAAGATGTCAACAAATTTATTTTTTTCTTAGAAGAAATTATTTGTTTGGATTTTATTATCTCCCTTACCAGTGCCACTTAGAATATTTTCCTGTAAAAATTCTTTTTTTATCTATAAGAATGAAAGACTATCTTTAGAATAGTATTTTTTCGATTGTCGATACTTATCGGAGGAATTTCTGTATAAAACATTTTTAAGAACACTGCCAGACATATAAAGTACCTTTGTGTAAAAATTGTCAAAAGATAGCCTCAGCCACTTCGGAACCTTTAAGGAAGGATCTCACACGCATACACACACACACACACACACACACGCGCGCATGAGCTGACTTTTATATAATAGTGAATATAGATATACCACTTTTTGGCAATTTTATAAGCGACTATTGATCAGAATTTAACAATAGCAACTATTGATCCGAATTTAAGAAATGAAGGCTCGTTGGAAAGCTAATGACTAAAATTGTGTAATGGGCTATGTTACATTTGTCCTTATAGTCGCACATTAAGGAGATCATCCATCAGTCAGATCCTATTTTTGTCACTTTTTGCTGCCATAAAATGTTTCTGTGAAGGTGCAGTATTTTTTCACCTGGAAAAAATCTTGTAGAATTACGACTACTACAGGTTTTCAAGGTCGCTGAAAACGAAAATAGGGTTTCAAATTCCAGGAAGCGAGTACTTTCCAAAATATAAAGAAATTATAGTTTCAAAAAGTGGGGCATCACTTTTCTAAACCTCTGGCCTTGATGGAGGGGAGACTAAAACTTACTGATACACATATATATATATATATATATATATATATATATATATATATTGATAAATTTATATATAGATATTCATAAATATCAATAAATATATTCATATACATTAATATATTTCAAAATATATCTATATGTGTGTATGTGCGTTTTCATTATGTAGATTACTGTTTTTTAAAAATGATAAATTTATAAAAAGAAATATATATATATATATATATATATATATATATATATATATATATATATATATACAAATATGCAATTACTGTTCTCTCTCTCTTTTCTCTTTCTTTCTCTCTCTCTCTCTCTCTCTCTCTTCCTCAATATATGATAATAATAACATGATTTTAGTAAATGACTTATATAGCCATTCACCAAATCATAACTGCACCGTTGATTTGCTGATCCTAGATTTCATCAGCCCATTAACCTCATGTATCGAT
>NC_136512.1:37358327-37380827 GCF_053919585.1 Euprymna scolopes | reverse complement strand
ACAACAACAACAATAATAATAATAATAATAATAATAATAATAATAATAATAATAATAATAATAATAATAATAATTTGACAAGTGAACTGAGAAAATTGGGATCCATTGCAATGTTGGCGTACTTCAGAAGATTGCTTTGTTGGGAACAGCCAGAATCTTGCAGAAATTGCTGGAAGACTGAAAAAAGATGCTGATAGCCTTTGGTCATTTGTTATAATTCGCATATCAATATAAAATCAGTTACTGTTAAGCAACATTGAGTCTGGTCAGTAATAAAATGGGTGACGATTTGGGAATTCCAGGTGCTGTACGTGGTCTCTGCTTATCTCAGCATTGTTTCCAGTCGTCCTGGCCACTGGAGTCAACCAGTGCCGATCTAGGAGAGATATGGTGGAGATTATGCAACCCTTGCTTCACAATTACAACCACTCTTGCAGGGGCTTTCCATTGTATTTCGAGATTGAACGGAAGTGGCAGAGTATAAAATCGGCAATACACAAAGTATGACAACAGAAATAAAGATAATGTCAGAAAAACGAAACAAATACACAGAAAGAAGTATGGAACATGAAGTCAACATAATACCAATAATAGTAGGAACTATTCTGAAAAACCTGGAAAAAAGACTAGAAAAAATTGGAATCGAGGGAAGACCGAAACTATACAGCAGACTGTAATGAGGAAAACAGCTGAAATCTTAAAGAAAACACTCGAATATTAAAACTAAACCACATGAACTATAAACATTAACCAGCTACGTGGAAACTGCAAAAAACTGAAACTACATGAAAAAAATAAAATGTCACCCTCCACACACAAAAGAGTTGTGAAGGGTCCAGGATGATGGAAGAACTGAGGAGGGAAAGAATTAACCAGACCTCCACCGAATGAGTTTAAAAAGCACTGGAACCTTGAGGAGGCTTATTGCCACCAAAATTCCAATGAAGACGAATAGTCGTTTCTAGCAAAGAGTCAATGATAAATGGCTGTTGCAATAATGCAATGTTGTAATTGGAACGCTTGGGACCATAATGAAAAGCCACCATAAATGGCTTAATCAGATTGACAAGACAATTTTTTTCCAATTTCGCAAAAGACTTGCCTGTTAGGAATGGTGAAAGATTGAATGTCAAAAAATCAAAGGAATTGATCCGATCTTCAAGAAAATAAAATTCCACTAAAAACAGCCCAAAGTTGAGACCACTATAAACTAATAATAAATGGGAGAAATTAGAATCAAAGGAATGACTGGAAAAATACAACAAACAACAATAATGAAAAGGTTGAAATATTAAGGAAAACCCTTGAATGTGGAAACTAACACACAGGAGCAACAAGCACGGGCCAGACAAACTGCTGCAAAGGCAAAACATGAAACACTTACATGGAATGAAGAACACTGAAGCCGCATATAAGTCCTCTAACCCAACCCCAACCCCATCCTCCCATTGCCACATCACTGTACCCACCACAAAATAAAGAGTGAGACCAAATAACCAAGTAGAGTCAAGGAGGAAGGAAAGACCGAGGAACTGACCAGGCCTCTGCCAGATAAGTGCGAAGAGAACTGGGACCTTGGGAGGCTTATTGCCACTCAAATTCCAGTGAAGACCAATGGCCAATGAGAAATCAATGGCAAGCAACTGTTGCGATAATGCAAATTTATTTGTAAATGTTATCGAAAGAGGTGGAGAGTACTGGAATCCTGGGGAGACTTGTTGTCGCTCAACTTTCAGGGACCACCATAGGCTGTTTTCAATGAGATCTTTGATGACCTGTGTGAAAGCACCTTGTGAGCCAATAATAATAAATACAGAGAATTGGCCAGAGAGGTCAAAGGGATATGGAAGATGAAGAAAGTAATGATAACACCAATAATAGTAGGGAACTAGGAACAATCCTGAAAAACATTGCAAAAGAATGGGTTGGTTGGTTGGTTGTTTTTGTTTTACGGCATATCAACCCTTTTCAGGTTATTTAATGCCAAATCCAGTTATTTTGAAGAAAAATTTTTTAATAGAATATTTTTTTTTTCAAGTTGGTTTTTATTTCACCCATAGTTGGGACCCTAACAGGTACTACCACTCCAGGTCAGAGTGGACCAGGGAGCAATGGCAATTAAAGGGTGGCTCCACACTCCCCAAAGCCCGCAAGCTGGGGACTCACCATCGGATATAGTATAAGGTCATATCCAGGACCAAAAAAGAATGAGAGAGACTGGAATCAGAGGGATGATTGAGAAGATACAACGAATAAAAATAATAAAAACGACTGAAATATTAAGAAAAAAAACCTTGAATGCAGAGATGAGGTGCTAGCCAGACATATAGAAACTAGAAACTGCAATAGAAGTAAAGCACAAAGAAACACCACAGGGAAGCAAGAAAACTGAAACTGTATAATTGTAAAACAATTCCTCACTCGCCTCCCCACCCAAAAAAAATTGTAGTGTCAGCATCAACTGACACCACACCAAATAGTCGAGGAGGGTCATGGAGGATGGAAAAACTGAGGAGGGAAAGCACTTACCAGACCTCCACTGGATGAGTGCGAAGAGGACTGGGATCTTGGGGAGGCTTATTGCTGCCCAAATTCCAATGAGGACCAATGGTCACTGCCAGCATGAAATCAATGGTAAACGGCTGTTGCAATAACGTAAATTAATTTGCAAAGGTTATTGAAAGAGATGGTAAGTACTAGAAATTTGTGAAGATTTGTTTCACTTCGACTGCAGGAAACACCACAGGTTGTTCTCAGAGAAATCTTTGATGAAGATGATTATGTGAAAACTCCTAGTGAGTAAATACTAATACAGCTACTACTACTACTAATAATAATAATAATAATTAGGAACAAATCTGAAAATCTTTGAAAAAAGAATGGGAGAAATTGGAATCAAAGGAATGGCTGGAAAGATACAACAAATAACAATAATGAAAACAGCTGAAATATTAAGGAAAACACTTGAATGCAGAAACTAATACACATAAGCCACATGCACGGATTACACAAGCTATTGCAGAGACAAAACATGAAGAAGCGTTACATGAACCAAGAACATGAAGATGCATATCTATAAGTTCTCTATCCTGTCCCCCATCACCTCCCATTACCCAATCACAGCCCCCCCTCGCCCTCCAAAAAATGATGCCAAATAGCTGAGAAGGATCAAGGAATGGAAAGACTGAGGAGAGAGCACTGACCAGACCTCCACTGGACAAGTAAGGAAGAGAACTGGGAATAATGCAAATTCATTTGCAAATGATATCAAGAGGTAGAGAGTACTGGAAAACTGGGGAGACTTGTTGTCACTCAGCTTCCAGAGAACACCACAGGTTGTTTTCAAGGAGAGATCCTTTATGATCTGTGTGAAAGCTCCTTGTGAGCCAATAATAATAATAATAATAATAATAATAATTATAATAATAATAATAATAATAATAATCCCTCCAAAAAAGGAGTGAGACCAAATAACCAAGTAGAGTCAAGGAGGAAAGAAAGACTGATGAACTGACCAGACCTCAGCCGAATAAGTGCGAAGAGAACTGGGACCTTGGGGAGACTTATTGACTCAAATCCCAGCAAAGACCAATAGCTGTTGCCAACGAGAAATCAATGGCAAGCAGCTGTTGCGATAATGCAAATTTATTTGCAAATGTTATCGAAAGAGGTGGAGAGTACTGGAAACCTGGGGAGACTTGTTGTCATTCAACTTCCAGGGAACACCACAGGCTGTTTTCAAGGAAAGATCTCTGAAAACCTGTGTTAAAGCTCCCTATGAGCCAATAATAATAATAATAATAAAAATAATAATAAAACATCTTCCTTGTGCTGTTGGTGATTGTCCAGCATTCACAACCATATAAAAGAACAGACAATATATTATATCATGCAGAAATTGTTCACTCTTCACCAAATAAAAAAACACATACAAAATAGAAAATAGACACATGCATATACACATACATGATGATTGCAACGTCTTGTCAGACGAGTGCCACTCCCTCAGTCACTGACATACATACATACCTGATGATGATGATTGCAACGTCTTGTCAGACGAGTGCCACTCCCTCAGACATTTAAAATCCATGAACCCAAATGCCTGAGGGAGTATCTATACAAAGAGGATGTTACAGAGTCTTAGCTTTGTACGACAGCTAAGTCTCTCTCTCGGTTCAAAATGTTGAGATCCAGCAGCAAGCAAGAGCAAGATAGCCAGCAACAAATTAAACTGCAGACCAGCTTAATGCGGGTACTGGTCTTCCGCTTTATGGTTTTTTAAATCAGAGATTTGCTTCTCCTAGAAAGGTTGCCTTCACCACGGCTTACGGGAGCCCTCTCCACCCCAATACACATATACACACACACAAATATACATGGTGCTAGTTGGCCGTTGACCCAGAAACAGAGTTCATTCACCCTTTGGAAGGTTTGTTTTTAATCCTTCAGGGAGACTAGCCGCCCTCCTCACCAAACAAGTCTGGTGGGGGAACCAGTTTAGTCGCCGGTGACCCTACCATGAGGCAGGTAGTACTGGGTTACATGGTACCAGTAGCACATGACATGACCTGACACATACATACATACATACATACATACATACATACATACATACATACATACACATGTACATACCAGATGATTGCATTCTCTTTGTCCTCAGCAGTTGTCCTTACCACTATTTTTGTTCCCTGCATGACTTTGTAGATGAGTTTGAAGACCAGCCTCTAACCTGCAAAACTACAAACAGGTGTTGCAAATGAAAGCTATAGCTTTGACTGGATTGATGGGATTCAATTCTTTTGTTTTCATTTTTTTTCTGGCATGTGTTTTTTAAGATTTGTTGCTGATTTTCAAATCTTCTCATGAAACACAACAGAATGTTTGACTTGAAAGTAGGAGAGATAGTAACCCTAATCTGCCATGAGATTTCGAACGATTAACATAGATAACCTTTCGCAGAAGAGTATGATCACATTTCGTACACTCCCAGTTCGATTCTGCCAGCCTTTGCGCAGTCTACACTTCAGTATTTCGTATTATGCGATTCTTTTCAAATATTGTACAACCCTTCTTCGCGTTAGTTCTCCATGACACTTTTTCCAATTCTTAGTGTCTATACCTAGTCTCTCCAGGTTTTCTGTTTTTCTACCTTCTGTGTTTGTGTCGTAGTTGCGTGTCAGTTGACTGAAAAATAGCTGTTTAGGAATTCTATCATCCTTCATGTCCACCATGTGACCAGTGATCATCATAGACTCGATGATCGTATGTCGACCCTTGACAAAGAACTTCAGTGTCCGGTGTTTTTACTCTTGATATTGAGTCTGCGCCTCAAACATTTCTGATAAAAGTAGTCTGAAATGTTAACGATGTATAGTCTACACTTCAAATGACAACAAAAAGCCGTAAAGATACAGATCTTGTACATACGCAGCTTCGTTCTGGAGGTGATACCTAAATCTAGTAATACTCATTTCTCCAGCTTTTTGTATCTACAAATGTATTTGATGCAGATGACGTCAAGATGCACAAAAGTGTACACCACACTTAACGAACTGTTAAAAACATCTGGCTAAAAGTATAGTTCACTAGATGCCATCATATACAAAATTTTCATCTTTTTCAGGCTAATTTTAAAATCGAACACTGTGCATGAGGCAGAAAAACAATCCATAATTAGTTGAATGTCTTCAGCTGTGTGGACGAGAAAGTCAAGTACATATGCATCTATGTAACCGCACTGAGATAATAATGTCATTATTTAGAAAGAGATTCTAAACATTTTGATAAACGAAAATATCATAAAAAATTGAATAATGCATGTGGACGTCTTATCGGCAGCTCCAGTAACTCTCACTTCTCCTTTTTTGTCCTTCAGTCCCCATTTCCAATGAGTGATTTTTCTGACAAAGGGTGAAGAAAAAGCTGTTTCCCAGGTCGGTAGTACTTTGTAAAGAGTAACCTGAGATGTCGGAAAATTTCTGTTTCTAATGTCTATCCTTGTGGTCATGTCACTGATAAGGTGCTGGAGGTAAACATTTCATCTGGGCTGACGTTACCCGCCTGATAGTCAGGGACCCGAACCTTGGATTAACCGCTAAAGAGGCTGTCCTATCAGTGAAATTAATCAATCCTAATCTTACCAAAATGGCAACTGCTTTTTTAAACTTTATTTATTTAATGTATTTTAACTATATGCGCATATATTGTCTTTAACTCCTTGCTTCTATGCGAGCCGTTTTCTATTTTTATTTTTTATTTATTTATTTATTTATTTTCTTTTTAGCTTTTTACCAACTGTTTAAACCTTCTCTTTAAATTTATTTTCCTGGAAAATCCGTTCTGTTACATTTTTACTCATATCATGTTTAATGTTTGAGCAAAATTTCAAAAAATTCCAAGCCGCAGTTATTAGAAAAGTGCAGATAGATGAACGGACGAGGGTGAATTTACAGGTCCACTCTCCTTTTGTCGGCGAACCAAAACTAGTTCTATAACATAAATGTACAGAAAGTCAACGTCATCAGCAAGAGAATTTCTCGGATTAGATTCTGAACGATATTTGACTTAAATTAAAAACGCTTCCAGTAATTCTAAATTGCAAAAGAATACCTTCATCACAGTCATACATATATATCTATAAACTAGCAATCGGTGCTCGGCGTTGCCCAGGTGTTTTGAAGTGTATGCTGAGGAAAAAAAACGGTCAATTTTTTTAAACTTTGACCCCTATTATGACCTCTTAACATTTATTGTTTAGGGATCAAGTAAAGTTAATAAGTTAGATCCATGTCCAAGGAATCTATATATAAAATATCACGTGTTTAGACCCTAAATTGTAGGATGAGTTTGGTAGAGTTCTCAAAGGTCAAATTGTTGAATATTGACCACTTAATCGCCAAATTTCTGTCGAAAACCTATCACATCGATTTTCCCAAATCTCAGTACCCTGTATATCAAATTTCGAATCTGTAGGCTTAAAATTGACAGAGTTTTAGCGTAGGGAAATGCACACAGACGCACAGACACACACAGACACTATCACTTATATATATATATATATATATATATATATATATATATATATATATATATATATATATATATATAAACATAAACATCATATATATAAGGATAATAGTACGCCATATATATAACAAAAGACCATTATTTACTGAAGTGAAAGGAAAACCCGGGGGAACTTTACCCAAAAATAAATCTATATTTTTTGTGTGTATTGATAGTCTTATCAACACCCCTTTTGTCTATTTATTTAAAAAGAAAATACAACTTTGTTATTTATGAGTCATGGAATTGCATTCATCTACAAAAGATCTAGCTAATGTGCATATTTTTTATCGTTTTTAATTAATTCCCTATTAGTTTTTTTTTCGGTTCTCTTATACGATGATCATCTTTATTTAACTATTACGTGTAATTATATTCATACAGATATTCTATATGATATATATTTGCGTAATATTTGCGTAGAAATGAAGAAAATCAAATTTACTGTGTATTTATCGTGTTGCCATAACAACGTGACGTAGCCAAGGACGGTAGTGGACGTGAGTGTGTGTGCGTGTGTGCGCGTGTTTTCGTGCTGTGTTTATATTATGCATATTGTTTCGTATCTTATCAACTTCTTCGAATCTATGTGTGCAGTAATACAAACCCGTTTTTCGAGCTGAATAAATATGTTACATTGAATAAAAACACGAAAAATATATCCAGTTTGGTAGAAAAGTAACTTATCTTGCCTTTGATAACATTTATTTGTTATATATTTGTTTTTTGACAACTTTTTCGAATCTATGTGTACAGTAATACAAACCCGAAATGAAAAGACCACGAGTGAACGCGCGTTTTACATAAAAATAAGTATTTTTAAATTTTATCTTTCTAGCTTTAAAAAAAAGTTTTAAAATTTTATCAGCCGGCATAATTTATTTTTAAATATTGAAAAATTTCAGGAAAATTAATTTTTGCTAGATTTTCAAAACATTGTTTTCGTGTTGTGTGTACGTGTCTGCGGCTAGCACCAGAATGGCGACCGTGATGTCGTAGGTTGGATTGTTAGATTGTGTAAGTTTCGTATTTTTTTAATTTGTAAATAACAAGTTATGAAAAAATTAAACCCTTCCAAGATGGACAATAAATAAAGCCATAATATTTTATGGTAAAGGTAAGAGCGTAGGAACCATAGTTTTTTAGGAGATGTGATTATTGGATTAACCAATCAGAAATCGTCTGTGGCACACACATCTCTGTTTTTATAGATATATAGATAGATATACACATATATTTTCTAACAGAAACCAGCTTAATTATGATTCAGAATAAATTAATAGATCCAAAAATTAATAAAATAATAATGATAGAATCACATAAACCATGCAGAAAAACATTTAGACCAACACTGAAGCACCACTTACCCAAACCTAGAACACTATCCAACCATAAAAATAGGATATGTGTTATTAGGGGCGCACTTAGAGATTTGGGAACACTTCCGTTGTGAAATTTATACAAGAATACACTTTAAGATTTTATGTAGATTCTTTAAACTTTCTTTTTATAGGAAACACATACACATATACATGCACACAGAAATTGAGTTATATATAGAGAGAAGAATTTCTTTTTCTGTAATTGAAATTCAATTTTCTTATCACTTTGTTTTTGCTGGGGATGGGGCATTCTATCAGATGCCAAACATTCTCCCATTAGTTTAGTTACTCCGACTAAGAGATCTTTTTAAGATTCTAACCGTCCCTTTTAAGTGCTATTGTTTGTATTTCTCTTGCACGTAGTTCACCGGGTATATTCGCCAGATAGTTTTTGAAATTGTTTTTCATTAGCCCAGTTGCTCCTATAATGACTTGTATGATTGATATCTTCTTAAGATTCCAGTTTCTTTTCATGTCGTACATAAGTTCTTGGTATCTTGTCATTTTCTCCCTCTCTGCTCTGTTAAGACCAGCATCATTAGGGACGCTTACTTCAACTAGGGTTGTCATTTTCTTCCTCTTGTCCCATATCACTGTGTCAGGCTTAATAGCCTCATTTTCTAGGTATGTAAGTATAGAAATTTCGTAGTCATAGTGGATGGTGTATGACTTATTTCCAATTGTTCATTCTGGTGCATGTTCCCAAGATTTGCAACGACATGGGATATTCAAGTAATGGATAATAATGTAAGGCCTGTAATCGGTTCGTAATATATTACAATTGAAAGTTCTTCTCCCTTGAATAGGAAATTTATTATTGTGTTTCTCGCAACATGTTATCGGAGGGCAAGTATAAAAGATTAATGAGCTTGATTGACAGGGCTTGAATCTCAGTGTTGTCTAACCGGAGGAAGAGAACAAGGGTGACGTTGCAGTGAGAAAACAGAAAGTAAGGATCAGACATTTGTTTGGGTGTATGTCGATCTTTCCCTTAGAAATTCCTTTAATGATGACTAATTGATAAGTACGATCTTGTGATCAAAGAGAATTCTTCTTCTTCTTCTTCTTCTTCTTCTTCTTCATCTTCTTCTTCTTCTTCTTCTTCTTCTTCATCATCATCATCATCATCATCATCATCATCATCATGTTTTAGTATTTAAGGTGATGCAAGTGTCCCAGACTCCAGGGTGGGCAACACCAGGCAATGTCTCATGCATGCTCTTCATGGAGGCAAATTGATAGGATTCATATCAGTCATGATGCATGCAGTCAAATCACTTCATCTGCATTCAAACCAGGTCTTCTTGAGTCTACCATGCGCCTTAGTGCCTGGGATATCTAGTCGAAGTTGGCATGCACTGTTTCAATACCATAGCATCAATTGGGAGAGTAGAAAGTAACATTCTTGTTTCTCTTATTTTGTAATTTGGTCCTCACATTCCATGAGTTTCTGACAAAGGGGAAGAATTGCTGTTTCTGGGTCGGAATCTATCCATCTGACACCTCTCATTGGCTAGTTGAAGTAATATTTTTTTCTTTATTATTCTTTTTGGCTCCTTGCATCAAATGGCTTCATGTCTTGTCTAAAGCTATTTCTATTAAAAAAAAATAACAATAAATCTATGAACCGTAATAAAGGTGTGTTATGTTTTCACAATAAGTTTTTATGCAAATGCATCTCTATAAATCAGATAAGTTATAAAGTTATGCAACAGCTCTGATGTACGAAATGTGAGTGTCTGGTGTTGCGACAAGACACAGATGGACAAAGGTGAAACTTTATCTTTCTAAATGACACAAGATTACGAGACAGCATCAGACAACCATTGCATTTTGTTATCCTATTCTATGCAACAAGATGATGCGTCCCATTTTATGACAGATGAGCAAAGATGATACTCTGCCTTATTTATTATCCAACGGTTGATTTAGTGAGATGAGATAAAGACATAAAAAAAGATATTTAATGGCTGTTTAGAATCTTGAATAGAGTTTTGCTAGATAGGAGTATTTAGACCTGACATGCTTTCACTTAATATAATCAGAATCGATTCTTAGTTAAACAAAAAAATGTGTCAATATTTGATAGAGTGCAGATAAAATGAAATAAAAAATACAATGAAAGAAAATAAATGTAAGTAATTATAAAATTAATTGTTAAAATTGCAGAATTATTTTCATGTTTTGCCTCGTTTTTAACACAAACTGTATGTATTTATTGCAGATGAATATTTTTTGAATTTGGAAATTGCTATGAAATGTGGAAAAGTGAAATTTGCTACACTGGAAGAGCATAACAAGATGCCTTTTTCCCCTGATTTTTGTGGAATTTGAACAAGCATTTTGAAAATGTTGCTAATTTTTCTATTTTCTGGTAATTTTAAGTGTATTTGATTTTTGGTAATTTAATTTGATTTTTGGTAATTTAATTTGATTTGACACTTTCATCTTAATAGCAGTTAGCTTTGGGGTTTGAGGAGGAAAGTAAACTCCAATGAAACAGAGAAGAAAAGAGTGTAAGCAATCATAGACATCTGTATTTTAGCGTTCATAAAAGACCACTTCGCGATTCAATCATTACAATATTAGTTATATTTTTTAATTATTATAGAGAAATCGATGTACATAGAATTTTTACATATAAAACACTAAATAGAACATAGCAGAAAAATACTTTTGTGACAACAGTCTAAGGAGAGGAAATTGATACATCGGAAGTTCTTTTAATGAAGCAGGCAGAATTCGACTAGCTAAAGATTAGCTAATTACAGTTATAAAGACTAACTAATTACAGTTATAAAGATTAACTAATTACAGTTATAAAGATGTTTCTTCAATTTACGCTGTTTTGTTTCACAGCATATCAACTTTTTTTCGTGTCATTTAATGCCGAATTAAATTATTTTGAAAATAAATTTTATGCTTACAATTCTTTATATCTTTAAATATTTATTTATGATATTTGGTTTAGTATTGGGTTTAGTATTGGGTTTAGTATTGGGTTAGTATTGGGTTTAGTATTGGGTTAGTATTGGGTTTAGTATTGGTTTAGTATTGGGTTAGTATGCCATAACATACGAACCCTTTTTGGGTTATTTTATGCCGAATTCAATCATTTCAGCAAAGTTTTTATGCTTTTTGTTCTTTATAATCTTCAAATATTTATTCATAGTGTTTTGGTTTGGTTGTTTTGTAGAAGAAAATTTTTGCTATTGTTTTTGACTTTGCAAACTTGAATGATTGAATTTTTCAAAGAGAAAATAAACATAAAACAATAACATCAATTTTTGATGCATTTTAGATCACGCAACCAGTGTCTTCAGACAGCCTGATTTCGTATCACCAGGTCTTCCAAGGAAAGCAATAGGAAAATGTTTCAGGAAAAGCTGAAACTGCGAACATTAAAATCGATTTAAGTAAATCGATTTTGGTTTTAGTGATCATTATACAAGATTTTATGAAATCGGTTTCGAGTGCTAACCTGTATTATGGTATAGTTCGTCTTCAATATCCAGACAAAAAATTAATTACAGGACCCATAAAACAATCTTAGACTTGAAAACAGAGGACAATAGAGCTATCGTTCTGTTCTAAAAGAAGAGTATGTCAAGGATATTGACAACTTTGCCCTGCATTCAAGGTGAGCTTGCTACACATTTGAAGAACTGAATAGTGATTAAAACAAAGACTGTTGAACATTCATTACTGAAACATGATGGACAGGTCAGACAAAGACTAAAGTTCATTTGTACCAAATATGGTTGGATTGCAGAAAGGAATGTGAATCATATTAACGATTCTACAGAAGGAAGAGTTTAGGGAATGGCTAACTCATTGCTGAATCATCCTATACTCAGAAGGTTAGTTAGCTACAACGAGAGATTTAAAAAAAGAACCTGGAGTGTGCATCTGGCACAATGTTGTATATATTATGAAGTTAACAAATTGGAATCAATTATCTCAAGTTATTTTTCATCGGACAACTTTCTAATGTTTTGTCCTGTGTTTGTATTACAGATAAAATAAAATAGTTCTCTGTTGTTCATTAGCACAATTATTATAAACATCGTTTTTAATCTAATTTTAATGGAATGTTTTGTAAGAGATCGATGTTGAATTGGAGCCAAATGATGACATTTCCCCCCCCCTCCCCAATTTCGCCATATTTCTACAAAATATGGTTGGATTGCTCAAAGGATTTTACCATTTGTTAACGATTACATGAGTGGCATCTTTTTGGGTCAACTTCTTTTTTTTTTTTTTTTCTTTTTTTTTTTTTAGAGGGGTAGGGATCACTCGATAGCAGGAATGCTAGCTAATGATTTTTACCTCCAGATTGCAGGAAAAGGGAAACACCTCCATGAAGAAAATATAAAAGTTAATGTCAACACCTCTGAGTAGAAGAAAACCTAACCAAAGTTACTTCTTGCAAGTAAGAGAATAACGAAAATACAACTGAGCAATGCCTATAGAAGTAATTCTACCCAGAGAACGAAGTGATTATCTTTTGTCATAGGGATATTATCCTTGGGTCCCCAAAATCAATAGAGATTAGACCATTCCTCTAATGACCTCTACCTTATTGATTGCAGTTTAATGCTGGTTCTATGTGGTTCTAAGAAGTCCATCCTCCCAGGCTTTGTCTTTTCTCGTTCAGAAACGGTTAGTTTATTGCTAATCGCCTGAGGCGCTCTTACCAGAGAATGCCGACGGGGATACCCAGGCACATTTTGCAGGCCAGAGTGCCCCTTCTCGGGGGAACGTACATCTCAATCCCACTTTCTGAGCTTGGTGTCACAGTTCTTGCAGTGAGAGAGAAGTAAATATTTCAATAGTATTCATAGTATAGGTCAGTTAAGCTGTCAGTATCAATATGAAATGAAACCACCATTCGTCCAGGCATGAAATATTGTTGCCACATCTCGTTTGCTGCACCAACACCTTGGACAATGTATAAAAAAGAATTTCTAACCTAATAGGCCCTACATTGTCACATGGTTGCAGTGTAACATTCCTGTGCTTATTTTACAAGTACTTCGATGGAATCTGCACTGATTAAAAATTTTAAATAGAGTCAAATTTTATCAAGTCCCGAAAGCACCTCAGGGATAAGTTTTAATGATGGTAAAATGGTCAGCGAGAGAGCAGCATAGTGATTGTTAATGGTGGAAATTGTTTCAAAATATTTAAACACCTCAAACGAGTATAAAATAAACTATCCCGCTCCCCGAAAATGTTTGATAAAATTTCTATAGTCTCTTTAAAAGAAATATCTTCGGGTTTCCTTGGAAGTATAAAATTGGTATACTTGGTATTTTCATGGGAACCCAGTTTTTGCAACAATAAAATATTTTTTTTTTCATCCGACCAGACCTGACATTGTTTGGAAAAAAATATTTTCGTATCTACGATAATATGCTGGAAACGTTGAGCCATTAGTTGGTTTATATAAAAATTCTGTCAGCGAATTTGCAATTCCTTCCGAAGTGAACCGACAATCCTTTTTACTTCTTGTTTCATTAATATTGTTTTTAATACTTCATTTTGTTTTAACTGTTCTTTTTATAAAAATTCCATCTGGCTTTGTTGGACCGCTAGTGCTAATTGTATAGTTTTTATAAACTCGGCTAATTGTTCCATGTTGAAGAATTTTTTTTTTCAGTAGTTCAATTTTTCCGTGCAGTTTTTTTTTCTTCGTTGTCCAATATTTTTTTACCTTAAAGTTTCCTTTTTGTGAATTCGAATCCTGTCGCCATTTGTTATATCCTTACTTTAAATAAGAAATACGAAACACGGGGTTATGAATGAAAGACAAAGGGGTTTATTTACAAGGGAATACATGTGACATAAGAGTTACTCAACACATTTTCTTATTCTCTTCCTGTCTTTTTTCCTTCTGCCTCAGTCACGTGAGAGGGTCAATATATCCATAGTTCATTTCATCTATGAAGAGTTGTTAGGTTATTCCATTACATCATATATATATATATATATATATATATATATATATATATATATATATATATATATATATATATGAGAGAGAGAGAGAGAGAGAGAAAGAACTAGAGAGAAAGAAAAAATGAGAGAGACGAGAGGGAGAAACAGTAATGTATAGTGATAAAAAAAGAGAAATGGGAGAGGAGGAACGTTGAATTAGCTTTTAGAAATAGAGGTAACAGCCGTTACCCTTCGTACTCCACGATGGGGAAAGTAGAAAACTTTCTTGGAGTTATCTTAATTCCCGTGATGATGGTTGAAATGTTTCGATCATTAACAAGCTACCAAAATCAAGGTATCAAATCTGGATTCTAAACATCAGAGATTCAATTATTGGCACAATTGCTTCTTGTTTTGTGTGCTGTTTCGTTTTGATATGTCAAGAGATATTGATCTAGAGAGGAATCCCCCAGTAGTAGTTTTACTGATCATATTTGAAATTACAGTCAGTACATCAGCTGCAAATCTCTCAGGGTGGAAACTGTATTGCTTGTCACTGAGTTGGTTGTTTTTGCTGAGGTCGTTGACAATTTCCCTATTTAACACGAATTCAAGCAACTTGCTTATGACACACAGAAGACTAATTGGTCTGTACTAAGATGTAGAAGACCGCTCTAGTATTTTTAATACTGGACAAACAATAAGGTTTTCCAAGGTGTTGGGAAGCATTTCTTCTTTAGGCATCAGTTGAACAGTTTTGTAAGAATGGATGCTAGTCCCGGCTGTAGTTTTTTGAGTACTATGACTAGTTAGGACCAATTGCCTTGCTGGCAGCAAAGTCCTTGATGAGTGTAGCAACATCACGAATAGATACAGTAATGTAGCTCAAATTATTTTCGGCCATTGGGAGAAATTAGAAAGGTAGATAGCCATGATCGCTTGGGTTGAGTTTGATTCAAAGTTCTTGGCAAAGAATTTGGCTTTGTCAGATGCTGACGAAACCACTTCAGGCCTGGTGATGATGGTCAGGATAGAGAACATGCTGTTTAGGAGCTTGCTGGTTATTCGCCATAACTCATTGGAAATAAGGCTTTGTTAATCTACTTGGACTTGATAGACTAAGCATATAACTCTCTCGTGTTTTCTAGAATCCTTTTGCAGTAATCGCCGGCAGTCCTTAAGTTGACTTTAGTTTCAAAATATCTAAGCATCTCCAGATAAGGTGTGGAGCATAAGATGATTATTGCAAAGACAGAATATGTTTACAGATTTGAAAAGACCAAGATTATAGATAGGAGGAAAAGCGTCTGCAGGAAAAGAGTTCTACAAGCTTATGGTTCTTGGAAAGAAGCTACTGGAATAAGAAGCTGTATTATATAATACGAATTGATGGAGATCACTAGACCAGATAGTTAAACTAGCTTGAGAAAAGGAAGTAGAGACTAGATTAGGTAATTCTACGTACAATAATAGTATTTATAAAAAAAAGTCTGAGATTAGCAACATCACGTCTGTGACGGAGGCGTTGCAAAGAAGAAGAAAGGGCAAGGCCAATCAAATTACTGATTTGCTTTATTTGGGGCGAACAAATGTAAAAAAAATTATTCCCATTTTAGCAGACAAATGTCCAAAAAGAACATTCAAGAATATTGATGCATCAAATTTGAAAGAAGGAAAAAAAGAAAACGTTTATTTGAGGAAAGTTTTCCGTTTAGTTTAGAAATGAATCGAAGAGGGGGAAGGAAGAATAGAGAATCGTTTTGTGAAATTGGAAGAAAACAGTTTTATCAGAAAATCGAGAACGAACGTTTAAGGTAAGAAAAGAAAAAACAATCGCGAAACATGGATGCGAATCAAATTAAGAATCGAGATGAAAAGAAGATACTTTGACGGATTATCGTAATTGGATCTAGCATGAATTTAGTTCTTCACAAATACGTATCTCACATAAAGAACACAAAATAATTCTACTTTCTTAATCATAAAGAATAAAAGTAACTCCGGAAGACATAACTATCATTAGGATTATAAGATGTAAAGGTACTGGTACAGTTTGTGATCCATGCTAAAACTGACATCTTTTTCTTTTTGTGGCTTTTGTTTATGTAAACAACCGGAAGATGCCGAATGAAAATGACCCAGCATCCAAATTAAAACGAGGAAAAAAGATAAAATATTTAAAGCAAAAAAAAAACAAAAAACAAAAGCAATCACCGAATTGTATGGAAAATATTTGTGACAATAAAAATACAATGAAACAACTGCTATAATTTTATTTTTTAACGAGAAAGTTAAGATTTGTTGAATTATTTATTTTATTTATTTATTATTTTTTTTTTTTTGTTTATTTTTTGTTTGTTTGCTGTTGTTGTCTTTTCGTTCAATTGTTTTTATTTTTGTACTGGCATAGCTTTTGAACCAGGCCGACTGGGTTAACGTTAAAAAAAAACATTATATACATTTATTTATTTACCTTTTTTTAAGGGTAGAGTGAAAAAAATATACAGTTTCTTATATGGGGGGGGGTAAAAAGTTAAAGAGGTTAACGTTATGGTTTTTAATATTTTTTATTTTCCAAAATGTTGGAATCGCAGGCAAATTTTATGATTTACTCGACTCCTAATTGCAGATTGCCACCTGCTGTCTCGCAATCTGAATGTTAAGTGCTTCATCAGCTTCCAACAGTCTGAAGATGTTTACAAAAGTCTGTTGTAGCATGGGTCGCCAACTGTATCTGTACCAATGTAAATCCTATCATTAAGATCCCATGGGAGGGACATAAACTGTAATACGATAAAGTCTGAATTTTATTGTGTGTCTGGTTAATTTCAAGTGTCGGATGCAACGGAAATAATCCAGTTAATTTTCTCCCTTTTCGTTTGTTATTCAGAAGAGAACAATGTTATCGACAAAGTCTCAAGATTGTGTCTTTCACTGGCTATGGCCAGTGGAAGTGGTGGTCATTATTACGTATCACACGTGCACACATACTGTAGTTGTTAAACTTGCCATAGTGCTGGGAACAAGAGGGAGAAAGAAACAACCCTAGCTGAAGTCAGTGCTCCTAATAATGCTGGCTTAAATAAAGCTGAGAGTAGGAAGAACTACCAAGAACTACAACATGTAAAGAAACTTGAATCTTAGAAAAATGTCCCTTATTCTAGTAATTATAGAAGAAACCGGTCTCAGTAAAACCAGTTTCAACAACTACCTGACGAATCTACCTGGTCAACCAAGTTCAAGAGTGATGCAAACAATTGCACTTCAAAAGAATTCTCGGTTAGAGTCTCTGAAATAGCAGGTGAATTTCTGGCATTCCCCATCTCTAGTAAAAAGAAAAAGATAAGAAAATTGAAAAGAAAAAGACTTAATTTTCCCTCTGATTTCATTTTTTTTTTTTTTTCTCAACATTTTTGCAAATTTTCCTGAAGTTATTTGTTTTTTAGTGATTTTCTTTTTGTGGCTTTAATTTCTGAGGTAAGTTTTGTATTTGTTATTTGTTTAGTTTTCCCGCCTCTTTGGTCTTGGATTTGTTGGAATGGCATTTTGCTTTTCATTATCAACTATTATATCGACTATTATCACATTCTGAGATGGCTTTGCTTGTTTGTATCTCCCAATTTTGTATTTTTCATCTTTCTATACTATCTCCACATTGTATATTTCTCTCCATGTTTTTTCTTTTTTTTTTTGTTTTCTTTTTATTTTCTTTTAATACTAATGAGTTATCACTTATCTGTAAAAAATCTTAATATTTATTATAAATGGAGATTTGGTACCTGTCAGTGTTTCTGAAGACGAAGCTTTACTATTTTTCCATTAATGTACTATTGTATCTCTATGACTAATAAAGAATTTATACCTATCTGCCTGAAGCCGAACTGTAACATTACTCCAACTACTAATGGAGATTTGGCATCTGTCTGTCTTAAGCTAAAACTATACTATTTTTTTAGTTGTAAGTTATTTTACAAAGTTATGAGTCCACAGAGAAGAGGGAGAGGGAATTATAATTATCATTAAATTTATCACACAGACAGATGACACGTACGACCTTGAAAGAAGAGAAGAGAAATGTTGTTTGAAACAAAATGGAAATATCAACCCAGAGAACTTCGAATCATAAACTCTTGCAGACTAAGAAGAAGCATAGAGTTTCCAGTATGTTGCTAATCGGAGAAGTCATAAGATGAAAAGCAAAGTTCCTTCATATATGAAAATGAAAAGTTAGGTGTAGGAATTCTTAAGAGATTTAGTATATTTATGGAGTCATGTCGGTTTCTGATTGGTTAGGTTTTTTGGGGTTTTTTTGGTTTTTTTACATAGGACTCACCACTTATCAAGGCCCAGAGGCCACTCGAGGATAAGTGTTAAAAGATGTACAGTATCAAGATCATAGTAATCGTTAGTAGTGGAGATTCGGTAAATTTGTTGACTTAAGTGAAACGGTTCATCAAGAACTTGTTTGGATTGGACTTGAAGACGACCATATTGTAGTCAGCTGGAAAGCAGGCAAACGGAAGACAGTTCTACAGGCGTGCTGTTCTAAGAAAGAAACTTTGTTCATGGAATCTACGTTTAGGTTTAGGCACAGATAAGGAGTAGGGGAAATTATTGATAGTGTTTTCAGCTTGTGAAAGTTTAGCGAGGGGGGGCATAGATTGGAGCTCGGACGAGTACTTACCATGAAAATAACGAAATAAAGCATTGTTTCATCTGCTTGATTAGTTTTATTCATCCCTGTTTATGAATAGAACCTTCCAATTTTTATAATCATACTCTAACAGTATATCAAAAATATCCTCTAGTAATGGAGATTTGGTATCTGTCTATTTGATACCGAAACTATACTATTTCCTATATTACTAATGGAGATATTGTATATGTCTTCCTCAAGCCGGACGATACTATTATGTCGATTAATCTACTATTCTACTACCTTCATTAAACAATTCAGAGAGGGAGACAGAGTTAGTATCTGTTCTCTGGGCACGAGACCATCCTCCCAGGCATTACCTCTTCCCTTGAGAGGGGTGTAACACAGTATATGTCCGTTCAACATGAGACCATCCTCCCAGGCAATACCTTATCCATTGAAAATAGTGTAGTATTTCTTCGGTTGTCATAAAATTATCCTTCCAATCATTACCTACTCCTCTTGTTATAGAAATTAGTAGCTAGCATGGTATCTGTTCTGTTGTCATGATGTTAGAGAATGGATAGAGAGAGAGAGAGAGAGAGAGAAAGAGAGAGAGAGAGGAGAGAGAGAGAGAGGGGAGGGAGAGTGTAAATTACACAGTGTAGACACGTTGATTGACAGGAAGTTAAGATCAGCTGATTGGATTGCGTGTGAGTCATGTGATCAGGTTAGCTGAATCGAAGAGATTTGGTTACGACTTGGACGACAGTGGACGGCTTTGCCGTTGTCTCCTCCCCTTCGCTGGGGGGTGGGGAATGAACGCGGACGTGGTAGAAATAAGTCCTAGAAGAAGAAACCACAGACCAAATTCACTTTCTACCTTCTGCAAGACATCTGGGAAAGTGAAATAAACTATAGAACCAATTTCTTGTCTTGCTGTGAAATAAATCTTCGTCCCCAAAAACAGGTATAAAGTCTCCCTCCCAGACGAGAATTTCCAGATGGACTAACAGAATGGCAGAAGGTATGTTCAAATGACGTGTCACACACATATTCACACTTAACAGCATATGAACATATGTAATAGAAAGACCACTAGACGATCACACACACAACGACATTAACTCTGATAAGATAATCAAACACACAATCTTTTATAAATAGACACGTTTTAATATATCATCTCCATTCCAATTTCAACGAATATACAACAAACGCTCATTTTATGACACAACGCAACAATGATACCATCTGCCCAGACATTACCACCTCTTTGGATTAGGGTAGTATATGGTCATATATCATGAAACCATCCCTCCGATATTACCTCCTTATTTTTTAGGGGCGGGTTAAATATTCTGTCCTCTCAAACATTACTTACATGTGCTAACAGATTAGGCTGTTTGAAGATATCGGCTTCCTGGCTTAAAATACACCAAACATTTATGTTGTTGTTTTCTTTCTATACCTTTGCTCAAACTCAATCATGTTCTACAATGGCAAAAACAAAAACAACAATTTTTCAAGACAACACAACCAAGCTAAAACCACGAATAAATATTACAACATATGAAAAATTTGAAGCATAAAAGCTATTTTTTCCAAAATAACTAGATTCTGCATTAAATAAAACAAAAAAAACTATCAGACATTACTTTTATCATACGTGCTTCCATCATATATGCTCCGACTGTAGTAAAGTAAATAATTGCGTAAGTACATTCTTGAATATCTATGTTGGATGCCATAGAAAGCTAAATTCACATTTCCACAAACTGAACGTGAGTGAAATTATAATTACAATGAAAAAAAGTATGGCAGTAACCAATTTTTTTTTTAAACCCACAGAAACTCTATATATATATATAAAAGTGAACTTGTCTGTGTGTCTGTGTGTGTACAGTGATGATCATATTTATTGGCACGGTAAAATAAAAGTTAAATTTTGTCTAATAAATTCTAAAAAAGGGATTAAATTAAAGAAAATAACAAAGTATATTATGTATTTTTAACTGGCCTTTCCGATGCAGCAATCGGATTTTAGAAAAAATAAATAACAAAGGAACAACAAACATAATTGCAAAAAACCCTTGTTCAAAATTATTGGCACGATTTATTTAATAATCAATTATATAGCCTTTGGCCTTGATTACCTTCCTCAGTCGCTTTTCATAGTTTACAACCAAGTTGTTGCACTCTTCAGTAGTAATTTTAGCCCACTCTTCCTGACAATAATCCTCCAATTGAATAAGATTCTTAGGCTTCCTTTGCATTACCCTCAATTTTAATGTTCTCCATAAATTTTCAATTGGATTAAGGTCTGGGCTTTGTGATGGCCACTCCAAAACATTAATATGATTGTCCTCAAGCCATTTCTTAGTCAGTTTAGCCGAATGCTTTGGGTCATTATCTTGCATGAACCACCAACGACGACCAAGTGAGAGCTCTTTAGCAGAGTCTTTCAGGTTTTCATCCAATATTTTAACATAATCTTCCTTTTTTATGCTACCTGTGACCTTAACAAGTCGCCCTGGTCCAGAGGCAGCAAAGGATCCCCAAAACATCAAACTGCCTCCACCGTGCTTCGCCAGATTTTCTGTAAATATAAGATACTTTATTATGGCCAAATAACTCTATTTTCGTTTCGTCAGTCCATAGAACACGTTTCCAGAATGCAACATCTTTATCAATATGACGTTTTGCAAAGGCTAGCCTTGCTTTCAGGTGCATAGGCTTCAATAAGGGAGTCTTTCTCGGACGACATGCTTTTAAACCAGCTCTCTTCAAAACTCTACCAACTGTATGTCGCGATACATTCACTCCAGAGGTGCTCTGTTCATCAACAATCTTCCCAACAGAGATCCTTGGGTTTTGTTTTACTTGTCGAACAATTTTCCGTTCATCTCTTGGGGAAAGAATCCTTTTTCTCCCTCTACCCTCTAAACTCATAACGTGGCCTTGCGATTTGAACTTGTTTATTATGGCTCTAACAGTGGATTTGGGAAGGTTTAGCTTCTTTGAAATCTTATCATAGCCCTCCCCATTGGTATGGCATGCTACAACAAGCTTCCTGACATCTTCGCTGTGTTCCTTAGTTTTAACCATGGCGATTGAAAATTATAATTTAGTCACTTATAATAGTTTAAATAAATCGCTATCTAAAAATTATCTGAAAAAAATTATTCACTGAATTAGCGTTAAACAAGTATAATATGGCTATAAAAAAGTTCAGAAAGCACGTAAACCGGAAATTGATTGATATTATACTGATACTAAAAGAAAAACAAAGCCGTGCCAATAATTTTGAACAAGGGTTTTTTGCAATTATGTTTGTTGTTCCTTTGTTATTTATTTTTTCTAAAATCCGATTGCTGCATCGGAAAGGCCAGTTAAAAATACATAATATACTTTGTTATTTTCTTTAATTTAATCCCTTTTTTAGAATTTATTAGACAAAATTTAACTTTT
>NC_136512.1:37295827-37353327 GCF_053919585.1 Euprymna scolopes | reverse complement strand
GATTCTCAGGTTGCTCGCACCATTCCAGAAGCGAGAACGTGTCGATTGCTCGAGGATGAATTTGGAGATGTGCCAAAAAGATGAGTCAAAGTTTTTCAAAAGACTAATTACACAGGAGGTAACCTGGATCCATTACTATGATCCATAGACCAAAGCTCAGTCAATGCAGTGGAAGCACTTCGACTCACCACCTCCAAAGAAGGCAAGGGTGCAACCCTCCGCTGGCAAGGTCATGCTCACAGTTTTCTGGGACCAGGACGGAGTAGTGATGACAGACTTCCGGGCAAAGGGTACTACAATTACAGGAGCCTATTATGCTTCACTTTTGAAGAAATTAAGGGAAGCTATCAAAATCAAGAGGCGGGGTAAGATCAGCAAAGGTACCCTCCTCCTGTAGGACAACGCTCCGGTCCACAACTTGCATGTCGCCAGATCAGAAGCACAGACGTGTGGTTATAAAATCCTCCCCCATCCTCCCTACTCTCCTGACCTTGCACCCTCTGACTTTTACCTCTTCCCAGCCATGAAGTTGTTTTTGAAAAGGAAAGCGTTTCCCAGATGATGCAGCCTTGATTTCTGAAGTCACGTCGTAGTTGGAGGACCAACCTAGAGTGTTCTACAAAAACGGTCTCCAGAACTGCATCAAACCACGGGAGAAATGCATAACTCTGGGTGGTTCCTATGTAGAGAAAGACTAATAACTGTACCAAGTTTCCTTGCTCTACTGCAATGGGAAGTGGGTCAGGGGCATTATTTATTGCACGCTCCTTGTACTATACTAATTAGCAGAACTGAGCAATGGGTAAAAACATAAGACTGGATCTTTGATGTTTCTATGGATCTCTTGGTCAGCTGAGATGACTGACTTAGTTGGTCTAAACATAAGGAGTTTAAACTATTGGCGTTCTGGTTGTAAAAAAAGTGAATGGTCCTAAATGTGATATAATTTTTAAAGTAATCATAAAATAAATGAAAAGCATAAGTCTTAAAGTTGATATAACCTCAAATATAAAAATAGTTAATTTTCTTGGTGTAACCTTCAACTTTAGTAAACAAACGTATAAACTTTATAAAAAGGAGAATACCAATCTCATCTATGTTTTTACTCTTAC
The DNA here is from genome assembly GCF_053919585.1 of Euprymna scolopes. NCBI lineage: Eukaryota > Metazoa > Mollusca > Cephalopoda > Sepiida > Sepiolidae > Euprymna > Euprymna scolopes. The sequence continues at coordinate 37,352,215 of NC_136512.1, read as the reverse complement.
GAACCACCTAAAATCTCTGATGAAATATATACACAAATCTATCAGTTAAAGAATTAGTAACAACTTCTTAAATAAGAAATTATTGAAATTCACATCTTTTATAAAGCCCTGAAAGATAGTGGTTACAAGAACATCCAACTATACTAAACCGAACCTACCTCATATACTAATAGACTTAAAAAAAGAATATAAAAGAAACATCATTTGGTTTACACCTCCTTTTAATTTAATTGTAAAACCAACCTAGGAAAAACTTCTAAACCTTATTAAGCTACATGTTCCTACTACCAACATTCTTCATAAAATATTTAATAAAAACACTATTCAATTAAGCTATAGTTGTAGTAATAATTTGGAAAAATAATAAAGAATCATAACAAAATTCTAAAAGACAATACTGAATCCAACCAAGATAAAACTATGGACACCAAAACATGCAGTTGTATGAATAAGTCAGAATGTTCCTTTGAACAAAAATGTCTAACAACCCCTGTTGTTTACAAGGCTATTATAAAAGCGTATAACGATTTTATAAATAAATACGATATTTGTCTGACAGAAAATACATTTAAAGAAAGATATACCTGTCATAAATGTTCCTTCATTAATCCAGATTATAATCCTAAAACTTCACTCTTTTTGTATTACGAAGAACTGGTCAAAAATAACCTAACACCTATTGTTAAATGGAAATTTTTAAAAGTTGTCAATCCCTAAATTCCTCCTGCTTTCTATGCCTAAATTTATCATCCATATATTAATAGGATAGCGTGTGTGTTATTTATTTTGTGTGTCATGTTTACATCCGAGTGACTCTCGTTTAATTGTTATGGACTTCCATTTTTTGTAATAAATAATTTTACCAAGAATTCTTCATAAGTTTTGGTTTCGGTTTCGATTATAGCTGATGGCACTAAAGTAATCTATTTTTTTGTTTTGTAAATAATTTTATCAAGAATTCTTCATAAGTTTTGGTTTCGATTATAGCTTAAGGAACTCAAGTATATATATATATATATATATATATATATATATATATATATATATATATATATATATATATATATATATATATATTTCATAAGTTTTGGCTTTGGTTTCGACTAAAGCTGATGCACACAAGTCATATGGATATATATATTTTTTATTTTTGAAATCGCAACTTTATAACATATGAAAATCGATAGAAAATTAACTCTATTATAATATATATGAAATCTGCAAGAATTAAAATATCATATTTAAATGTACCTTACGACCAAGCTTTACCGGGCGTTCATGCTAGCTTAGATAAATATTTTTTCAGTTTTAACAAAAGACCTATAATAATATCAGAACGTTTCCATTGATGCTGAACATCTACAGAATGCCAACATCAATATATAATATGTGAATGAGCCCCCTGTGGAATTTCCACAGGTCCTGCTAGTTATTTATTATTACATTTTAAGATAGGGATAAGTTACTAAATTAAAAAAAAACAAGAGATATTGATCAATTGTAGGCATTATAAATCACACCTTCTTAGCAATGTGCATACTCCTCATTAATTCATCTTTAATTTAATTAAATCTAGCTCTAAATTCTTAATCTACAATTTTGCTAATTTCACCTAAACTTATACTTATTATATTACTTTATTTTACTACTGCTGTCAACCATTTACTTACATCCCTATTAATTGATGATAATGTAAGTTTTTTTACTTACATCTATCGCTACCTTACTCATACCTGCAGCTTTAATTTGATCTTCATGTTTGTTTTGTGTTTTTTTAATTTGTTTGTTTGCCCTGAACCGTTTAGTTTTTATTTTGTATTTATTGAATTTATTATTTGTTATTATTTGCTATTATTTTTTATTATTTTTTATTATTTATAGTATTTATTTAATCTTTGTGTTTATTTTTATATTGTATAATATTTTATATGATAATAGTTTAAATTCCATTATCCAGGTTAGTTCATTACTTTAACATTTAATGCTAATATTCCTTAATATACTTTTTTTTTCATTATTTTACTTTATTATTTTATTATTTGATCTTTTAATTATTGTAGTCACATGACTGTTATTTGTTTATTATAACTTCACCAATTGCTTCCCTTATAAACTTATTATAATTTTTAAATTTGCTTCTTTTATTATTATAAATTGTTTTTATATTTTAATACGTGTGTAAGTGCATGTTCTTTGTATTTATCTGCTGTTATATTTTTCTACGTTTGTTTATGCATATTTGTATATTATGTCTATACGCCGGTTACAATATGTTTATATTTGTATTTTTTTATGCATTCTATATTATTCAAACACGGTTGTGTTTGAATATATGGTTAAGTCGTAGTTTTAGTCATTAAGAACTGATTTAAAGCTTCACCGCTCACTCATTTATCGACCAAATTTCAAACAATTATTACAATTTATAGATCACCTTCTCAGCTATATTGTGATTTTTTTTTTTTAATTTTCGTTGAGTAAAACAAAAGTTATGATGAATTTACTGGTGTTCAAAATCGTTACAAAAGCGTAAAGAGGTGAGCGACGTTTTTTATGACTGGTTTCCATAGCAACCACCTCGCTTCAGCGACTACTGTTGTTACCAATTCACCGCTTTCACGAAAAGAGAAGTAACAAGTAAAACAGAAAGAATAAAAACATGAAAGGAAGATGATTGGGGGGGGGGGTTATTGAAAGCAGACGAGTGCCGTACATTGTTTTTATTAGGACTATGACAACAGCATATTCTTTTCATTGTTTGGACTCTCGAGTATATATCCGACATAGTTAGACACAGTTAATCAACTGAGAACCACATCACTCTATATAAAAGCATATAAAATCTTTATCTTGGTTTTTCTACATACTACCTCTACAATTCTACTGACTTTATTTGTTTCCAACTGTTGAAACATTCCTCATTTCATTTTTAACATTTAAAACTTTTAAATCTTAATTCTAATCTCCAATTATTAATAATTAAATTCCATAATCCTTACCATATATATATTTTTTTTTTTTAATTACATTTTCACCCCAAACAAGGCACATTGCCACTTTGGTGTAGGGGGCTACTATCAGGAGCAGCAACTACTGGGGCACTATGTAGGGATTTGGGCAGCAAGATGTCCGTTCACGTTGCACTTGAACTTCTGCATGTCAGTACAGTTAGGGAAGCAGGAAGCTGGAATGGAATTCCAGAGTTTAGCGGTTCTGGGGAAGAACCTACTGGAGTAGAAAGATCTTTTACATCTAGGAATCTCTACTGTGTGGGGGTGGGATTTAGCTGTCTGTTGGATTTGTCGACGGTGTCTACGTCGTGGGGGCACAAGTATCTGCAGTTCGTCAGAGCATTCACCATTAAAATACTTGTAGAACAAGCAGAGGGATGTACCGTTTCATCGATGGGGCAGAGGCTGAAGCTTAGATGCCAGTTCAGGGCCTATCAGATTGGCGACTCTTTTTTTAACCTTGTCTAGGAGCGAGAGACTAGTAGCAGATGCACCAGCACAAATGTGAGAACAATACTCCATACATGGGCGAATGGTGGCCTTATAGAGGTACAGGATACTTTCAGGTGTCAGTAGTTTTCTAGCACAGTAGAGAGAGCCTACCTTTTTCGCAGCGGCCCTGGCAATGTTTTCAATATAATTGTTCCAGCTCATGTTTCCTGTGAATGTTAGGTCAAGCAGTTTGAAAGATGTACTCTCAGACAGGGAGTCACTGGCCATTGCTATTGGTGGCAGAGAAGGTTTCTTGTAATTATTGAAGGAAACCAGTTTAGTCTTGACAGCATTGAATGTGACCATCCATTTATTTTAAATTACATCCCAGTCATACTGTATTATGTTATAGGCCGTAATAGGAAATAAATAAAATACGATCGTCCTGATACTTTCTTTTATTTATATGATGGATGATTATAAAATGATATTTCCATTTTTAAATCACTATTTTTTACTCAAAAATGAAAAAAAATTTAAATTGATTTGAATGTACTTCTCTAGCCTTAATATAACCTAAATATAACTCAGCCAGACACAAAAATTAAATTAATTAAATAAATTGATAAACAAATAAATTAATTACTCTTGCCTACTCTGGTGTTTCATCAAGGTCGTACGTGTTATCTGTCTGCATGATAAGTTTAATGTTAATTATAATTCCCTCTCCCATTTTTATGTAAACTCATAACATTGAACCTATAATCTCCCCCTTTTCCCTTTCACTCTTCCTCTTTCTCTTTTTCTTCTTCTCTCTCTTTTTTCTGTTCTCTACGCCCATGTATCTGCCAGACACTGCAAGTTTTGTTTTGTGTTTTACATTTTGTTTGTTATTTTATTGTATTATCTCTCTTTTTTTCACTCATAAACCGGCGCTATTTTATTTTATTTTATTATATTATATTTTTATTTTTATTTCTAATATCATATGACTGCTCTCCTGACCAAAGCTTCTGTGAACTTTCTCTAAACTCCATGAAGAACTGAACTTGTAGCAATATCACCTGATGAAGAAGTCTTTAGTTATCCATAGTTGACTGAAACATATTCATGAATGTGTAGCGATACCTAAATGTTTATGTAAAAAAATAAAGAGTATATATTACACCATTTTGTATTGAGCATTCTTGTATAAAACTCGTTATAATTCATTTTCTGAATATCCATGAATTGGAATAATAATTATATATATATATATATATATATATATATATATATATATATATATATATATATATATATATATATATATATATATATATAAAATAAAATTATATTAATATTATTTTTTTCTATTTATTTATTAATTTATTTATTTATTTATTTTCCATTTAGTGTCTTCTAACAACTCTTGCTGAAATTTGTTTAAGTGATGACCTGTACATTTCAGTTGACCTATATTATTTTGCCCTATATATTTTTTTCGCGCCTTTAATATTTCCTGTCTGGGTCATTTTGACATTTGTTTCTCTATTTTATATTTAATTCTATCACCATTTAATTTTTTTCCTCCTCTTTTTCTTCCCTGATCTTTCTTATTTATATTTATGCCTCGGCAGTAGAGTGAAAAGCATATCTTATTTTTCTTTTATTGATGTTATTGGAATTTTTTCCTTTTTTCCCTTGTACACATTTTTGTGAATTATTCCATGGATTTCTGCCTTTGGATTATTTTGGACCATCTTCTAATTACGGGATTTCCTTGGATTTTACTTGTGCAAATGGAAATTCAATTAACTTTCTTGAAGTTATATATTTGGATTTTACCGTCACTGGATTATTTATCTTCCACCAGACTATCCATTCACGTTTAATCACCTTTTTCTTCACCATATTCCCTCTGCTTCACTTTTTTGTTATCAAGTAAGATCTTTACTTACTTGTTGTTTCACCAAATACTTTTGCATGCAAAATCCGATCCCGCATTTTTCTAATTCCTACCCTCTGATGAGAAGGAAAGTATTTCTTTGAAACTCCGCGGATTAAGGACTATCCACTTATCTAGTGTTTCCTTTTCAGATTAAATATGTTTTTAACTCATTTCAAAGTGTTTTTTAACATGTTTTATTAACTGTTTGCTCGTATATATATATATATATATATATATATATATATATATATATATATATATGTATATATATGTATATATATATATATATATTGTGTGCAGAACGATAAAATAGTCGCCATAGAAAAAAGGATATGATTCCATTTTAATTTGATGAATACTCATGAATTTCTTTTCTTGTTGCATGCCATTTACTAATTGGCCAGCTGTGTACAAATTCTAAGAGTGATAGGAGCCTTCTATCGTGTCTAAAAGTGACACAATGTTCAACGAGTGAGATCAGAGATGTGCCGCTATACAACTCATGCTCTCGAACGATCCAAGTTATGACAACAGGACCATTGCCAGAACCATCAAAATGCATCGCTGGATTGCCATGAATAACAGGGATGTTGAAAACAAAGTTTCCGGACATGGTTATAGTCTGTGGTGTGGTTTCAAGTGAAGGCTTCATCATGCAACCTCACATCTTTGAAACCGGCTTGTAAGTCAACACCAAAGTGTACCGGGATGTATTGCCGAGTGTGATGATTCGCTGGTGCAATTAGGTGGCCGCTGGTGCAATTAGGTGGCCGCTGGCTTACCCTGAGTGTGGCAGCAGAATCAGCACCAGCCCACAAGTTCAAAGAGACCCAGGCTTGGCTTCAGATGGAGTGCTACAACTTTGTACCCGTCTCTCACTGCCTCCCTCCTTCCCCGACCTGAACCTGCTGGTTTGGTCATACGTCGAGAACATCACCAACATGACCTCCCACAGCACCAAATCCAGCCTGATCGCTTCCATCAGCACTTGTGGAAAAGGCATGCTCCCAGTTCCAGGCCCATATGGAGCGAGTGATTGATGCTGAAGGTGGATACATTGAATATATGTCAGATCTACTACATAATCAAGTTACCCGAATTTTTTTTTTCAATAAAAGTTTTAAAATAGTTGTAGTGTTGTTTTCTTTAGGGCAAAAACTTTATTGTTCCCCCCTGTATATATATATATATATATATATATATATATATATATATATATATATATATATATATATATGTATACATCTATATATATATATATATATATATATATATATATATATATAAGGAGAGGAAGAGATAGATAAGTAGATAAATATGTACGTTATACATACAGCAGCAGTAACAGCAGCAGCAGCAGTAACAGCAGCAGTCTGTCATATTTCGATGATGATGAAGTCAGCCATTTGTTTTTTGTGTGGATCTTACTAACCCATCGAAATACCTCCGTCGAAAACTTTGACATGTTCGCAGCTATGATGCTATATGCTTCAGTCATTAAATACCACCTTCCTGTCCTGTGGGATAAATACTAAACACAGAAACAATGGAAAGAAATAAGCGAACTAAGGGAGTTTGAAATGGCCAAGAGGCATGTTGGGATAAAACAACTTTGTAATGCAAGGGGAGTAATTCTTTGCTTCTTTGGGCAAAGTCGCCTTCCTTTGTCCGTAGTCCTAAACTTTAATTTTTCGTGATTTCTCGCGAGATGAACGACCGGAAGTGGACAGTGGAAAGAAAACAGAGTGACTTTGAAAATGGCGATATGAATATCATTCCCGTTCATTTGGACTTCTAACTTTCATCTATTATGTTTGAATTGTAGGTACGTGTGTGTGCGTGTCTCTTAATAAATGTATATCGTTATGTAACAGTGAAATGTTTCCTTATTTGTTCGTAAGTGTTACGTTTTCTTCCTTATGAGCTGCTACCTACCAAACGTGAAGGTTGGACTCCCTGTGGTAAGATATTTTATGTTATATTGATCTAACATATTCCACGATATAACAAGACATATGCAGAACAAACAGCATTATTGTCCACTTTGGGAACACCAAGTTGGAGACTTTGTCCAAATCCAGAACCAGGATGGTAACTACCCATGTTGATGGACGAAGATGAGGAGAACTCAAGTGCGAGTAGATAGGAGCAATCGAGTAACACTGCACAATCATCGGTTCTATGTAGAATATATCCAGTTGTAAATGGCCCATATTACGCCTACCAGGAACTTCAAATCTGTCCATAAACTCTGAGTCCTCACAGTAACAACGCCCTAAGGAAGTAATGTTGGTCGAATGACACATCAATGTTGGATCGCCCAGAAGAAGAAATATAAGTTGATGATCCCACAGGAAGGTGTACACACCCGGTCAGTCCCCTACTGTTAAGACAATCTTCATGTTGCAAATGTGCAGAAACTCACACAAGTTTTCTGGTGCACACAAAGATGACCACGACAATTTATCCCACAATCATGGGGAGAGAAGGGCATAGATAGGTAAAAAAACAGTCATCTGCTTCTGATAACAGAAAGTGTTTGTGGAGTTATCTCCCCTGATAAAAAAAAGTAGCCAGGGAGTGATCTCCCCTGATAGCTATATAGAGAGGAAAGATGGGGACAGCCATTTGTTTTTCATGTAGATCATAGCAACAAGTGTGACGGAAACATTTTTCCACTTTAAAAACAGCTGCAGTTTCCGATGGACTGTTCGTATTTATTAATCTTTCGTGATGCAACCACGTCTTTTCGTTTTGCTTAAGTTTTCTTTGTATGGATGAGAAACCTTGTTGATTACATGCAACGTACTTCACAGAGAACACATACCAGTTTTGCTTTTAGATCTGTTTATATCTGCTTTTGTTGGTGGATATGTGCGTGTGTGGGTATGTTGATGATGTGTGTTTGTGTGTGCGTGTGATACGCATCTGTCCAGACAAGCAGAAACGAGATTGGTGTAATCACTTATCACCACTTCAAAACGAAACAGCACAAGAACAAAAAAAGGAAGCCATTGTGTCAATAATTGAATCTCTGATCTTTGGAAACCAGGTTCGATGCCTTGATTTGGGTAATTATTGAAGCTTCTTAATAGATCGAAGCATCTCAAAGATCATTATGCGAATCAAGATAACTTCAAGAAAGTCTTGTACTTTCACCATCATAGGGAACGAAGAGTAACGGGTATGACTATTTCTAAAAGCTAATTCAAAGTTTCTCCTCTCCCATCTCTTTTTTTATCTCTATATATTACTGTTTCTTCCCCCCCCCTTTCTCTCTCTCTCTCATATATATATATATATATATATATATATATATATATATATATATATATATATATATATATATATATATATATGTATATATCACTCACATAAGAGCAGATACTTAATGGGATGTGCATATAAATTTTATCAAGAGAGAAAAAAAAGAAAAGAAACGAGTGAGAATACGAATAAAATAAAATTTACAATTATATATATAGATATGTACAAGTGGGGACAAAGGGGAGAGTTAAAATATATCCCCAAATAAGTTTAATGACTTCACAAATCCTTTCTGTCGACAGAGAGAGGGCTGCTGACTATGTGGATCAAACCTCCTTAAATTTGCAGACTCGAATTAACCAACATATTCCAGCAAAAACAAGATTGAGCAAGCCTTGTCGTTCTCAAACCTTTCTTCCACCATGGAATCTGCTATTGGCCACCAGCTTCATGAAAATCCAGCATGTGCTAATGTGTATAAAATGAACTGTTTTCAAATTTTATGCCGAGTTGATTCTCAGAATCACTTGTGGATTTTGGAGTCAGTCTCCATTCTCATGTAGGCCCTCTCTCTGTCGACAGAAAGAATCGGTCAAGTCATTAGACTTATTTGGGGATATATTTTAACTCTCCCCTTTGTTCCTACATATTTTACATAATTGTAAATTTTATTTTATTCATATTCCCACCCGTCTCTTTTCTTCTTTATTTTTCTCCCTCAATAAAATTTACACACACACCCCATTAAGTCTCTGCTCTTACATGGTATTTTTATTTATTTATTTGCATAGACTAACGATTAACTCCTGATGAGTTTGTTGGTGAAAGGGGGTCCCTAGGGTTTTGCTGGCTATTTTCTAAAGCAATTTATGAGTTTTATATATATATATATATCATGCAGTCCATCAGTCTTGACGATAGCTAGTTGGGGCCTCAGTGCTTTATCCTTCGGTGTTGGCGTAGTCTCACTCCATCGCCACAGGACTTTTCACCTTGGCTTCAAACTTGCTTGCGCCGTTTAGGTGCAGTATCTGTTGCGCATCTAATAAACACCTTCTAAACCTTCAATGCTCATGCCCAGTGGAGCGAATCCATGACAACTGGCAGCAGAGCAGGCCGCAGCTTCTGGCCAAAAGTAATCTCAGTGAGGTTAACAGCCGCCCTATCGTGTCCGCTACTACGCCTTTATTTCTGGATGAGGTTCTATAGCCTTTTAAGGAAAACTGCAAGGCAGCAGTAGGATTGGAAGTCAGAGTTTCCATCTCTTAGTTTTTGCTGTGATAAGGCCCACAAGGCAGTGGTGTTTGATTTTGGGGTTGGTTTCCCTAGTCTTTGCCCAACCAAGGCACCCACAAGACAGTGGGTTAGGGTTTGGTAGTGTGCCAGGGCATGTCCACACATCGGTGGGCCATAACGCACTACCTCTGGGATCCCCTACTACTCCGAGATCTTCTACAAGTTTAGCCTGGGGCCAAAAGGCACCCAGTTACCGTGTGTGGCCATATATATATATATATATATATATATATATATAATTTAAAGGAGATTAGAATAATAGTCTAAAGAGCTAAGTGTATTTTAATGTAATAGTGAAATTACTAGTTTAATTAAAATACAGGAAATGCTCGTTGTAATTTAGATATATAATAAGCTCGATAGTTAAATGTCCTAGAGCTAATTCAATATTAAGTAATGTGATTTATAATTTAAAAGTTTTAAAATTTTTAAAAATTTAAAAATCAAAATTTAATTAAATTAAAAATCAGTTTCATAAGAAGGAACAACAACAAAGTCAATTATCTGTATGATCGTTTCGGAAATCCGTGCTTTTTATTTGTGGTATACATGAAGTCACGTAGAATAATTATACATAGTTTTTTTGGTAAGCACGGTCTCCTCATCAGCAAATTTAGGAGGATTTCTATTGAATTGAAAAGACACCAAAAATAAACCTAGCATTAAAAGTAAGGCAGATGAATCTGAAAAATTGAAGTAAAAGGTTTGGATATAAAATTTATAAGAAAATTAATAAGGAAATTGGTATAGGTTAGAGATAGAAATGAGTAGAAAAAAAATATATATTTTTGAATTTACATAATAAATTTGATTTAAAAATATATATATATATAATTACCTTTTGGTTTTCATTTTTTTGAAATCAGGAACTGTATTTAAAGTAGTCATTTAGATGTTTGCTATAGCTTTTTATTTTATTGAATGATGAATTTTAAAAGGGCGACGCTCGTGCAGTAAATTGTTTCCGTTAGCGTATTTTGATTTAGAGACGCCACAGTTAATATCTATAGAGAGAGAGTTTTTTTTTTTTTTTTTTTTTTTTTTTTCAAGTTTTTAAGGGGAGATAATTGTCATGGCTTTATTTATTATTTGATTTACGAGTCTAAGGGCGGTAATTGGTTTAACTTAATTTATTAAAAAAAAAAAAAAAAAAAAAAAAAAAATCTATTTTTACTAATGAATAATTTTTAATGATTTAAGGTGGTTTATATTTATTAAATTTAAACCAACGTTTATGATTACACGATAGAAGCTCGTGTCTTGAATTTACTAGTTTGGTTGTGCTTTTTATATCTTCATATTTTAAAATTTTTACGGTTTCTTTTGTACATAATGTACAAAATTTATCTCCTGGTTTATATGATTTGCAAGTCTCAATTATTTGCCATTTTAAGTTGAAAGAAATATTGCTATTTTTTAGTTGCCAAATATAGTTGGATAGAGTAGTTTGGTTTGATAGAGAGTTATTTTTAAAAGAATGTTTGTGCGTTGAAATTCTATGTTTTATTGGGCCAGATGTGGAACCAATATATATTACCTCTTGATTATTATGATTATTTTCCGTTAGGTCTATTGTTGGATTATAATGTGGTGGGTTGGTTAATAATTGATCGGTAGATTGATTCAAGTTGGTGTTATTATTTAATTCGGTAGTTGAGTTATGGCTGTTGATAGGTTCTTGTATATTTGGAGTTTTTGATACTGTGCAGCTATAGATAACATTTTTAATTTTACATGAGCCTTGTAGGGGACATTTATTTTTTCTTCTACAGTTACAGTCCGATGTATTTTGTATAGTTGCATTTTGTAGTTTATTAATTTTATTATTATTAGAGCTAATTATTTTCTGATGAAGGTTAGGCATAGTAGAGTAAGAGACTTTAATTGTGTTCTTATTGAAAATCTTATTATATCTATGGGGGGCTTTAAAGTTCTTATCTAATATTTTAAAAAATTCTCTAGCTATGTTTGTTTCTAGGTTTTTGGAATACGGGGGGTTGAACCATAGGATCTCCTTGTGTCTATTCTTACGTTTGCGGGTTTTAGTTTGTTGTTTATTTATATTATTATCTAATATTTGTAGTTTGGTTTTATCTTTTTTTGTCTCCTGGTTATTTTTCTTAACTCGTATACGGGAAGACATTGCCATATTATATGTTATTACGCTCTTAATAGGTTTATTTTTAATGCAGTTTATGTTTCTATCATTTTCATTTATGAATTTAATTTGTGAATTATATCCAGAGTTTTTAAGGGCTTCATTATAGTATTTTTCATTTTTGGTAAATATTGATTTAGTAGAAGACAGTCTAGAAATTCTTAGAGCGATATTGGGAACTATTGATTTTAATATTGATTTAGGGTGGTTTGATTGATTGTGGACATATAGAAGTGATTGGTTAGGTTTATGGTATGGTTCAAAGGTAGAATTTTCAAGATTTAAGGTTATGTCTAAGAAATTAACAATTTTTTTATTAGGGTCGATTTTTATACTAAGTCCATAATTTTTAAATAATTTATGTAGAGCTTTAATTGCATTTTCATAATTTTTATTAGTAGAATTCGTTATGAAAAGTGCATCATCTCTATATAGCCCTCCTTCAAGTTTGAATTGTTTATGGAGTATACAATGTATTTCATTTAAAAGGAAAAGGCCAACTAGATCAGTGACCTGAGTCGAGTCAGTCGATCCCATTAAAATGTTGAAGTGGTTAGGGGTATTTTTCCTGGTCCAATATTTATTATCAAATGTTATTAAAGACTGTCTAGCTATAAGTATTAGTTTAGTTTCGTCTTGAGTTATATTAGTTAATTTTCGTGCCATTAATAGAGATTTATTAAGTAGGATAGGTGATATAGATTGGTAATATGATTCAATGTCAAAAGAAAGAAATTTAATATTATTTTTATTTTGAATATTAGAAAACCAGTCGATTACTTGGTTTGAAGATTGCCATAGTGGGTATTTTATTATGGATTTAATTTTGGGGATAATTCTATCTAATATGTTTTTACTAACCAGTCCTATATCTGATTTCGAGGGGCAAATGAGTCTAATAGTAGGGTTGATATTGAAGCTGTGTTTGTGGTCTTTTAAAGTAAATCTCGGGGTACCTGGTACTGTTATTTCTGTGTATTTATCTATTTTAAGTTTAGTTAAAATGTTTTTTGCATCATTATTTATTTTATTTAGTGCTGATTTATTAGTAGTTTTATAATTTTTATTAAGTTCTTTATATATTAGATTTTTATATTGTATATAGTCCATTGTGTAGAAATTTCCAGTTTTATCTGCCGGTACTATGAGTTTATTTTGGTGGCTTGTAGAAATAGATTTTGAAAATTTATTTATTTTTTTAAGTGTTGGAGTGATATATTTTTTATTTTTCTTAAACTTAATATTTTTAATCAGGTTGATTAAGTCATTTTCAAAATTTTCAGTGTCTATGTTTCTCTTAGGGTTTTTGTATGTTTTTAGTCTGTAGTATTTCGCTGCTTTTCTTTCTTCATTGTCTTGTCTGAGGATGGTTTCTTTTATTTCTCCAGGTTGGTGGTGTATTGGTTCTGTGGTTTCACTTTGGTAATTATCCAATACACCACCAACCTGGAGAAATAAAAGAAACCATCCTCAGACAAGACAATGAAGAAAGAAAAGCAGCGAAATACTACAGACTAAAAACATACAAAAACCCTAAGAGAAACATAGACACTGAAAATTTTGAAAATGACTTAATCAACCTGATTAAAAATATTAAGTTTAAGAAAAATAAAAAATATATCACTCCAACACTTAAAAAAATAAATAAATTTTCAAAATCTATTTCTACAAGCCACCAAAATAAACTCATAGTACCGGCAGATAAAACTGGAAATTTCTACACAATGGACTATATACAATATAAAAATCTAATATATAAAGAACTTAATAAAAATTATAAAACTACTAATAAATCAGCACTAAATAAAATAAATAATGATGCAAAAAACATTTTAACTAAACTTAAAATAGATAAATACACAGAAATAACAGTACCAGGTACCCCGAGATTTACTTTAAAAGACCACAAACACAGCTTCAATATCAACCCTACTATTAGACTCATTTGCCCCTCGAAATCAGATATAGGACTGGTTAGTAAAAACATATTAGATAGAATTATCCCCAAAATTAAATCCATAATAAAATACCCACTATGGCAATCTTCAAACCAAGTAATCGACTGGTTTTCTAATATTCAAAATAAAAATAATATTAAATTTCTTTCTTTTGACATTGAATCATATTACCAATCTATATCACCTATCCTACTTAATAAATCTCTATTAATGGCACGAAAATTAACTAATATAACTCAAGACGAAACTAAACTAATACTTATAGCTAGACAGTCTTTAATAACATTTGATAATAAATATTGGACCAGGAAAAATACCCCTAACCACTTCAACATTTTAATGGGATCGACTGACTCGACTCAGGTCACTGATCTAGTTGGCCTTTTCCTTTTAAATGAAATACATTGTATACTCCATAAACAATTCAAACTTGAAGGAGGGCTATATAGAGATGATGCACTTTTCATAACGAATTCTACTAATAAAAATTATGAAAATGCAATTAAAGCTCTACATAAATTATTTAAAAATTATGGACTTAGTATAAAAATCGACCCTAATAAAAAAATTGTTAATTTCTTAGACATAACCTTAAATCTTGAAAATTCTACCTTTGAACCATACCATAAACCTAACCAATCACTTCTATATGTCCACAATCAATCAAACCACCCTAAATCAATATTAAAATCAATAGTTCCCAATATCGCTCTAAGAATTTCTAGACTGTCTTCTACTAAATCAATATTTACCAAAAATGAAAAATACTATAATGAAGCCCTTAAAAACTCTGGATATAATTCACAAATTAAATTCATAAATGAAAATGATAGAAACATAAACTGCATTAAAAATAAACCTATTAAGAGCGTAATAACATATAATATGGCAATGTCTTCCCGTATACGAGTTAAGAAAAATAACCAGGAGACAAAAAAAGATAAAACCAAACTACAAATATTAGATAATAATATAAATAAACAACAAACTAAAACCCGCAAACGTAAGAATAGACACAAGGAGATCCTATGGTTCAACCCCCCGTATTCCAAAAACCTAGAAACAAACATAGCTAGAGAATTTTTTAAAATATTAGATAAGAACTTTAAAGCCCCCCATAGATATAATAAGATTTTCAATAAGAACACAATTAAAGTCTCTTACTCTACTATGCCTAACCTTCATCAGAAAATAATTAGCTCTAATAATAATAAAATTAATAAACTACAAAATGCAACTATACAAAATACATCGGACTGTAACTGTAGAAGAAAAAATAAATGTCCCCTACAAGGCTCATGTAAAATTAAAAATGTTATCTATAGCTGCACAGTATCAAAAACTCCAAATATACAAGAACCTATCAACAGCCATAACTCAACTACCGAATTAAATAATAACACCAACTTGAATCAATCTACCGATCAATTATTAACCAACCCACCACATTATAATCCAACAATAGACCTAACGGAAAATAATCATAATAATCAAGAGGTAATATATATTGGTTCCACATCTGGCCCAATAAAACATAGAATTTCAACGCACAAACATTCTTTTAAAAATAACTCTCTATCAAACCAAACTACTCTATCCAACTATATTTGGCAACTAAAAAATAGCAATATTTCTTTCAACTTAAAATGGCAAATAATTGAGACTTGCAAATCATATAAACCAGGAGATAAATTTTGTACATTATGTACAAAAGAAACCGTAAAAATTTTAAAATATGAAGATATAAAAAGCACAACCAAACTAGTAAATTCAAGACACGAGCTTCTATCGTGTAATCATAAACGTTGGTTTAAATTTAATAAATATAAACCACCTTAAATCATTAAAAATTATTCATTAGTAAAAATAGATTTTTTTTTTTTTTTTTTTTTTTTTTTTTTTTTAATAAATTAAGTTAAACCAATTACCGCCCTTAGACTCGTAAATCAAATAATAAATAAAGCCATGACAATTATCTCCCCTTAAAAACTTGAAAAAAAAAAAAAAAAAAAAAAAAAAAAAACTCTCTCTCTATAGATATTAACTGTGGCGTCTCTAAATCAAAATACGCTAACGGAAACAATTTACTGCACGAGCGTCGCCCTTTTAAAATTCATCATTCAATAAAATAAAAAGCTATAGCAAACATCTAAATGACTACTTTAAATACAGTTCCTGATTTCAAAAAAATGAAAACCAAAAGGTAATTATATATATATATATTTTTAAATCAAATTTATTATGTAAATTCAAAAATATATATTTTTTTTTCTACTCATTTCTATCTCTAACCTATACCAATTTCCTTATTAATTTTCTTATAAATTTTATATCCAAACCTTTTACTTCAATTTTTCAGATTCATCTGCCTTACTTTTAATGCTAGGTTTATTTTTGGTGTCTTTTCAATTCAATAGAAATCCTCCTAAATTTGCTGATGAGGAGACCGTGCTTACCAAAAAAACTATGTATAATTATTCTACGTGACTTCATGTATACCACAAATAAAAAGCACGGATTTCCGAAACGATCGTACAGATAATTGACTTTGTTGTTGTTCCTTCTTATGAAACTGATTTTTAATTTAATTAAATTTTGATTTTTAAATTTTTAAAAATTTTAAAACTTTTAAATTATAAATCACATTACTTATATATATATATATATATATATATATATATATATATATATATATATATATATATATATTGGTTAAAAGAAAGAATACAACAAACTTAACCCAATTTCATTATAAATTTATTTCAACCCAAAGAACGGGCTTTCCAAACAAGATGGGATAGTCAGATTCGCATCTGATTTACACAATGGAGAAAATCACAACCAATGTTTGTATTTGTTAAAAAAATTAGTAAGAAATAAAGAAACAAAAAGGGGAGAAATAGGGGGCGAACTTAAGTATCGAAATAATGTCAGGGAGAGGAAGATAGAATGAGGAATTCAAATTTACTAGAGGGAAGAGAGGATGGCTGTCAACGATGAACAGGCATATGGAGAGGGGGGGGGATAAAAAAAGAAGGGAAAAGGGAAAAAGACAAAGAAACAGAAAAAAGGAAAGCTGCAAACAGACTGACGCCGAATTGTTGCTATATTATCCGTTATTCTTTCAAGCGAAACTCTATAACCTTAATTTTTTTATTTATAGTTTCTCAGAAACTACTGTTTAGGTTTACAATTCCAACAATCTATATTCTTTTTGTCTGTCTGTCTGTTTGTCTGTTCCACTTTTTCTTGGAAATTGGGCTGATTTAGCTGAAATATTATATCAACTTTTGTTATGACAAGGTGCAGCGAACTAAGTATTATCTGGCTGAAATATTGCATGTATCTTTCTTTTGATTAGGCGGAGTTTTATGGTATCTGTTCGAGGCACGATTAGAGATTAATAGGGATTAGTATTTAATGCAAAAATGGGCCCAAATTTAACTATATTAAATCATCAATTTGACATAAAACACTCGTTCTAAATCAACACACTATAACTTTTGGCTATTTTATAGGCTAAAAACCTTGTATATATATATATATATATATATATATATATATATATATATATATATATAGAGAGAGAGAGAGAGAGAGAGAGAGAGAGAGAGACAGAGACAGAGACAGAGACAGAGAGAAAGGAAAATAAAGGAATTTAAGACTGTAAATTAAAATTTACACTTAAATTTATTATTCAACAGAATACTCCAAAAACAATTTTTTTTTAATTTCATTATTTATTACTATTATTATTATTATTATTATTATTATTATTTACAATGCCTCCCCACGGGACAGAGTTAGACACCAGGGTCGTTTTTTAACGTGGAGAAAAGGTACAAAAATAAAATTTGTCTCAGTCGTGAAGGATTTCTCCTCCACTGAAAGAGAACGAGAAATGGAAGTGCCGCATCTGAAGAACAGATACTACACTTTGATCTTGTTTATATATTTTATTGAAAAAGAAAAAATTGAACATAAAAAACGTACAAAAATTTCAATTCAACAAAATTAGGCACAAGGCCCTACAATAAATTGGGAGGGGGAGGGTACAGGGTCTTTTTGACTATGTAACAGATGCGACTTTGAAGTCTTAGTCTTGACTGGCAACATTTACCAAAATACCTCAATCACTCTGTGGATCCTAATCTAACTAATAACCCCAGCGTTCAATGTAAAATTTAACTATGTACAATTTGTATATTCATTTGTGTGTGCATTTTTTTTTTTTTTTTTTTTGTGTGTATGTGTGAGAAAATAAAGTTCGATTTCATTAGAAAGAGTTCTTGAATTGATTGGCATAAAATGTTTGTGGAGTGGGAAAAAACTAATGAAAATGTTCATTTCAAAAATAAGGAAAAAACTACTAATGTGTTGTTAGTAAGACCCCCCTGTACTATTCTATGTGGCTAGATCTCCCACTGTTTTCCGGGGAACCGAAAACAAGCAGAGCATCCCTAATGGGGTTTGGGGAAGTCGCCTTAATGGAGGTGGGAGAAAATAAAGCAACGGATGGAGGGGGTAGGAAGGTGACCTCTGAGTAGGGGGATGACCGGGGGCATCAGAAAATAAAGATGAGGAGCAGGGGGATTGGGCAGACTCAGAGGTTCTCTAATACCAAAAAATAAAATCAGGAACAGGATCTCATTTGTACCACCAGTCAAGAGTTACTTTACTGAACTTATAATGCTAACCTAGGCGGGATGGGTTCCGTAGGACCCAGCACCGCCCATGCCATGCCTAAGGAGGGAACACGTATTGAAACTTGGCTTCTCGATGGATGCACAAACTAGTGCTGTGCATCCACCTCTTGTCAAATTCCACTCTAGGCAACCTCTTCCAATCGCATCTGATTCTTTACTTTAAGCAAATGTTTAAAGTAAACGATCAGATCCCAATCAGGAACAGATGTCCCTTCGTGGACCAACTTGAGGCACGTGATCCAAATGGTCATGCGCGCTACTGCTAGGATCGCCAGGAAAACCAAACTTTCCTCCCTGGGGAATGGCGGCTCCATGTTGTATACAAAAGTTCCTACGTCAAGATCGAGCAGACACTCGGCATCAATGCGAGCTGTTACCCCCTCGACGTACTTTAATAGGGGCTGTATCCGGCTGCAACTTAAAAACGCGTGCTCGATTGTTTCGGGCTCGCGTTCGTCACAGCACGGACAGAAGCGACTGGTATGTTCTTTATACCGGAAAAGTACGTCGAAGAGGGGCAGCACATTTCGGACCAGTCGCCAAGTCAGGGAGAATTCCGAGTTATTCAGAATCTCCCGTCCCGGCGCCCAACACCATTGAGAACGGACAACCTCCATCGACCATCCCATCCGCCTACAAAGTGGATCCTTCGCGGTCCCCTCCACTAAATCCCGATTTCTTCCTTGGCTGATCGAGGACATTGGTCCCCGGCAAAGCTCTAAGAGCGGTTCGGCATTCGGAGAAGAACTTGGACTCCCCCTTCGGTCTACGACGACCTTCTACCAAAGGGTTGGGTTTGAGATTGGGAAACGAGTTCTCAACCACAGGAACCCAAGGAGCGTCTCCTTCAAGCGAACGACCCAGGAAAGCCAATCTCTCGGCGTTTCTATGACACAAGAGACTGGGCTGACCCAGGCCTCCCTCGCTCGGATTTTGAACACAGACCTCTCTGCAGACATAATGCTTACCCTCGTTCCACAAAAGTGAATCGAGGCACCCTTGTAAGCGGGTTAGTCGTTCTGCAGGGAGAGGAAGGACAGACAAACGGTAAAGGATGAGCGGAAAGACGTATGTAGCACACGCCTCCGCCCGACCCTTCAAGGACAATTTCCTTCCAATCCAAGTCTTTACTGACGATTTGACCTTAAACTGTACTTCCGACCAATTCTTTTCCAGCTGAAGTCCCGGTCCAAACCAGACACCGAGAATGCGGACCGGTCCATCGGTCCAGCTGAAAATACCTGAAAGCGAGTTTAGCCCGGTCCAGGCCCCCAACCGCAGGCCAACAGACTTGCTACAGTTGAAGATGGCCCCTGTTACTTCTTCGTATCGAGCGAGCGCCTCGACCACCGCTTGAACGTCCGTGAGGCAAGACACGAACACGGTGACATCATCGGCGAACGCGGAAACCCTGGCTCGTGTGCCTCCAGGGAGAGCTATTCCGCGCAGGACTGGTGTAGCCGCCTCGTCCCTTAACTTGCGAAGGAGGGGTTCCAATGCCAGGACATACAACAGAGGCGACAGCGGACAACCCTGTCGCACCGACCGAGAGACAGCGAATGACTCTGACAGCTTACCGTTGATCTGCACCGCTACCGTCAGCCTGTCATACAGAACAAAGATCCACTTGCGGAAGTCCGGATTAAATCCGGCGGCCTCTAGCACAGATCCTAGGAACCGATGGTCGACCCTATCGAATACCTTGGACTGATCCAAACTGATCAGCGCGGCTTCGGCGTCGTCTTCTGTTCCCTCTATGATCGAGCGTATCAAGTGCAAATTGTCTTGAATCGATCTCCCCTTCACAGCATAAGTCTGGTCCGGTTCGATCAAGTCAGTGATGATAACCTGCAAGCGATTCGCAAGAATCTTTGCCAAAATCTTTAACTCTGTGTTTAGCAGAGTCAAGGGCCTAAAATCATCAAAGTTTTCCCTCCCACCATGCCGTTGACCTTTCCTCAGCAATGTGATCACACCCTTGGTCACCTGTCCAGGGATGGAACCCTGGGCAAACCAATGGTTGAACATATCCTTCAGAATAGGGACCAACATGGGCGACAGCCTCAAGTAAAACTCGTAGGGTAAACCATCAAGCCCCGGGGATTTGTTATAGCCGACCTGCTTCAACGCAGTAATGACCTCATGTTCAGTAATAAGACCATCACAGCTAGCCGCCCGAGCCGCCGTGAGGCGGGGCGAGTCAGCCAAATAGCTGCCAAACTCCTCGACCCTGAGTCCGGGTAGTTGGGTGAAGCGCACCGATAGATGCTCCCGAAACCCCTCGCAGATCTCCCGAGTCGATACTAAGGGGTGTCCTTCCAGGTTATGTACTTTACGAATGTACCCATCCGAACCGCGCCTTAAAGCAGCCTTACGCTCAACAGCGTCAACATTCACAGCCTCGTTAGAAACTTTCTTTAACCTAGCCCTAACTACTTGACCTTCATACCGCTCGCTAGCCAAGCGGTTGAGATCTTGTTTAGCTAGTGCTAACTCTAGGGGGTCCCCCCCCTCCACCGCCCGGGTCAGCTTATCCTCTAAACGCTTCTTTGCCTTAGCCTTATCTATCACGAGGCGTTGGCTATACTGGACAGAGAAGCGCCTAATTTTGGCCTTGAGACTAACCCACCACTTACTCCCTGTAACCGCCCCCACTAAAACCCACTGAATTAGCTCAGTGACCTTCAACCGGTAGTCCTCCAGCTCCAACAAGGTGCTGTTGAACTTCCAGTATCCGGCCAGTTTAGGCCTAGCACTTAAGTTCAAACGGGCCATAACAAGTTTATGGTCCGAGTGTCCTAGCAAGTGGAACGTGGGGCAAGATAGGAAGTCTACATCGCCTCTTCTAACTAACATCCGATCCAAGTAAGTGCTTGGATGGGAAGACACTACAGGATGCCACGTCAATATCTCCCGCCCCGGATGATCCAGACGAAATCTGTCGACGAGATCGCACGAGGCCATCAGGTCAGACAGACTGCTGTCACACCACGCCGACCCGCTAGTCCCCCCGACCTTATCTATTTTGGGATCAAGGATTGCATTCCAATCCCCCATTAAAACTAACCGTTCCGGATCCACTAAGAAGCCCTCCAACCGTCGAAAAAAGGTTGCCCTCTCTACAGCAGCATTAGGAGCATAAACAGCAACAATCCGAAAAACACTACAATTAACAGCAACATCAACAAGCGCCCGCCCGTCCTCGCCTGCGTGAACAACATTCACCGACGCTGACAGGGTGCGACTCACTAGCAAGGAGATTCCACGACTATAGGTATTGCCATATGCTGAGTAGACATCGTAATCGTTTACCAGCACCTGACAATCCCCGTCACAAACAAAGTGGGTCTCCTGGATAGCGGCAATATCTACCTTGAGGGACACCAAGTCTCTCACAACGCGTGAGGCCTTGCTTCGACACCTGATGCCCCTCACATTCAATGTAGCCAAGTTCAAAGACATGATCACTTACCTCAAGCATTGTCACAGACGGGTCTGAAATCCTTGGCAGTGAGGACATGGCAGGCCTGGCCAAGGCTGCCGGTAAGTAAATCCGATGAAGGTGATCCATCCTTGGCCACGCCCCCCATGTCCAGGGGGAAGGTTAGCTTAAGTGCCCTGTATAGCGATGGGTGTACATACATGGGGATTCTACCCTCACATTTAAATAAAATGTTGGTCAGTGAAGGATGGTTCGCTGCCTTAATCATTGCCCACATTCCTTCAGTCCTAGCGTCCTTGTTGACCCTAACGAAAGTGGTCAACAAGGGAGCGTCCTTGAATTTAGTGGGGTCTGTCACTAGGTCTCCACCGACTTTTTCAAAGTTTTTTAGTTTATTGTACCGGACCTTCTGTTGTCCTTTAAGGTCCGGAGCCGGTTGGAGAGGATCTGTTTCACAAATCCTGCTTCCTGGCAGGAAGGGGAGCTTTTTGGTCCGTTCAGTGCGGACTTTGGGAGTGGGGGAGGGGACCTCATTTGGTTGATGGGGAGGCTGGGCGCTTGGGGAGGGGGTAGCCTGCTCGTTTTCTTCTTTTTGGCTCCTGTCACGGGATGAGGGGCGGGAAGAGTTTCTTGGGGCCTTTATAGGAGAGGGGGAAGGTTGTTCGGGTTGCTGGGGTGTTGGGATCACAGGGGGCTCATCCTGTGTTGTTATTGCGAGGGAGTCCTTCTCAGTCTCAGTGGGGGTAGGAGGGTTTGCGCGTGTCTTGCGGCTTTTCCTCCTCCTGGCCCTCCTGATCTCTGTTGCACTCAGGGCCATAGAGACTGTTGTTGTCTCTTCCTCTGCCTCCTCCTCAGATTCTGGTAGTTTCCTCTTGTTTGAGGAGGAGGGTGTCTGTGTGTCCATCTTCTCCGTCTCGCTCTTCGGTTGGTCTTGGTCTTGGGTGACTGTCTGCAAGGATGGCTGTTTGTTGGTCTTGCCTTTCTTTACGACCGTCACCCAGCCTGTCGGTGCCTCTGGAGGATTTGCGGCCGGTGCGGGAGCAGCGGCTTGATTTGTTGTCACGCTTGTTTCCGCCTCTTTTGTGGGCTTCTTCCCTCCATTCCTCTTCGGACAGTCCTTCGCCATATGCCCTTGTTGTGTGCACAGCCAGCAATGGGGCCCCCTCCCTTCCACTATAAGGGAGAGTGTCCACTCTCCGAACTTGAGTGTGGCTGGGATGGCGTAGAATCCAGCCTTGTCCAGGACCATCTGTACTTTGTAGTCCCCGGTCATGATGTTTCTTAATCCGCGGACCGGGGTGACTTCCTCTACGTCCCCATACTGGCTTAGGATGGCCCCCAGTTGTTTGGCCTCCATATAGCAGGGGACGTTTAGAGCAGAAACATTTGCTCTCCTCTTGTTCATATAAATGGGTTGGAGCTTTATGTTCCTGCTCTGATGGCTGGTCCTGGACAGCCTGACTGAGGTGGGGAGCAGAACATCCCACTGTGCGTAACTCCTTCTACAGATGTAGTTGGCGGGAATGTTCTGTTCCAGCAACACGTTCATCATGGTGTCCTTGTTGACGCCCATCAGACCCCTTGTCTTGGTGTCTGAAGTTATCAGCGAGAGCACTCTTTTCTCCAGAACTTCCACTTGACCCGGGAGGGGTTGGATGTTGTTCCCCTGGGTATACTCCTTGTAAGTGGAGTCGAAGAGTGCTCTGTAGTCTTCGGGTGTCAACTTCCCTTGCTGCTCTTTGGGGCCCCATGCCGGTCCTCCATCCTGGTGGGTGTCAGCTGGACTCGGGTTGGGGGGCGTAGCTGGTGTTGTGGGGCTCTCTCTTGTTATGGGCATTTTTGGTTTCGGAACTGGGCCGTTACCAGGCAAAGTAGGCCATTGTGTCTTTGACGTTGTTTCGTCCTGGCTTGGTTTGCTCTCTGGGCCGCTCCCCTTTCTTATTTTCTTCCTTTGCTGGGTGGCTGTCCCCTTGGGGGATGGAGGTGTCTCCCCTTCTGGTGCCGTGTTCCCAGCTGGAGCCTTGGTGGGTACTGTCAAGGGTGTCTCTCTTTCCAGCTTGCTTTTGTTACCACTGGCCGGAGAGTCACCCCTTTTCCGTATTTGGTCCTCTTGGGGAGTGTTGGGGGGCCAATCACTGTCTTCCCCGCCGAATAGTGAGCAGATGGAGGCTATTACATCTTCATCCAGCGCCTCGGTTTGGTCCGCGGTGCTGTTTTCCTCCTTTTCTGCTGGGGAGTCGCCCTTTGGGGGAGCGGGGGATGGGTTCCCCGGTCTTCCTCCCTTGGTTCTGCCGTCCTGGGGTGCAGCTGGTTGGCTGGGTTCTGCACTTTCCCCAGCTAGTGACTTAATGGCAGCTTTTTCCGCTGGGTTGCCCTCGTGGGGAGCGGTTGTAGGTGCTTTTCGGGGGGTCGCCGCGGGCTGCGGCCCTACCCTCCCGCTTTCTTCCAAGGTCGCCGCGCGCCGGGGCCCTACCTTGTTTCCTGGCGCCGTCTCGCCGGGAGATGCATCAGCTCCCTCACATAGGGAGTCGTTAGCAGTTGAGATGCTGCGCATTTGGGGTGACGTACCCCTCCTGCCTGGCATCGTGGCGGTTGCACTGGCCGCTGACGCGGACCAAAGTGTAGTGGGGGAAAAGAAAACCCAGGGGAATGGAGGGGGAGGAAGAAATTAGAGTTTTTGACTTCCCCTCACGTGGATGTCGGGTTAGCAGCTCAGATCCCCCCGCGAGGGGGGAGAGCAGAGAAGAAAGACGCAGTGGGTGTTAGCGGGTCAGAGTGCCGCATCGCAATTAAGAGAGAGAGGGGATAGGCATCCCTGCCCACAGAGGGGAGCAGAAACGAAGCACCCGCCCTACCCCACGTCACCCTACCAACTAACTTACCCCAACGGAAGCGAGAAAGAGAACCCTGTCTGCTCGATCCACTGGGAGAGCAGCGAAGATAGACAAAGTTTGGGCCTGGCAGGTCAGAGTGCTGCTCAGGCAATTAAGTGTGGAGAAATTAGACCATCCCCTGTCTCTAGAGGGAAGAGACCAGAACGAAGAAAAAACGCATGCAAAAAACAACAAAAGCAGGTCTCAACTACCAGCTAGTGGTGTTGGTCCCGAGATTCCAGTCTCCCAAAAAAGGGGATCGGTTTCCGGGTCCAAGCTCCCACAAATGTGGAGTCGGTCCTTTAGGTCCTGACTCCCCAAAGGAGGGGGTCGGTCCTTGCTAACGAAGGTTAGTATGAAAACACCTTAACCTAGCCCGAAAGCCCGGTGGCGGAAAGTTTCGTAACTGAGAGAACAGATGGTATTTATTTGCTCCCCCACCGAGCAAATTAGGCACAAGGCCAATTTTTAATGTGAGGAGTGAAGGGAGGGGGAAGGGAAAAAAGGGGACCAGCTCCCGAGAGGTTGGAAATGGGAGCTGGTTAAAGGTCAGGCATGTGGGGTTGCCCCCACATCTGGTCTTTGCTAGTCATAGCTAGTCATAGCTTGCAGTATCTGCCGGAACAGATGGTATTTATTTGCTCCCCCACCGAGCAAATTAGGCACAAGGCCGATTTTTAATGTGAGGAGTGAAGGGAGGGGGTAGGGAAAAAGGGGACAAGCTCCCGAGAGGTGGGAAATGGGAGCTGGTTAAAGGTCAGGCATGTGGGGTTGCCCCCACATCTGGTCTTTGCTAGTCATAGCTAGTCATAGCTTGCAGTATCTGCCGGAACAGATGGTATTTATTTGCTCCCCCACCAAGCAAATTAGGCACAAGGCCGATTTTTAAAGTGAGGAGTGAAGGGGAAATGGGGACCAACTCCCCGGGGAGTAGGGGAGCTGGATAGCGACAACTGGTATGAAGGGTTGCCCCTACATTGACCAAGGTCTTATATGTGGGGTCGCCCCCCACATATGGTCTTTGCTTGCAGTATCTGCCGGAACAGATGGTATTTATTTGCTCCCCCACCGAGCAAATTAGGCACAAGGCCGATTTTTAATGTGAGGAGTGAAGGGAGGGGGAAGGGGAAATGGGGACCAGCATCCGAGAGGTGGGAAATGGGAGCTGGTTAAAGGTCAGACATGTGGGGTTGCCCCCACATCTGGTCTTTGCTAGTCATAGCTAGTCATAGCTTGCAGTATCTGCCGGAACAGATGGTGTTTATTTGCTCCCTCACTGAGCAAATTAGGCACAAGGCCGTTTTTAATGTGAGGTAAAAACCAGCTCCCCTAAAAGTAGGCAAAAAGGGGGCACTCTGGTTACCAAAAATAATAATTGTCCCAGTATAGAGGGTTTCCCCTCCATTGACTGGTACAAATTATCTTAAGTGCAGTATCTGCCGGAACAGATACTACACTTTGATCTTGACCAAAGTTGGCGTTTTCCCTTTTCATTGACAGGCTTATAACTTTAATCAGCTAAGTTTCTAAGCATTTCAGTTTTGGCCCTCTTCCCTCTTTATATTAACTTCAGTTGACCTTGTAATTCTTTTCAATACACGTTGATGCATCCGCTTTCGAGACTGACGCCTATAAATTCGAGCAACCCTCGTTTTAACTGACCTAAATTTTAAATTATCATTTTTGGAACCAGCCATTTTTGACTTAGCAAACGATTGAAGCGGACGTTTGTTGGTTATCCATCCAGTTGATTTTTCCTTGACTGAATATAAACTTTGGGCTTTACTGAGAACTTAATACAACCTAAAAAATATTTCCTTTATGAACGTTAACCGGAATTTTTTCGCATCTTGAAATTTAAGTCATTGGATCTAAAATTTTAGATATTTTTTATCTTAAAAGAAATTTTCTTTCATCTTTCGGATTACCAATGAGGGAGTCATTACCCACGCTAAAATTTTATTTCCCGGTTTGTGTGTTTTTCCACATGTTTCATGTGTATATATTGTTTAACTGTTTTCTTTTTTTTTTTTTTGCAATTTATCACTATCATAAATTTTTGTTTCATCTAATGCATCAACCAGCAATTTCTAGCTTGTCTACAATTATAATTGGCTAATTTTTTACTGTCCTCTGATAAGAAGAATAGCAAGAGTGGCATTCTTTGAAACTCCGTGGAATAAGGACTTTGTAAATTGTTTTTGCAGTATTCTGTCGAATACTAAATTTAAGTGTAAATTTTAATTTTCAGTTTAAAATTCTTTTATTTTCCCCTATTGTAAGAGGATATATAAATCCTAATCCCGTAACAAAAGAAAATAATGAAACGAATGGAATTGAAGGAAGCAAAAACTCAATTGATGGATAAGATAAACGTGTCGTTTATTTACTGTTGAAAGAATGAATGTTTTAGATATAACATGTGTTCATGTCCGCGCGGGTGTAACCATCGCTTGTTGCGGGACTGGTGGTGTAGAAAGAAAATGAAATGTGTGTTCATCTCACTCTCGTTTGGAAGAGAAGTGAGTAATATAGTAGAAATAAGAATGATAGTCCAGCGTGTAGACAAGGACAAAGGATAGAGGGTTGACATCAGTTAGCAGTCAGCTATGCGAAGGTGTTCTCAGGGACAAGTTGTATATATAGAGAGAGAAAGAGTGCGAATGTCAATCCAGTTCATGGAGAGAGAAAGCATATAAAGTGTACGTACTGTTTGTTAGCTTTTTGTCCCACATAGTTATTAAGTGGCGTGAGGCACGCACGTGCGCGTGCATGCCGAAAAGTCACGCTGTCGGTTTGTAGACCGCCCAGTTCGGAAGCTGGTGTGAAAAAGGGCTGGAAACCGCTTGTCTCTTGCTTTTATATGTGTTTCCGGTGGTCTTTTGCACATGTGTCGATTTCCTTTGAAAGGCAAAGTGACGTCGCCCATGTGCGCATACGTGTGCGCATATATGTGCGTATATGTGAGTACCTGTGTGTACGTTAGCGTGTGCGTGTATACACGTGAATGTGAGTGTATGTACGCGAACGGAATATATGTACGTGTGTGGACGTGCACACGTATGTTTGTGTGCGCGTATGTATATGACAAGTAATATAGCTTGAGATGTGAACACGTGTTTTTGTGTGAGACTAGAAAAGGGTCGCGCAAAGCTCTATTTTTCATTGTGTCTGTATTGTGCTTTTTATTTGGTTGCGATTAATTCACTAATATATCAAATATTAATATTTATATCAAATTGAAGTTTACCTCGAATTATATCGAGAAAGCATTTGTTTTCTGCTGAATTACTTGCTTATATATATATATATATATATATATATATATATATATATATATATAACTACTTCATTTAATCACATAAATTAATATACGAAAGTATAAATTTATGCGTAAACATTACGTATTTACTTCAACAGTGCCAAATACGTAGGTAGAGCTAGGTAGTAAGTTATAAAATATATATGACGATTAAGCTACACAGAATATTCCGCGTTTCATCCACGCTAGGATTCATCAGGCTTATGAAAGAATTTTGTGGTTGTCTCGCGTTTTTATATACGTACCTTCTATTGAGTTTTTAGTTAGCGAATCAGCTTTCTAGTGTCCACCGCACCCTTTCTAATCAGCCAATGAGCAGGAACTTACAAGACAAAGGCCCACTTGACCTCTAGTTGACCCGTTCCTTTGTGTGTGCTATTTTAGCGGGGAGTGTAGATATCTAGTGTCCTGACCTATTTAATCTAGATTTAAACTTTGATTGAAAATAGGTCAGGACACTAGATATCTACACTTCCCGCTAAAATAGCACACATAAAGGAACGGGTCAACTAGAGGTAAACTAGGCCTTTGTCCTGTAAGTGCCTGCTCATTAGCTGATTAGGAAGGGTGCGGTGGAAACTAGAAAGCTGATTGGCTAACTAAAAACTCAATAGAAAGTATGTATATAAAAACGTGAGACAACCACAAAATTCTCGCATACGCCTGATGAATCCTAGCGTGGATGAAACGCGGAATATTCTGTGTAGCGTAATCGCCATATATATTTTATAACACTATATACATATATATATATATATATGTATTTATTTATTTATTTCCACAGCTAGACAACATCGCAGCTCTGTCTGTCTCTTTCTGTCTGTCTGTCTCTCTCTTTCTCTCTCTCTATATCTATCTATCTATCTATCTATCTAACTGTGTGTGTGTGTGTGTGTGTGTGTGTGTGTGTGTGTGTGTGTGTGTGTGTGTGTGTGTGTGTGTGTTCATATCTCTATTTCATTTCAATTTTAGTCTGAATACTTTATGATCACACTTAAGAAACTCAAACAACATTCGAGCCTGGAACCGAACGTTTGCCTTTTTTTCATAAGCCTTTTATTCTTCCATACTTTTTTTTTTATTTCAAGCGGAACGTTTTCTATTCCTTTTTGTTCAACAACAAACAATAATTTTCTATGATTTTGTTTTTTCTTTCGTTTTACAATGCATTTGGGAATCTTTGACTTCCTACATTCGATGGGGGTGGGAGACTACGAGGGTTGGGGACGTATTCCTATTCGTTAGATTCATTTGATTGTCTTCACCCCATCCATATATGCCATATTCAATGACGTGAAGAATGACATGAAAAGTCTTGGAATTCTTCCTAGTAGAAAGCAAAACATGGAACCGGCTCCCCGAATCTTTGTTAAAGTCGATGTCCAGGAATATTCCTGCACAACAAAATGCCATGTTCGCTATCTTGGAGTTTTGGAGTACCTTTCAAAATCAGAAAGTTGTTGACATGTTTTTGGCATTCATTTTCGCAACAGTTCTGCATCTCCGATAGAAAATAAAAATAAAAAACAAAAATAGACAACTAAAAAATAGAGACGTAATGGCACGCTTCTTCCTTTCTGTTTTCAGATTCACTTTTCCATTCTTTAGATAGACTTGCAAAATGTTCCAAAGAATTTTTGGGGAAGGGGTGGACCTACAATCAGTTTCAGTTTTAATTCAATATCTTCTGATTCGTATTGAATTATTGTCAGATTCTTGAGCGACTGAAATTCTTCATAGTCCGTATGTTAAATATAGAAAAGAACGCTTACAATAAACGACATCTTGTAACAGAAAATACTGCAATCCAAGCAGCCAGCATGAATTTGCATTTGTGGTAATATTGGATAAACCCAGGGAATTAACTTGGCTGCTTAGGTTAACAATTCCAACAATTCATATTATATTCTTTTTGTCTGTCTGTCTGTCTGTCTGTCTGTCTGTCTGTCTGTTCCACTTTTCTTAGAAATTGGGCTGACCTGGCTGAAATTTTGGATTGACTAAGCTTTATAGCATCCGTTTGATTAACAGTTAGGAATTATTAGGGATTAAGAGGAATTAGTCATAACAATACCACATTTACTCTAGAATATTATTGGAAACTACTAGGCCGACCTCGTCGAAATTTTGTATGGCCCATTGTTATGATAAAGTGCAGCGAACAAAATAGTATGGCATTTATTCCTTTAGTGCACAGTTATGGATTAATAATACTTAATGAAAAAAATTAGCACAAATTTAACCATAATCAGCCATTAGTTTTTCATAAATCACCCAATCAAAGTCAAGAGTCTATAACTTTTATCAGTTCTTAACTGACTAAAAAAGTTAAGTATGCATGATAATACGCTTAGCATTTCATGTTTTTACGTACAGCATCACCTTTCATATTGATTTATTTTAACGAAATCGTTCAACTGGTAAAGATAGAATGTAATGCAAAAAATTGAAATTGAAAAAGTAAAACGAAAAAGTCATGAAAATTGTACTCATATTAAAGTTGTGACGTCTTCACTTTAAAAATCTACGATTTACAATATTATTTCTTTAATGCTATTTTAATTGTTATGGAATAAGCTGATATACCTATTTCAGAAATAATAGACTTACTCAGAGACTATAAATGTAGTTACATCTATCATGTCAGTGAGTAATGATTCGTGTCAGTTATGGTCCCCAGAATCATAACGTGTACTTCTGTAACATAGTTTTGTTTATACACGTTTTGTTAACTATACTATTGTGTTTGTCTTGATTATTACCGGCTTGCAAAGTTACAACACTGGCGAGGAATTCGAAACTTACACCGCTACAACATTACTATACATCTAGCTGTTACAATGTGAAGTAAATAAATGATAAACACTCGCTTTATTTATTTAAACTTTAGATTACAATGACAATTATTTTACGGAAGAAGACAAATATAATATCGGTTTGAATATTAATAAAGCTTAAATGCAAACATTATTTCAAGAAAAATATTAGGATTAACAATAATTCGATAAATGTTAGGTGACGTTGGTGACATGATAACGTAACGTAATAATCTCGACTTGAATTAAAAATAAGTTTACAATACAATACAAAAGGAACGTATCCAAATAATTTCTATGTTTTTTTTATTATTATTTCAGAAGAAATATTATTTTAAGTATTTTTTGTTCATTATAAAATATTTACTGAAATGGATTTGAATTAAAAATACTGAATAAAATTGAGCTTATTTCGAAAATAGATTTTTAAAATAATTTTTCCAAAATAATTACTCACTCAGGTTGTTTGATATTATCGAAAAATATCATGGATTTTTTTTTTTAAATAATAAAAATATTTTATGAACTTTTGAATTATAAACATATTTTATGAAATTGTGAATTTTTAAAAATATTTAATGACATTGAGTTCATTTAAAAAAATATAAGACTTTTTTAGCAAAGAGAAGTAATCCACTTTTTAGAAGCACGCAGAAAATGAAATTCAAAACATGGGGTTAGAAAGAACGACCACGTACGCATTTTTTTTTAAATAAACAAATATCTATTTAAAGTTCCAAATTTTCGGCTTATAACAAAGTCTTTATCAGGAATTCTTTTTTAAAAAATACATTTTTTCTTGTTTTTTTTTTTGTTGTTTTTCTTTTTTTCTTATTTGCCATGGTGTAGTTTGGCACAGTTTATTTGTCGATGTTGAGTGTGTATTGTCCAGTCAGTGGAGAAGCGCCCGTTTCTGCGCTAATGTGAAGCAAAGAGAAATAATCCACTTTTTAGAAGCACGGATAAAATAAAATTCAAAACACAAGGTCAGAAAGAACGATCAAGTGCGCATTTTTTTTTTTTTAATAAACAAATATTTATTTAAAGTTTCAAAAAAAATTATGCGCACGTGGTCGTTCTTTCTAAGCTTATGTTCGGAATTTCATTTTATCCGTGCTTCTAAAACATGGATAACTTCTCTTTGCTACACATTAGCGCAGGAACGGGCGCTTCTCCACTGGACTGGACAATACACACTCACCATCTTCGACAAATAAGCTGTGTCAAACTACACCATGGCAAGTAAGAAAACAAATGTATTGTTGTTGTTTTTTTTTAATATTCCTGATGAAGGATTTGCTATAAGCCGAAAATTTGAAACTTTAAATAAATATCTGTTTATTTAAAAAAAAATATGCGCACGTGGTCGTTCTTTCTAACCTCATGTTAAGAGTTTTTTAATTATAAAAATAATTCATGAAGTAATTTCGTCTTCAATCATAATACTGGCGTATCACCTATATCATATCTTCGAAGTAATTTTGTTACTCTTTAACGCGAGAAAAACTCCCACAAGTTTGATTATTATTATTTTTTTCCAATTAAAGCAATTTCATTGAATTTTTTAATTAAAACTATTTTCATTAAATATTAATTAAACATTTTAAAAAATATATTAAAAATTATTCTCAAATAAAAAAAACACATACAAACTATGTGCATACTTATTGTTAGTAAAACAATTATTTTTAATTCAAACCAGAAGTAACAGGAAGTGTTCTATATCCGGAACCTATGTTGGCCTAACACCGTTTTCTGTGTATTTCAAGCCATGAGTTCTGGTACACTGAAATGATTAACGATGTTCCGAGCATCACTTTCACTTATGGATGTTGGCAACCTTCACCATGCCTCTCCTGTGATTACCTAATTCTTAAATAAAATAAGACTCAGGGAAATCAATGCCAACAGAAGAATCAAGTCGATCACAACGTTGTATCATATTGATTCATCCAAATTTATTTTTTGCGGGTAAGTGAAGAAGGCAACCATGAAATGTCCACAGGGTCTCACTAGTCTATATGATAATGTACTAAGACAATATTATGTTCGTATGTATCAACCGTCATCCCCTTTTTAAAAGATGTGATACCCCGATCACAGAAGATTTCTTACTTAAAATAATATCTACCTGATGATTATTTTTATGATAAAAAGGGGGGGGGTATTTAATTAAAAATGATTTAAATTGCAGCAATAAAGAATTATATAAAAATATTC
Organism: Euprymna scolopes; assembly: GCF_053919585.1. NCBI lineage: Eukaryota > Metazoa > Mollusca > Cephalopoda > Sepiida > Sepiolidae > Euprymna > Euprymna scolopes. The sequence continues at coordinate 37,318,784 of NC_136512.1, read as the reverse complement.
GTTTTATTCATTTAATAGATATTATCTTTAGTAGGCACCACCAAAAATGGCCGAAAAATCAAGTTGTTGTTGTTTTTGAAAACGAAATTACATTTATTAAAATCCATTATTTCTGAGTAACTTTTTTTTTCCAGAAAGATAAAACCCTGAATTTTATCATATAGAAAATAGAATAATGTAAAACTTTTTCTACTATTTTTAATTAAATTTTAATGTTAAATTTTCCCAAAAAGTTAACAATTGACATTTTTTGTCTTGCACAAATAACGTACATAAATACTTTTTAAAAAAGGTTTTTGAAATAATTAATTTATTTATTTATTGTCTAACTAAGATTTAGGATGATTTTCTATGAGAATATGCAAAAATATTATAATATAAGTACCTGAATTTCAAATAATTCCACTTATTCATATAGGCAACCAGTTACTTCGCGTTGATCTAGAGTCTAGATCGACACTGTTTACGTTTGTATTCGATAAAAAAGCAAACTATGGAAGACCAAACAGGCAAAAAAAACTTATTTTTCAGTAACTAAAATTTCAATGTATTATTAACGCTGAGGCTGGCCAGTACCAGATGGTTGACCATTTGTATGAGTTTGGTTTTTAATGTGTATGTGTGTGGGGGCCAGGCTCCCCAAAATGGGGGAGGGGCAATTTAAAGCAGAATAAAAAAAAATTATTTCAGCGCGTTTGGTCCACCGTAGTCGAAAGGCGGCAAACGTTTTCAAACGGGATCGAAAAAATGATGCTATTTTTAACACAAAGGGCACAATATTTATCGATTTTTTTTTTGTATCGATTCTGCAAAGCACGCCCTGTTTAATAATGGTCATGCATTATTCGGCTCGCTAAAAAGAAATTGTTAATTTATTTATCAAAGATTTTAAAATGGCTTTTTTCGTATAAATATTTTAAAAAAAATTTTTTGTTTTGCTTAACTTAAATTAATTATTTTACTTAACATATTCACCGAATTTCACACTTCAAAACTCAAAAGCGGGATAATTAAACACAATCGAAGTTCTGATATTCAGACGTCAAAATAAGGTATGCAAACAATTTTTTTTTAATCTATATTTCTGTCCCTTACAACAACACAATATGTTGTGTTCAGTTTCAGATGATTATTTTAAGCATATTTGTACCACCTCAAAACAAGGGGGGTTGTAAGTAAAAAAAATATATATATATAAATATCGTTTATGAAAAATAAGTACACTGTTATAAAGTTCATTCTTCTCTTAATAATCACTGAAAATTTCGTATTGATTGGATAATTACCTGATTTTTGGTAGATTTTTAAAAAGACGGTCCGTCAAAAAGTACTTACCTGCCCTCCCCCCAGTTTTGTGCCTAATCTTTAGACTGTTAAAAATAATTGTCACTTAAATATTTTCTATTATCTAAAAATATATAAAGTGTTAAAATTTTCAATAAAGATATTCGTTTGAATTATTTTTTAATGGAAGTCACTTCAGACAAAGCATGAAGCCAGTTGATGTAACGAGCTAACCAGAACAAAAGATGGTTATCATAAAGATAAGAGATGTCTATTGGACTTAGTCTCGAAAAAAAAACAAGATTATAGGAAAAAAGCTAGCAGGTAGAGCGTTCCACAAGCTTGTAGTTTTTGTAAAGAAATTACTGGAATAATATTACAATCTTTATCTTATTCTGCTATATTACAATCTTCTATCTTATTCTGCTATATATCAAGCTATATTACAATCTTTATCTTATTCTGAAGGACAGTCCACACTTGTCAAAATCTAGAGGTCCCGCATCCTGTTTGTGGATTTTCCAAGTTATTTGTTTTAGTAACCCTTCCCCCCTAAAAACTAAACATCGGCGTCTGAGAAATTGTATCCACCGACAATCAAGCACCTGGGTCCTCAATGATAACAAGGAGTGTATAATCGTATATACACACCACGGACGACAAAAACTGTTAAATTATGTGTAATTTAATTTCTTAATTATGTCTTTTTTTGATTAACCATATGTCAAATGTATTATAATAAAAATTACATGAGCAATTTACGCATTTTTAATTAAGTAATTTAAAGTATTTCATTTTTGGTTGGTTGTCACAGGGGTAGCATTTATCTATAGCATAAATAGAATAACACCATCTCAAGTTTCCTTAAAAGATTGGAGACTACAACGAAATCTATTTTTTTACCAAATATATGAAAACTTACAAAAGCATCAACATTATACAAACATAAAAGCACAAACAAAATACAGCAAACATCCATTTACAAAACAACCACTCAAACATAAATAAATCCCGAAGGCCGATATGCCACTAAACGAACGAAAAAATATTTGAAGATATGACCATAACGTTTACAGGGAACATGAACTGGAATAGATACATTGAGAGCATTGCCAAGGCTGCTGCGAAGAAGATGGGCTCTCTCTACCATGCTAGAAAGTTACTTACGCCTGAAAGTATCCTGTACCTCTATAAGGCCACCATTCACCCATGCATGGAGTACTTTTGTCACATTCGGGCTGGTGTATCTGCTACTTGTCTCTTACTCCTGGACAGGGTTCAAAAGAGAGTCGCCAACCTGATAGTTCCTGAACTTAAAAAAATCGAAATATGCAACAAAATCTAATTTTTTTACCATCAATATGAAAACTTACAAAAACCCTAAATGCACATAGCAAACAAAACATCAACATTATATAAACATAAAATTACAAACAAAATACAGCAAACATCCATTCAAAAAACAACCACTCAAGCATGAATTAATCCCGAAGGTCGATATGCCACTAAACGAACGAACGAAAAAATATTTGAAGATAGAACTATAAGCATAAACTTCTCCCAGATGTACTGGTGCCAGCATTAAATAACCGAAAAAGATTGATATGTCGTAAAACAAAACAACCAAACAACCAACCAACCAGGCTTCAGCTTTTCTTTAAGAATGGTTAGGGTTAGTTTATTGCTAATCGCCTTGGGCGACCTATCAGGGAATTCCGACGGGATTTCTCAGGCATTTTTGTAGGTCAGAGTATGCTTATCCCAGTGCATTGGCTTCTCAAAACCACATCTGACCTTGTGTCTAACTTTTTAATAAGGAGTGAAATAATATGTAGAAATAGCAATACACTATCGCACACACCATTAGATGTTTACAATAAAGAATGTTGAGCAGTATTTGTTGCAATGGTCTATAACTGAGAAAACAAGTATTTTCATTCCCATATATACCCAAGCATGTTTGATCTGCTCTCTCAAATCTGGTGTTTTGGTCAAGCCAGGCAAATGGTCGATGGAGGGAACCCAAATGATATTCTTTATGGCGAGCTCACAACTGGCTCTGGACAAGTAGAAAGACTTGCCCCATGCTATAAGCATATTTGCAAGCGAGATATGAGCGCATGTGGTATCGACTCAACAGGTTGGGAGTCCGTGAGTGATGAATGAAGATCTGTAAAGGCATGCTCCAAGAGGAGAGACCAAGAGGAGAAAGAGCACAAACGGCAGATGGCTGCAACCAGGTACCACTTACATTTGTGGCAACTACAACAAAGCATGTCGTTTCAGGATAGGCTTGCACAGTCACAGTAAATGCTGCATAATTCTCCAGAGACAAATGAATGTCAGCAATACACCTATATAGAATATCTAGATAGAACTTAATTTTGATATTTTGTCATCGATTTTTCGGACACCCTGTATAGACAGATAAATGTATTCGTGTCTGTGCGTGAGTGTGTGTATGCAAGTGCGCGTGTATGTGTGTATGTATATGTACATGTATCTGTTTTGGTGCCCATGTGTCCCCTTTTAATCTCCACGATTTCTGACTTGGGAAATGAAAGGGAAATTTGAATTCTCGGCAATTGTCGGAGACAAAAACGGAAACTGGTGAAAAGGGGCCTGGAGAAGGAAAGGTTTTTGATGTGTTATAATAGCGTTTGTAATTCTTTGGGAAAAAAGAGGAGGTGTTTTTTTTGGGTTTTTTTTTAAAAGAATTTTGACCTCCACTTTGCGAACTGTCAATTTTTCAATCAGGATCTCATTTGTTGTCCGGTGAGAAAAAGATTCGGATTTCACTCATTGAATTAGTTGATGTCGAAAATGACTTCTGTTCGATTTTGCCGCTTAAAGCTATTCAACGAGGTGCCATTGTTTTTTTTTCTTTTACTTTGCAGTGATAACGAAAGGTTGATTTGTATTGCCAAGTAATAAGATGGGGCAGCAAGAGGAGAGGTGGATGATGTAAGATTAAAGCGAAGAAGGAGTGAAAGAGAAAAAAGAAAAAAGGAGGAGAAAAGAAATAAACAAAAGAATAAAGAAAAAAGAAGAAAAGAAAAGAGAAAAATGCAATAAAATAAAAAAATTAAAAAAAAACAGGAGAGTGAATGAAAAAGAACAAAAGAAGGAATGAAAATGAAGCAAAAAGAATGAATAAGATAGACAAAAGGAAATAAAGAAAAAAGAGGAATGGAAAGCCTTCTTATAGAAAAAACTTTGCTAGTCTATTCCTACTCTATCGTCATTTCTATGGAAAATATTTGACTGAATTCTAATCTTTAGTTCTTCCTCGTAAAACATTCACAGCAAGAACTTATCTTACTCGCACAATGAAAAAAAGAGTTCCTTCTCTTCCACTTTATGCCTAACATTCAGCGGAATTTCATGGACACAACTTCTTCGTAAAACATATTACCGTGAACTCCTTCCATGCATATTACATGGTCGTCTTCAAAACCAATATCAACAAATTCTTGTCATAAACTACCCCATAAATAGTCAAATCGAATCTATCTTATTTTATTGCTAAGATTTTATAAAAATTGAAACTATCTGAATTTATTGCTAAGATTTCATGTTAAGATTTCATAAAAATCGAAAGTATCCTAATTTATTGCTAAGATTTCATAAAAATCGAAACTATCAGAATTTATTGCTAAGATTTTATAAAACTCGAAAGTATCCTAATTTATTGCTAATATTTCATAAAAATCGAAAGTATGTGAATTTATTGCTAAAATTTCATAAAAAATCAAAAGTATCTGAGTTTATTGCTAAGATTTTATAAAAATCGAAAGTATCCTAATTTATTGCTAAAATTTCATAAAAATCGAAAGTATCGGAATTTATTGCTAAGATTTTATAAAAATCGAAAGTATCCTAATTTATTGCTAAAATTTCATAAAAATCGAAAGTATCCTAATTTATTGCTAAGATTTCATAAAAATCAAGAGTATATGAAGGGGTTCTTCCCTCTTTTTACCCCATTTGCATAAAACTAAATTAAACTAAATGTATTGCATATTAATATCCCTTATACATAGCAGCTGTGTTTCAAAATTCATCGGTTAATTAGTTTATGAGCGAATCATGTAAATAGAAATTAGGTTTGGAATGATTAACTGAAATCGGGAATAAAAAAAATCGGAACTTTGTAAGGTATCAGAACGGAAAAAATTGTATATTTTCTGATGTCCCTTTGTTTTCATTTTTTTAAAACTATTTTCCATGACTCGTTTTAATGATAAACGAATAGTTATTGATTTTAAATGCTCAGCAAAAATAAAATCTGTAGTAAATTTGCAAGAATAATTTTTACATTTGCGAAAATACATGCACATATTACATGGGTTTATATTATAATTAAACCCACCCACCCCCTCCAAAAAAAACTCTATATTTAGAAATTTAAAAAGAATCAGAATCAGTAATCGTATCGAAATAAGACATTTAGAAGAGAATTAGTCATTGTATCGAAAGCAGGAAAAATATTGGAATCGTCCCATCACTAACAGAAATGCATAAGAATATGCACGTACCTAACTTTATATACGAGGTACGTTTCAAAAAGTAATGCCTCCTATTTTTATTCCACCCGAATGGTTAAAAGGGGACTGCAAGTACCATTTTTATGTTAACTGAACTTATGCATTTATGACCTAGAAGTTTCATCTCTTTGTTGCATATATTGACGGTGTGAGACTCCAAGAACGCAACTCCTTGTCATTTATGTGTGTCAGAAGGAAAGATGTATTATTGAATTCTTCCATGCAGAAAAATTGTACCGATCATTAATCACCGGCGCCTGTTGAACGTTTACGAAGCTGATGCATTTGATGTCAGCAGAGTTTGGAGATGGCTTCGTCGATTTCAGAGTAGCGACAGAGATGTGAGTGACAAAGCGTACACCAGAATTTTATGACCGACGCATCAAGAGAGGTTGGCAAAAGTGCATTGAGCATGGTGGTGACTATGTAGAAATATAAATTATGGAGTGCAAAAGTCCGCTCATTTTAATAGTAACACTTCATTCTTCGTAGCTCTTGACGTTTTGATGCTTTAATTAAAAAGTAGATGGCCTTATCTTCGGAACTACCCTTGTAAATTGAGATATATGTGTGTGTATGCGTACTTGTTCATGATTCAATCGGCTTACTTATTTCTGAAGGCTATGATTGAAATCTGACTGCCATGTCCATTGTCAGCGATTCACAATGGACATACTCCTATAAAGTGATATACAAACTTCTAGCAATCTTGATGTGAATGTTGGTGTGAAGAAAATGACTATTTTCAAAAATGAGAGGTTTCTTCTTCTTCTTCTTCTTCTTCTTCTTCTTCTTCTTCTACTACTACTACTACTACTACTACTACTACTACATTTTTCTTCCTTCTTCATTTTTGTCTTGGAAGTGTGTGTGTGTAATCAACGCAGGACAGAGATACTTATAAAAATTAGGGGCTTCTTTTTTCTTCTTGGAAATACATATTTATATGTGTGTGTAAGTATGTGTTTATGTGTGTGTGTGTGTCTGTGTGAGAGAGAAATAGAGAGAGAGAAATAGAAAGAGAGAGAGAGCGCGAGAAACAGAGAGACAGAGAAAGAAAGAAAGAAAACTGAATAACACAGAAGAAAAGCATTTATAAAAAATAGGGGCTTCTTTTTCTTTTGAGAAGTGTGTGTGTATGCATGTCTGCGTGTGCATGAGAGACAGACAGACAGAGAGAGAAAAAGAAAGAAAAAAAACTGACCAACACAGAAGAGAGACACTTATGAAAATTAGAGGCTTCTTTTTCTTCTTGGAGATATGTGTCTGTGTGTATATGAGAGAGAGAGAGAGAGAGAGAGAGAGAGAGAGAGACGAAGAGACGGAGAGAAAAAAAAGAAAGAAAGAAACTGACCAATACAGAAAAGAGACACTTATAAAAATTAGGGGCTTATTTTTCTTGTGAGAAGTGTGTGTGTATGTACGTGTGTGTGTGTGTGTGTGTGTGTGTGTGTGTGTGTGTGTGTGTGTGTGTGTGTGTGTGTGTGAGTAAGATGACCAACATAGAAGAGTGATGCTTATCGACCTTTGAAACAGATGAGCTAACAAAAAGTGGACAGATGAGTGCATATTATTTTAGCTTTCCGAAACTCCTCAATGGACCATGAAGAGAGAGAAAAAAAGAAAGCAATAGAAAAAGGGAAAAATACTGCCTAAGTGCATTATCAACGCACATCAAAAATGTTGATAAAATCTTCTCATCTGACGGCTTTTTTAGTGGGATGGGGAGGGGTGAGGTCACCAAACATTTCTTGCCTCTGTAGACGTATGTCTAGACAATTACTGAAAGCTTTCAAGCTAATTTGATATCATTTTTGAAAATAAATACAGTTACACATTTCGATTTTGGGATATTATTTTACTTTTACTATAGAAATAATACCATTTATTGAATACTAGCGCTATTCACTCATCCGTCCGTGTGAAGATATAACTATTACGGTTAAAAAACATATTAGGAAAAAATAATTTAAAATAGACAGTGAGGACTGTGCATCCCTTAAGACCACTCTTGATTGATCTACAAAATGTATTTTATAATTAATAACTCTGATATTATCAGTGACGGTTGGAGAGGCAATTGGTATTCCGGAAAGATTGAAAAAGAGGTTAGTGTAACAGAATGCGGGATGTACGTTTGGCGGCTGAATGCAAATGCTGAGCCGTATGCGAAGTGACGTCACGGTAAGGAAAAAGAAAAAGACTATAAAAAGAACGTGTGCACAGACAAACGAACACATTCGAGAGGACCACAAGCACGTTAGAGATAACGATCACGTTAGAGATACGTGGGTGACGTCACAGCCATAACGAGAAATCATGCGTGGCAGGAGAAGGAGGAATAAAGGTCTTTTGTTAAAGCCTGAAACAGCAAATTGAATTTCTTTCCTTATTCCTTGTATTGGTCTCCTTCGTGACAGAATCTACAACATGTTGGGTCTGCATGTGTAAACGTTAAACGGGTAATGTTACACAAGGAGGTTTAGCTACCCATCTTGGAGTTTTTGTGAAAAGTAGTACCGTGTACCCAAATGCTTCATACACTGAGGGAATTCTGAGATAAGGGGGAAGAGATTACTAACAAGACAGATTTGATGGAATTGGACAGAACTGCTTAATCGATAACGATCAGGGGCAAATGCAGGCAGACATGCCAAAATCCACCAACGCCATATGAAGTGCCTTAAAGAAAGAAACCTACAGCAATGTACAGTCATAAGCCCTGGTGAAACAAGGAAGGCACGGGAGGATTCACACCACAGAGCCCAGTTTCTCCAACCTATAGTTCTCTTTACTTGGGCTATGAAATCTCGAGAAAAATCTAAAATGACCCCTAGTGAAAAACAAGAAGTGAGGCTTGGTGTAACATTACATATGGCCCAACACGTTGCAGACTCAGTCGCAAAGGAGTCTAAGACAAAGAATAATTCAAACTCACTTTTTCGTATAACAATGACATTTATTTCTTCATTCTACCACCACATATGATTTCTCATTACAGCTGTGATATCACCCACGTCTCTAACGTGATCGTCCTCTCTAACGTGTTCGCTCTCCTTTTTTGTAGTATTTTTCTTTTTCCTTACTATGATGTCATTTCATACACAGCTCAGTATTTGCATATAGCTACACATTTACACTCTGATAACCTGGCAGGGCTTTGAATTTACAAAATATTTCAGTCAGTTACAAAGATAAACATGGACAAACGACTAAAATTCTCGACGACAATAATTACCAACATAGCATAGATTTGGTTATATCATGTTTCAACGGCTAAAGGTATCCTACAGTGCCAAACTAAGGTGAAATAAAATTAAAGGACTGAGAAAAGAAATAAGATCCCTAAGAAATCTTTAATGTTGCAGCTATAGAGGCAGCTTAACTCTTCGAGTTGGGTGGAATACGAGGGGCGTGCAATAAGTAATGCCCCTGACCCACTACTAGTTGTCTGATCTAGCTGAATTTTTGCATGTGCAATGATTTATACCTCTACGGGTTATGTGGCAAATTACAGCTCTGAACTAAGTGTGGTTTCTGTTTTACAGGTGTTTGAACTGAGTCAGGTGTGAAATGGAGCCTGTTGAATGTCGAACAGTGATCCAGTTTTTTGTATTTGAAAGGACGCACACCACAGGAGACTTTTGATGACATGAAAGAAACTTATGGTGATAATGCCCCATTATATAACCTTGTAAAACGCTGGCATCGTGAATTCAAACATGGCCGGAAGTCTGTGAAAACAGCTCCCAGGCCTGGCAGCCCCCTTCTGCCATTGATAAGGCAACTGTCCGTCAAGTTGTGGCTGCCATTTTGGAAGATCGGCGCATTACTATTCGCCAAATAGCCCAAGATGTCAAGATTAGTACAGAGTCTGTGAACACTATCATTCATGACCATTTGCATATGGATAAGGTGTCTGCCAGATGGATTCCCAGGTTGCTCACACCATTCCAGAAGTGAGAACACGTCGAGTGCTCGAGGATGAATTTGGAGATGTACCAAGTAGATGAGTCAAATTTTTTCAAAAGACTTATTACACAGGATGAAACCTGGGTCCATCACTATGATCCAGAGACCAAAGCCCAGTCAATGCAGTAGAAGCACTTCGACTCACCACCTCCAAAGAAGGCAAGGGTGCAGCCCTCTGCTGGCAAGGTCATGCTCACAGTCTTCTGGGACCAGAGCAGAGTAGTGATGACAGATGTTCTGGCAAAGGGTACCACAATTACAGGAGCCTATTATGCTTCACTTTTAAGGAAATTAAGGGAAGCTATCAAAATCAAGAGGCGGGGCAAGATCAGCAAAGGTACCCTCCTTCTGCAGGACAATGCTCCAGTCCACAACTTGCATGTCGCCAGATCAGAAGCACGGGCGTGTGGTTATGAAATTCTTCCCCATCCTCCCTACTCTCCTAACCTTGCACCCTCTGACTTTTACCTCTTCCTAGCCATGAAGTTGTTTTTGAAAGGAAAGCGTTTCCCAGATGATACAACCTTGATTTCTGAAGTCACGTCATGGTTGGAGGACCAACCTGGAGTGTTCTACAAAAACGGTCTCCAGAGCTGCATCCAACGATGGGAGAAATGCATAACTCTGGGTGGTTCCTATGTAGAGAAAGACTAATAACTGTGCCAACTTTCGTTGCTCTACTACTATGGGAAGTGGGTCGGGGGCATTACTTATTGCACGCCCCTCACAGACTGAGAAGAAAAGAAAGATTCAAGAATCGAGCCAATTTTCTTACCAACTCTTTTATTCACAAGAAAATTCTTATGAGTTAAGCACCAGAAAGAGATATCAACATTTTTTTACATAGGCCCAGAAACCACTCGAGTATAAGGGTTAAGAGTGTACAGTAGTCAATTGGATAATATAGTAATCGTTAGTAATGGAAATTCGGTAAAGTGAAACGGCTCAAGAACTTGTTTACGTTGGACTTGAAGACAATCAAGCTGTAGCCAGCTAGAAAGCAGAAAAACAGAAGACAGTTCCACAGGCGTGCACTTTTAAGAAAGAAGATTTGTTCATGGAATGTACGTTTAGGTTCTCCATAACTCTATGAACAACCCTGAAGAAGAACATGGCGGATATAAATAAACATTTGATCCTTCAGAAGCTAGTAGTATTCCCATTTGACACATAACTTTCTATCTGGAAAGTGATTCAAGAACTTATGAGAGCATTAAGATCCATTTCATATCCCGATCAGAGCAGAATACATTAGATCATGTACAATAATGTTCAGGAACTCTCCAAAGCTATAGAAACTAAGAGTCATCTGGTGGAGACGCAGAATGGTTGAACAGTGGATATTTACAGAAGGGGCATGGATTCCGAAGAAATAGTCTTCAAACATCAATTCTGTGTCAGTTTTGGATTGTTATGAAGGTGTCTGTCAAATTTCATTCTCAGACAGTTGGGCTCGCCAGTATGTCAGGTTGCTTGAAACATACGAGAGTTATAATACAACTCTTGAAGAAAGCAAATAGATGCAGAGGAGATCTGTTATTATTCTGTTTGGATCTCGCAAATACCCATGGGTTTATACGACATAAACTGGCGGAAGAAAGCAACCACATCACATCACGTGATTTTAATAGTATACAAATTCATAACTAAATACTATGAAGACTTCCTGATTTCAGCAACTATACATTGTCTGTTGTATTCTTTTTGTTGGCCAAAGCAGCTGAGATGCCGAGGTCCATTGACCAAATAAAATGCATATCAGAAAATGAGAAGAGCTTACATGAACAACAAGCGTGAAAACATCAGTCATGGGAAGGAGATTACTTTTGAAGAGGTTAGAAGAGAATATGACAGAGAATAGAATGCATTTCAAGCCAGTAAATTCGATGTCCCTAGTACTTAAGAAAGGCAAAGTCACAGAGAAATTCCATTAATGGCATTGAAGAGTGACTGGCTAAGATAGATAAATTGGGATTGTCAGGGCGTTTAAAGGCATGATTCTTTCAGCACACAATGTTGCCCCAGATATTGAGGCTAGTGCTTCCCTATGATTTTCTTATTACAATAATGAGAATGTTGGAAAGAATAATGAATGATCAACTAAGAAGATGACTTGGTTTAACAAAATGTTCAAGTAATTATGAATGCGTTGCAGCTTAAATAGCTTTATAGAAGAATTATAAATGTCAAGAACAATAAAAATGTTACTGAATCCAGAAATCTCAAAGTGGCGTCAGCTGGAATTCAGACAAAATTCTGGCAGGAAATAAATCTTTCTGAATGTTTTACGGTATTTGTGGAAAAGCCCGTGATGTTTTGGGGGTGTCACTAAAATGGAACAGAAATTGTAATTTCGTTCCAGTGCAGTTATTTTTAGTTCTACACAGGCATGAAAGAAATCGATAACAAGCGAAACTAATTAAGCAAAAACTAATTAAACAAGCGAAATACTTTTAATGAATGACAAATGTATAAAAACAAATAAACGTGACTTTTTCCGTTTAATATATATGTGTGTGTGTGTGTGTGTGTGTGTGTGTGTGTGTGTGTGTGTGTGTGTGTGTGTGTGTGTGTGTGTGTGTGTGTGTGTGCATATTGCTTCACCATTGTTTAATCTACAGGACTTGAACTTCCGTTTCTTCAAACTCTTGGAATGGCCAGCATCAGGGAGATCTCTCTTCAGATTCCAACAGTAGTCAGCCATCATGACTGCGTCCTAGTGACCCTGAACCTGGTTCCATTTCTTTCAGGTCCTGATGGAGTCTTTTCCCTTGCTGATCACTCATTGAACCCAGTTTCTCAGGAAACTGATCCATATGTGCATCTTGACGCTCATGTTGCAGCCCAGGTTTCCAAAATCGGGCAGCATGTTCTTGACAAGTTCTGACTAGTTTCTAGCCTTATTATTTCCAAGAAAGTTCTTCACTGCCAGAAAAACTACCTTTGTAAATTAGTCACTAATTCAGAATCGGAATCTACCAATTTTTAAGGCCGATGTTGTAGGTGCAGAAATCTCTAGAAGTCGAAAGTAGTGGAATATCAGCGGAACCACTAAAAGTAAATTTAACGGGACCTCCAACTTACAGAAGGTTCCCACCAAATCACATCCTCATATTCATAAAACTAAAAACATAAATAACTTCGGAAAATAACGACACCTGACAAAGAACTCGAGATCGTTGTATTGAAATGAAATAACAATATTTATTTACGCATTTAAGAAACAATTTTTTCATCATTTGTTGAAAAACTATTTAGTCAGTAAGTCATTTAATCACCTACAATCGCTATATCAACTTGCTTTCTCGAATTAACAATTGTTAACACTCAATATGGTTTCTTAGATAGGCCTTTGATAGGGTATGGCATAAAGGTTTACTTCATAAAATCTCTAGCTATGGTATTGCTGGAAATGTCTTCTCAATTATTAAATCATTTCTTTCTGATAGGTTTATAAGAGTAGTAGTTGAGGAGCAAAAATCAGAAGCTCACAGTATTAATGCCGGTGTCCCTCAGGGGTCCATCCTGGGCCCAACTCTTTTCCTGATCTACATTAATGATCTTCCAAATCACATCCTTACATCATTTGGAGACATTTATGCTGACGACACTACCATTTATGGTACCACATCTAAGACAGTAAATGACCAAGTTCTCTCCAATTCTCTCTCCTCTGATCTTGAGCACGTAGTACAATGGGGTAAGGAGTGGCTGGTTACTTTTAATGCATCTAAAACCAAGCTTCTCTCTTTACATCATCAACATTCTGATACACATCTGGCATCAATTGAAATGAATGGCTCTCGTCTTGGGGAGGCCTCAAGTTTTGACAGGCTTCTGGGCTTGACCTTTACTCCTGATCTTAAATGGAATACGTACATCAAATCTGTTGCCAAGGCCGCTGGAAAAATGGTCGGATCCTTCTATCGATCCAGTAGATATCTAACTGCTGATGCAATTATCTATCTATATAAGAGCCAGATACGTCCAAGGATGGAATACTGTTGCCACATATGGGCAGGAGCTGCTAGAAAAGACTTGTCCTGCCTTGATAGAGTTCAAAATAGACTTCGTAGCCTCGTAAATGTCCTTTTCTCTTCCTTGCAACCTCTATCTCACAGAAGAGATGTTGCGAGTTTGTCTCTGATGTATCGTTATTTTCATGGAAAGTGTTCGACTGAGCTTCAATCTATGGTCCCCCCTCGCCAAACTTTCACAAGAAACACTCGTCTAGCTGTAAATACTATCAATAATTCCCCCCACTCTTTATCTGTGCCTAAACCTAAACGTAGATTCCATGTACAAAGCTTCTTTCTTAGAACTGCACGCCTGTGGAATTGTCTTCCGTTTTCCTGCTTTCCGGCTGACTACAATATGGTTGTCTTCAAGTCTAACGTAAATAAGTTCTTGATGAACCGTTCCATATAAGTTATCAAATTTACCAAATTTTCATTACTAATGATTACTATATTGTCCAATTTCTACTGTACACTCTTTAACCCTTATCCTTGAGTGGCCTCTTGGCCATGATAATGTGGTGATGCCTATGTAAAAAAAAAAAAAAAAAAAAAGCCCTAATGTTGTTTCAGTGATCATCAGTTGTCTACCATAAAACATTGTTTCCCTCCCCCTTCCTCCTCTCCACATTAAAAAACGGCCTGGTGCCTAATTTGTTCTTGTGGGGAAGCAAATGAATACAGCCGTCAGCGTCCTTCCTGGCCCTCCAACAAAGATTAAAATGCAGTATTTGTTCCGGCAAATTCTGCACTAAAATTTATATGTATGGGCAATCGCACATATAAGACCATTGCTCTTGTAGCAATCAGTTATTGGTCAATGTAGGGGAAACCCTTTCATACCAATTGTCACTATCCAGGTGCGAGGGAAGCAAATAAATACAGCTGTCAGCAGCCTTTCATGGCCTTTTATGGCTGCTCCAACAAAGATCAAAGTGTGATATCTGTTCCGGCAGATGCTGCACTAAAATACCATTGTCCTTGAGGCAATCAGTTTCTGGTCCATGTAGGGGCAACCCTGCATACCAAGAGGCACTACCAGCTCCCCCTCCCCTCCTCTTGGGGGAGCTGGTCCACCCTTCCCTTCCCCCTCCCCGCTCTCCACATTAAAAAACAGCCTTTTGCCTAATTTGCTCACGTGAGAAAGCAAATAAATACAGCCGTCAGCAGCCTTTCTTGTGGCGTTATAGCGTAACGGTAAGATGTCAAGTTTTCTTTCAATTTTTTTTTCTGTCTTCACGTCACGGGTTCAAACCTGCCTGCCTACTAACACTTTTTTTGTGCTCAACAGGCACCTTCAATCATCTGGGCAACGCCAAGTAACTTTGATTAATGTTGGGGAAAAAATTCATATCAGACAATTGCTATTCATTTCCACGCTGCCAGAATTCCCTCTTTTTCGGGGGGTAGACCTTGTGGGGAAGCAAACAAATACCATGAGAGAAAACGGAAAGCTTCACTGGCCCCAGGCCAGGTTTAAAAGCCACTTTCATTTCTGTACCGCCTCCTACGATTCTCAACTTAATTATCATTGAGTTGAGAACTTTTTGATTGGCATCGCTAAATTTGAACGCTGTCCAATTCCTGTGATGTCATAGTGTAGTCAGGTTTTCTTTCACTTTCTTTTCTGCCTTTGCATCATGGGTTCGAACCTGCTTGCCTACTAACACGTTTTTTTTTCTCAACACACACCTCCAAACACCCCAGCCAACGCCAGGCACCCCCGCTAGTCTATAATATAAATATCACCTGTCTGTCTAAATGTATGTATGTATGTATGTATGTATGTATGTATGTATGTCTTGCAAAAACTTTCGACAGAGGCGATAGATTTTCACGAGATCGGTATCATTTTGAAGCTCGACTCTTCAAACAACAAATATCGAAAAATTGGCCAAAAAATACCTTCACCCTCAACTGAGAACTTTTGGACAGGGAGGGTCGGATTTTTCACTGACAGCTTTTGCAAGTCATTCAAAGTTTGCATAAACGACGTCTCATAAAAGGCGTTATTTCGACTACCCGTGACGTCACAACTACGGTAGGCTCATCATTTTCACCTCTTTTTCCTCTGGCCCGTTACAGGTTTGAGCCTGATTACTACTCCTATTTATTTTTTTATTTATTTATTTATTTTTTTTTTTTTTTTGCTGATCCATCACCCTTACACACATCTCCACTTTCTTTTCCGACTTCGCATCACAGGTTCGAGCCTGTCTACCTACTAGAACTTTCTTTTAATTTTTTTTGCTCAACACACACCTCCAAACACAACGCCGGGTCTCCTGGCTAGTATATACATATAAATTCCTATCATCCTGATCTGTTTAACAATAGCAAGACAGCTTATTGTTCTGCTTTATATGACATAAATGGAGTTTGTTTCTTGGCTTGTAACATAGTTGTTAAAGTTGACCGAAAATGTGTTAAAGGTGACTGGTGCCCAGGGTTGGAAATATGCAACTGAGTGAACATTTATCGCTCAAACTGATGATCCTATTAGGATGAAAACATGTACTTATGTGGATAAGAATTGAGAATATTTTATATATATATATATATATATATATATATATATATATATATATATATATATATACATATATATATATATATATATAATTATTACAATAATACTTTATTAATACCTACAGACACTAGTGTTTCATCCTTTCAGGAATCATCAATACAGGGTGACACGCTTACTGTCGGTCGGGAGATTAGAACTCGGCCATAAAGCCATCTCTGACGCTATTAGCAAGGGCAAACTTCGAGGTCAATCTCAACCGCGAGAAATATCATTGAAATTTAAACATTTATTATTTAAATGTCGTAACATCGGCCATAGTGATCTAATGATTATTACATCATGATTTATGCATGCAAACTTAGGTGACCGACTTTCTATTTCAACTTTAAAGTGCTCAACTATATGAACCAAGTTTCTTGAAGGGGCTGACATAATTATTACAATAATAGTCTTTTTATACCTACAGACACTGCATTGCAGTTTTGGCTTCAAATGTATTTATACATGTTTTATTCTTCAAATTTCACTCAGCGCTTCTAACGGATATACACAAAAAAACTACCCAGATTTTCAAAATGCGCGACAACGCGTCACCTATTCGGCTTCATAAAAACCCCGCAGTTAACAACATCACGTGGACTCTTCATCGAACTATCTTCCACTACATTATGTCGAGGAAGAAGAGGAAAATAAAAAGATTGGCAAAGGAGTCTTACTCCGAAATATATTTCTTTAAAAAATAAACACCCGCTTATTTTATAAAAAAAATTTCGTGTTGCAGTTTTGGCTTCAAATGTATTTATACATGTTTTATTCTTCAAATTTCACTCAGCGCTTCTAACGGATATACACAAAAAAACTACCCAGATTTTCAAAATGCGCGACAACGCGTCACCTATCCAGCTTCATAAAAGCCTCGCAGTTAACAACATCATCTGGACTATTCATCGAACTTATCTTCCACTATATTATGTCGAGGAAGAAGAGGAAAATAAAAAGATTGGCAAAGGAGTCTTACTCCGAAATATATTTCTTTAAAAAATAAACACCCGTTTATTTTATAAAAAAAAAATTCGTGTTGCAGTTTTGGCTTCAAATGTATTTATACATGTTTTATTCTTCATATATATATATATATATATATATATATATATATATATATATATATATATATATATATATATTCAAAGTTAATATTGTTAAAATGTGAAAACATAAGTATTCTATACCAAAGTAGAACAAGATATACATTTTATTTATTTTTACATATAATTTTTGTAAAAGCAACATCACCTGATGATCTCTCTAGTTATTTATAACTAGTTGACTGAAACATATTCATGACTGTGTAGCGATACCCAAATGTTTATGTAATTTATGTAAAAAAATAAATAAAAAGCATAGATAGATAGATAGATAGATACATACATACATACATACATACATTCATACAAATGTGCGTGCGTATAAAAAGGGTGATTTACGTCACTTTAATCATTGAAGGCTTTGCAAAAATGTAGCAAGCAGTATGAAAGAAAACTGATTACACATATTATAGAGAGATACCTAAGGTAAACAAATAGAAAAACTTGACAAAGGGTGTTATATCCCCGAAATAATGTTAAATTCTAACATCACATAAGACTTTAGTAATTGAAGGAAAAAAGCAAGTAAGATTTATAATAAGTCTTTTTAATCAATCTTCAGTTTTATTTTATACGCTATATGTTCTAGCATTGTTATAGCCTTCTAATAATCGATCTATTTATCTATTTAATATACACGCCCACCCCTATGTTAAGATTTTACTGATATTTATGTACAAATAGTTCAGTGTGCCCTTTCTCCCCTTATTTGCTTTCGGTAATGTTTATTTGATGCGGAGAGTGTGTACGTCGTTCAAACTGACTTGCGTCGTATTTTGTAGCAATACTAATTGGTTGATACAGGTCTGGACATCTTTTCAACTGTGTTCTTTCACGTGTTTGTATGTATATATATATATATATATATATATATATATATATATATATATATACTGTGTGTGTGTGTGTGTGTGTGTGTGTGTGTGTGTGTGTGTGTGTGTGTGTGTGTGTGTGGATACGTTACACGATTTTAATTAGTCATTACCAAATATGTTATGCTCTTAGCAGTCGGTAGGTGGCCTAAAAACAAGACTTCTTCCAACCATGTTTGCTTTGCTTACGTACGTTTGCTTGTGTAACCATTTATCTTGTATTATACATATATATATATATAGAGAGAGAGGGGGGGAGAGAGAGAGAAATAGAGATAGAGAGAGAGAGAGAGAGAGATACTAGCATACCGTCCGGCGTTATCGGGTCGTAAATAGTCTGAAATATGATATTTAAATTCATGCAGATTTCCTATTTATTATTATAAAGCCAATTCTCTATTGATTATTATATTGTGCCCAATATATAGTAATGATTTCAAATGTTAAAGAAATGTATGACTTGGAGTCCCATCAGCTAGAATCGATATCAAAAACTTATAGTTATCCAGCATTATTCGTTACCGTCTGACCCACGTCCATATACATACAAAAACTTCAAAAATAGCGTTGTTAAACCTATAAATTCATATTCATACCTGCGTAGAAGGCATACTTTTAGTCGACTTACCCTTACCAATTTCCATTTTTTTTTAAATTTTAACCCCTTAGCAGCTATTTTTACCGATTAAAAATCAAATCGAATTTGTTCCACATGTCCAAATCCCCTATATATCAAGTTTCAAATCTGTAGATCAAAAAATTGACAGAATGCGCACTTTGGTTCCTCGCACCATTCCTCACACACAGACAGCCAGATAAACAGACTAGGTCATATATATATATATATATATATATATATATATATATATATATATATATATATATATATATATATATATAAGATAAGTGGTTATACGCGCCACTAAATATTACAAACCTGAAAAATATAATCCAATGAGAGGCAACAATGCATTCGGGTTATTGTATGGCATCTTCTAGAATGGACACAGGCAAATTTGTTGGATAAACAAATTTATAGCTGAATAAGTGAATAGGCTTCTTGCTCTGCAGAAAAACACGATGGAAAAGAGGCGGCAATGATATGGAATATAATTGCAGGTGCGCTTCGGAAACTAGCTCCAATTTCAACTCGCGCCAAAACGACGCACTGGAGACCTTCACATCGACTTTGTGTTTTCATGACACGAGTAGAATCAGTATGCAAAGATAAATACTTGTATATAGCTAAATAGACACATTGGCACGAATGCATTATTTCACAAATTATATATTTATACTAGACTATCCGTGGCCTGTTTGGTCAGTATATGTTATAGCTAGTGAGTACACAGAATTAATGTATAAATGTATAGACATGACACTCCTGACGGAAAGGAAATATTTTAACAATTACGTAAAAAATTTTTACAATTACGGATCTAGAATATGTATATTTTTTGTTACATAACATAAAATTCGTGTGAAACATTAAAATGCAAAAAATATAGATAGATTTCTCTTAATCGTTTCAACACTAAACCTAATTATTCCCTCAGTATATATGTGTGTGTGATTAGCTTCACGCTATTTTATATACACAATGAAAAATTATTAATTGCCGAATGTTTTATGTTTTATTTTTTTGTTTTTGTTGTTGTTATGATAAGGCGCAGCGAACTAAGTATTATGGTATCCGTTCAATGCACAGATAGAGAATTAATACAGATTAATCACTACAATACCACATTACTCTATAAGTATGGCAGCTTTCGTTAAGAGTCGCACTTCTTTGTTTACAAAGCCATTCAGCGGAAGTGACGTCAGACAAATTTTAAGGTACGGATGACCAACATTGCATATGTTAGAGAATGGATCGAGAGAGAGAGAGAGAGAGAGGTGGTAAATTATATTGTAGACACGTTGATCGGAAGTCAAGATCAGCTGAGCGGATTGTGTGTGAGTCACGTGATTAGGTTAGCTGAATCGAGGAGATTTGGTTTGGACTTAGAAGGTGACGGACGGCTTCACAGACGTCTCCTCCCATTCACTGGGGGGGGGGAGACGCTGACGTGTACCATGCAAGCCAGAGATTCACTTTCCATCCTTCTGCGAGACATCTGGAAAGTGAAATAAAAACTATAAAACCAATTCATCGTTTGGAGTGAAATGAATCTTCGTCCCCAAAACAGGTACCAGTCCCTTCTCCAAGACGAGATGAATTCAGATGGACCAACATCCAACACGCAAGAAGGTATATCCGAAAATACATGTACCACACACATATTCACATACAAAAGCATATGAACATATCATTTAATAAACTGACCACTAGACGATCACACTTTATGATACAACAACACAATATATATATAATGTAATTTTATTTTTTAAGCAAATTTTATTATTTTAAAGGTTTTATTCAAACAGTGCTTATTTGAACTTATATAACAAAATTATGAACTATATCATAAAAATATGTTTATGAGCTTTTTTTTTAATCAGACATCAGGGGTTTGTATTTTTTTTTTCATATCAAACATAAAATAGAATTGTTATAAAAATATTTGTGAACTGTTTTTTATATATATTTATGAACTATTCTTTAATCAAACAAAAAAAACAGTTCATAAAATTTTTAAACAAAATCTAGTTGAAGAAAAACAGTCATAAATATTATTTTATAACAGTTATATTTTTATGCTTAAACAGTTCATAAACTGAATTATTTCAGATGAGGATTGGTTATTCGTATCATTTGGATTCATTGGACTACTTTTCTCATCTTGTCTCCTCAGCAACCAACAAGGCTAACATGCTTGCCAGTCGGTTTGCCTCAAACTCCACACTGGACCCTTCCAACCACCCCCTACCTGACTTTCCTATGCGGACAGACGCCACACTAGAAGATCTGAAAACCACCCCTGCTCAGGTGCATGCTATCATAAAAAACCTTGACACCTCAAAAGCATGTGGACCCGATCTTATCCCAGCTGTGCTATTAAAAACGTGCTCAGCCGAAGTAGCTCCAGTTCTCTCCAAACTCTACAACAAATGTCTTAATGAAGCTTGCTTTCCGGGCTGTTGGAAAACTGCTTCTGTTGTACCAGTATTCAAGAATTCTGGCGAAAGGACAGACCCATCAAATTATCGCCCCATTAGCCTCCTCCCACTTTTTTCCAAAATATTTGAGACCATAATTAACCATGCTCTAGTCCATCATCTTACAGATGCTAAACTACTGACTGACAAACAATATGGATTTAGACAAGCCCGTTCCACAGCAGACATCCTCACTGTGATCTCTGAACGTATATACCATTCACTGGACAAAGCGGGGGAAGGCAGAGCGGTAGCTCTAGATATATCTAAGGCTTTTGACAGGGTATGGCATGAGGGTCTCCTCAGTAAAATCAGATCATACGGTATCACTGGTAGAATACTTAACATAATTAAATCCTTCTTAGATAAGAGAAAAATCCAGGTAGTCCTCGACGGTCGCACATCTAAACAATATGATATAAATGCGGGAGTGCCCCAGGGTTCTATCCTTGGACCTCTATTGTTCCTGATATTCATAAATGACCTCCCCGACAACATTGCCTCTGAGATGGGTATATATGCTGATGACACTACACTCTATGGCAGACACGACAGGAAGACGAATGAACACATTTCTAAAGAAATGGCAGAAACACTAGAGGAAGACCTCCAATCTGTAGTGGAATGGGGACAAAAGTGGTTGGTCGAGTTCAATGCTGCCAAGACTAAACTAGTTTCATTCAATAATTACAAGAAACCCTCTCTACCACCCATAGCAATGGCCAACGACTCTTTATCTGAGAGTCCATCTTTCAAACTCCTTGGCCTAACGTTCACAGGAAACATGAGTTGGAACAATTACATTGAAGGCATTGCCAGGGCCGCTACAAGAAAGGTAGGCTCTCTCTACCGTGCTAGAAAACTACTAACACCCGAAAGTATCCTGTACCTCTATAAGGCCACCATTCGCCCATGTATGGAGTATTGCTGCCACATCTGGGCTGGTGCATCTGCTACTAGTCTCTCGCTCCTTGACAAGGTTCAAAAGAGAGTCGCAAACCTGATAGGCCCTGAACTGGCATCTAAGCTTCAGCCTCTGTCCCATCGACGAAATGTTGCATCCCTCTGCCTTTTCTACAAGTATTTTAGTGGTGAATGCTCTGACGAACTGCAATCACTTGTGCTCCCACGACGCGAGCACCCTCGACAAACCCGACAGGCTACTAGATCCCACCCCCACACTGTAGAGATCCCTAGATGTAAAAGATCTTTTTACTCCAATACTTTCTTCCCCAGAACCGCAAGACTCTGGAATTCCATTCCAGGTCCCTGCTTCCCCAACAGTACTGACGTGCAGAAGTTCAAGTGTAACGTGAACCGACACCTTGCTGCCCAAATTCCTACATAGTACCCCAGTAGTTGTTTCCCCTGATATTAGCCCCCTACACCAAAGTGGCAATTTGCCTTGTTTGGGGTGAAAATGTAAAAAAAAAAAAAAAAAAAAAATATCAATTGTAAAAAGTAATATTCTCCTGAAAGTTAAAGGTTCAAT